>NC_143506.1:17176250-17792500 GCF_051622355.1 Phaseolus vulgaris | reverse complement strand
AATTTTTTTGACTAATCAATTATATTTTCGTGAGATGTTAGATTTTTTTTCTTACAAACTATAGGTGTCTATTTTTAGGGTTTGTTTCTTTCTATATGGATGTACTTTTCACAAAGCAAAGATCTGTTTTTTTTTTATGGATGCAATGTTCACAAAGCTATTCACAAAGCAAAGATCTGTTTCTTTCTATGAATGCATTGTTCACAGAGCAGAGATCTATTTCTTTCTATAGATGCATTGTTCACAGAGAAGAGATCTATCTCAAAATAATCCAAAACTTCACCTTTAAAAATAATTTTATTCCTATGACTCCAAATCTCACTAACCACCGCAATCCAAATATTCCCCATCCCTTAATAGATAGACTCCAGAGCATTACACAAGATGAACTGCAAAAAAAAGGGAGTGAGCATGAATGGGGGCAACCGACAAAAACAAAGATTCCACACTAGTCAGATTATTCTACAGTAAAAAAACAAATGGTTTAACTCCTCTTCTTTAACCACAAAGAAGCAGCACAAAACATTTCCAATCGCAATCCCGTGTTTATGTAAATTAACCTTAGTATCAAATTTTCCAGCATCCTCCAAGCAGTAACCTGAGCTGAGGGCAAAACCTTAATCCTCCAAAACAAATTAACTATCCTCGACTCGTCCCCCTCAAGAACACCTCTCAGAATCCCATAAGCCAAATTAATTGAGAACTCTTTAAACATATCGACTTTCCAAACCCACCTATCAACTTTCTCCAAGACAACACACAAGTCGTGCACTACCTCAAGAAGTTGTCTAACCTGGACCTTCTTCCAATCAAATAGGCTTCTTCTCCACGTCAGAGATACATCCCAACCATTGTTTGCCGAAATCGCATTGCGAGTTAACGACATATCTTTCTCAACACTCAAAGAAAAAAGCCATGGGAACAGTCTTCAAGGGTTCATTACCAACCCACCGGTCTTTCCGTAACTTGGTAGCCTTCCCAGAACTTGATAGCCTTCCCATTGCCAATTTGTCAATTTAAACAGTCACCGAAGTTACTACCCCATTTCTCCAACTTCCATATCATCTTCAAATCTTTCCACCAAAGGGAAGCATTGTAGATACACCTATTCTCCCTCAAATATCTCCAACCTCTATATTTAGACTCTAAAACCTCATTCCCCAAATCTCCCTTAGAAGACCTCAAACGCCAAATCCACTTACCCAACAAAGCCAGATTGAAGTCTTTAATATTAACAATTCCAAGTCCTCCCCTTTCCCGAGACTCGCAAACCTTTTCCCATGAAACCCAAGCGATCTTCCTTCCTTCAGAACCCCACCCCTAAAGAAAATTCCTCTAAATACTCATAATCTATTTTACCACTACAACAGGCATCATAAACATTGACATGTAAAACAACGGAATAGATGAAAGAATTGACTTGATGAGATAAATCCTTCTAGCCATAGACAAATTTCTACCTTTTCATCTTCCCAATCTATATTTGATTCTAGCCACCACACCATCCCAAAACACTTCCCTCTTGTGGCAATCCCGGATTGGCAACCCCAAATATTTGAAAGGAACTTTCATTACCTCACAGTTAGGAATAGTCGTGAAACCTTGGATAGAGAACGCATCAACCCCCACTTCAACAATACTACTTATAAAAAAATTCACCTTCAGACCCAAAGCCAGCTCAAAACAATTTAACATTGCCTTGATATTTAACACACTTTTAGAATTCGCATGGTAGAAAAACAAAGTATCATTTGCTTATTGAAGCATATTAACTCTAACCTTCTTACTCCCGATCTCCAGACTATCAACAAACCCAAGCTCGTCAACATTACTAGATACTCCTGTCAGACCTTCAGCCACAATAAGAAATAAAAAAGGAGCGAGGGAATCACCTTGTCTCAATCCCTTCAGCGGGTAAAATTCCTTGGTCGGACTTCGGTTTACAAGAGCAGATACTGAAGCAGATTCTAGAAGAGATTTAATCCAAATGATTTATTTATCGCAGAATCCAAGTCTTCCTAGCATGTAATAGATAAAATCCCAGCTCACATAGTCGTAGGCCTTCTCGTAATCAACCTTGAAGAAAACACAGTTCTTCTTCGTCCTCTTAGCTGCCTCAAACACCTCATTGGCGACGAGAACACTATCCATTCGACCCCTTCCTTCAAGAAAGGTCGATTGTCTAGAATCAATGACCTTACATAACACCTTTTTCAACCTAAGGGAAAGAAACTTAGATATAATCTTGTACATACATCCAACCAGAGAGATGGATTTGAAATCACCAAGCGTCTCCGGGGTTCTCAGACTTGGGAACCAAACAAATTGACCCCCTAGGCAGAGAACCAGAGATAGCAAAATAATTTACCGCAAAAAAATGTCCTGCTTAACCAAATCCCAACTATGGTTAGTTAAACTAAAATTAAAATCATCCGGACCCGGGCTCTTTGAACTATCACAGCTCCAAACCGCATTGTTTCCTTCCTCTTTAGAAAAGGAGCCAACCAACATCTCGTTATCAGATTCAGAAATAGAGTTAAAAATTACATTGTCTAACCTAACTTGAGGCCCAATAACTCCTTCAAATCTATTCTTGAAAAAATCTGACTTTATCCTTAACCTCATACTTATCCTTGCATTAGCAGCCATTAATGAACATACCATTAAAGTTATTCCTTACACTTCTCCAGACGATGAAAATATTTAGTATTTAGATTGTCTTGTTGTGGCCACTTGTGACGAGCTTTCTAAGAAATACACAACTCCTCTCTTGAATGAATTCTTGTTTTGTTATGCTAACAGAATCCTTCTTTCCTCCCTATCTGCCTCATCAAGAGCGCCTTCATCGTCCCGAGCATCCAAAATCTGAATCTTCCTTTTTAAGTCCTTCCCAAGACTATTGACATTCCCAAATATATCTCAATTCCATATTTTTAAATCCTGCTTTAATCTTTTCAATTTTTCATTAAAAACGAACAACATTCTTCCCAAATCACATAGTAAACCCTAAAACCTAACCCCTAAACCCAAGGATATGCTTTGCAAGACCTAATTCTTTCGTGGCAAAAGACACTTGCTTTCTTCAAACCATCAATCTTGATTTAACTTGTAATGATCAACATATCGACATATAATAGTAGTATAATAAAGTTTTCATCTTCATACCTCTTGATGAACACGAAATGGTATTCAATTGTCTTTTTCTTGAAACTGTGTTTGATAATGAGATTAGTACACCTTTAAGATAGATACACAATGGACACTTGTAGAAGCAATAAACAGAAACAAATAGAGTAAAATAGAATAGTGATATTAAAAAAAATTAACATGGGAAAATCTTATTAATTTGAGAATTAATTAATATATTTTTTTTTTAATTTCTACTTTCTATCTAAAGAGTAATACATTAAGTGTCTTAAAATATATTGCATAATAAACTTTATTAGTTAAATATAAATTACAATATTAAAATTTGAATGAAGAAAAATCATTAATATTTTAAAAGTCTTGAAAATTTCATTATTATTTAATCAAATTTATTAAGTACGTTTACATTTGTGTCTTAATTGACTTTGAAAGGAGAAAAAATAAGAAAATAAATAGGTTGATAAAGAAAAATATGGGAAAAATAGAAATTAATTATTTACTTGTTTAATATCATTAATTTTTTAATTTTATGATTTTTATTTAACTAATTATATTCTTTATACGATATATTTTAAGACATTTAATATATTATCTGTCATGTTTTCTTTAGACAGAAATATGAGAAATTAAAAAAAAAGAAAAAAAGAACGAAAAGAAACATGAAGATTGTTTAAAATAGAAAAAGATGAATGAGTACATAATAAAATTTATTTATTTAAAAATAAAAATTTATATTATTTACTTATTTTATTATAATAAAAATATAATCATTAATAATAAAATATTTAAAATATAAATATATAAGTTGAAAGACATCATCATGTATATGTGCAAATATCAACTTATTTGTGGGAAAGATTTAAAATAAGTATTATTTATTTGAATGTTTTTTAATATTTTCAAACAACACAATTTATAGTTTATTTTTTTATTTTTTATTGTGTTGTCCTTTGAATAATTATTAAATTATTATTTTATTCTTTTAAAATAAGATAAAATTTTAATATAATTTAAGATAAAGAAATTAATATAATAATAAAAATATCATTTATTTAATTATGTCCTTTTTTATGTTAAACTTAATGAAAATATTTTAAATATTAAAAAATAGTTGAATATATAAAAATATAAATAATTAAAACTAAATAAATAATGCATGCACTGTTTTTTCTTTTCTTTTATACATAAAGGAATGATAAACTCTTATTGAAAGATTATAAGAAAAGAGATGAATTCTAATTTTTTTTTATGTTCTTTCTCTTGTGCAAAAATAGTGCATGATGTTATTATTATAATACAGATGTATATTACTACAAAAATTATTCTAAAAAGAATGTATGTTGTTAAAAATATAAAACAAAAGTTAAATAAAATTCTTTTGAATGTTCAATCTCATTAAGTAGGTAAAAGATATAAATTTCCTTTAAATGATCATATTTACTAAATAATAAATAATAAATTTGTCTGGTGTAGTGGTTAAAACTTCTTTTGTTATTCAAGGATTTTGTATTGTATGTAATACCAAATTTTATTATAGTGTGTATTTTATGGAATCTACATGAATCTTTTGATAGTTACCTTCAAATATCTTAATAGCTACTTCATTTCATTTAAATAATTTTTTCTGCATAGTACAAAAGAATAAGATATTCTTCTCATTCTTTATTTTATTCTTCACTGGTCGGACATTGCATTATCTTAGCTTGAATGTTCAGCAAGTGGAACACTAACACGTTTTTTCTTATCCACATTAAATTTCTTGAGAACTTTCTCGGTGTATTTCTATTGTGACATTGATATCAACTTTTTGGAATAATATTTGACCACCTTCATCCCAAGGACATGCTTTTCAATATTAAGTCTTTCGTGACAAAAGACTTGCTTAAATAATTTTTAACATGAAAAAACCTATTAACTTGAGAATTAATTAATATATTCGTTTTTTTTTTAATTTCTCACATCTTAAGAGTAATATATTAAGTGTCTTAAAATATATTACATAATAAAAATTATTAGTTAAATATAAATTACAATATTAAAATTGGAATGAAGAAAAATCATTAATATTTTAAAAGTCTTAAAAATTTCATTTCTAATCAATCAAATTTATTAAGTATGTCTATGTTTGTGTCTTGATTGATTTTGAATGGAGAAAAAGTAAAAAAGAAATAAGTTGATAAATGTGTGAAAAATAGAAATTGAATATTTAATTGTTTAATATCATTAGTTTTTTAATCATGATTTCTATTTAACTAACTATATTCTTTTATACAATATATTTTAATACAATTAATATATTTTCTCAAGTGTTTTCTTTGGACAGAAATATGAGATAGCAAAATCCTTTACCACAAAAAAAATAATTCTGTTTAACCAAATTCCAACTATGTTTAATAAAACTAAAATTGAAACCATTTGAATATGGGCTCTTCAAAGTATCACAGTTCAAAACCGCATTGTTATCTTCCTCTTCAGAAAAGGAGGTAACCAACATCTCGTTATCAGATTCAGAAATAGAGTTAAAAATTACAGACTTCTTCTTCCTGCACCCCTACATTTTTCTTCCCGCACCCACACAATTTTCTAAATATTGAAACTGGCATTGACCTTTTATTTGAGAAAAAGCACCATGGTTACCGGAAATAAGGATATGGGAGTTTGTTAAGGATTCATCAATCCAGAACTGAATCATTTTTTTTTCTCGAATGAGAGGGTGTTCCAGAAGCAATTTTTGCATAGATTATTGATTATCGGATTGTTGAATCCAAAAGCCTTACGGATTGGTGGATCCAGAATGTTTTTTTTTGTAATTATGGATTTTTGAATCCGGAATGCATATTTCTGTTACGGATTGGTGGATCTAGAATGCCTTTTTTTTAATGATGGATTTTTGAATGTGAAATGCATATTTTGAATTACGGATTGGTGGATCCGAAATTTGACCAGAAGTGTCAATCCAAAATTTTTCTAGATTCCATAATCCATAATACAAAAAGATAAATACAGTTCAAGTGCATTTTAGGGTTTTTAAAAAATAATAGGGACAAGTTGGTCTTTACATAACATTGTGGGGGTGCAGGAAGAAAAATGTAGGGATGCAGGAAGAAATTACCAAAATTACATTGTCTAACCTAACCTGAGGCCCAATAACTCCTTCAAATCTATTCTTGAAAAAATCTCTGACTTTATCCCTAACCTCATCCTTATCCTCGGACTAGCAGTCATTAATGAACATACCATTAAAGTTATTCCTTACACTTTTCCGGGCGATGAAAATATTTAGTATTTAGATTGCCTTGTTTTAGCCACTTGTGACAAGCTTTCTAATAAATACACAACTTTTCTCTTGAACGGATTATTGTTTTGTTCTGCTAACAAAATCCTTCTCTTGAACGGATTCTTGTTTTGTTCTGCTAACAGAATCCTTCTCTCCTCCCTATCTGTCTCATCAAGAGCGCATTCAACGTCCTGAGCATCCAAAATCTGAATCTTATTTTTTAAGTCCTCCCCAAGACTATTGACATTCCCAAAGATATCTCAATTTCAGATTTTTAAATCCTGCTTTAATCTTTTCAATTATTCCTTAAAAACGAACAACATTCAACATTCTTCCAATCACATCGTAAATCTTAAACCCTAACCCCTAAATCGAAGGATATGCTTTGCAAGACCTAAGTCTTTTGTCTTTTGTGCAAAAGACTTGCTTTCTTCAAACCATCAATCTTGATTTTATCTTGTAATGATTAACAGATCATCGACATATAATAGTTGTATAATAAAGTTTTCATCTTCATACCTCTTGATGAACACACAATGGTATTCAATTGTCTTCTCCTTGAAACTGTGCTTGATCATGAGATTAGTACATCTTTACCCAGATAGAAAATGCACACTTGTAGAAGCATTAAACAGAAAAAAGAGAGTAAAATAAAATAATGACATTGAAATTTTTTAACATGGAAAAACCTTCTCAACTTATGAATTAATTAATATATTCATTTTTTAAAAAAATTATCACTTTCTATCTTAACAGTAATACATTAAGTGTCTTAAACTATATTGTATAATAATATTATTAGTTAAATATAAATTAAAATATGAAAATTTGAATGAAGAAAAATCATTGAAATTTGAATAAGGATGTATATTAATACAAAAATTATTGTAAAAAGAATATATGTTGTTAAAAATATAAAACAAAAGTTAAAAAATTAAATAAAATTATTTTGAATATTCAATCTCATTAGGTGGGTAAAAGATATAAATTCACTAAACTCTTCTATAATTCAAACAAAATATATAACATCAACATATATTAGGTTAAAGTTATATATTATATTGAAGTTGATATTATATTAAAGTTTAATTTCTCATTTTTTTTTTATAATTATATACAAACTTTCCTTATAGTTCTATTACATACTATTTTTAATTCTTTAGTCTTTACATGCATAGTTTTAATCTTTAAATTAAAAATTATATAAAGGAGTTAATATTAATAACAAAAATATTAATATTATTAATAACTATTATTATAATATTGTTATTCATATTAATAATATTATTAGTAATAATAATATTAATAATGTTAATAATATTAATAGTAATAATATTTATAATATTTATAATATTTATAATATACCTGTATACTTTGCTTATCGGGTAACCGAGGAGGTGCGAAAGGAGCATGCGTGGAACAGAAGAGCTGCGAATGAAGTAGGCGCCGAATTAAGCTGATGAGGGTTGACTCTGCACAACTTCACATATAAAAGTAATTAAGATAAGTGTAATGATAAACATGGTGGAGAACACTGCTATCACAACCCCCTTACCCCCTTGCTTGAATTAACTGTTTGAAGGTCTTTGGCAGGTTCTGTTCTTGTGACCATTAATGGTGAATCACCATTATGTCCTTATTTGACAAATTAATTTTGAATCTGCATGCGTAATGAACGTTGAATTTAGGTTGTTTCTGTGCTAAGAAATAAAAAAAACCAGATATTTGTGAGTTCCAAAATTCTATATGATGGATTAGGTCTGAATACATAATCAATTCTGGTTAAGATGGTTAAGATGTACACATACTGATGTGGTTTTTTTTTATATGAGAAAAACAATAATTATGAACAAATTAATTAATATATTATTAAAAAAAAATATGAGAATATGGTAGAATAAATGAATAATTGTAATATTAAATGATATAGTATATTTTTTCTAATTTATTGCAATTAATTTCATAATTTAATTTATGTTGTGGATGGAATAAAAAATTAAGTGTTGAATTTTATCTCATTTTGTTTAGCATGCAATCAAATATCTTATCTTATTTAAAATTCTACATATTTCTTACATACTAGATAAGTGAATGGTTATTTTCTGTTTTTTACATATTTACAAGTGATAATGGATTTTAGAATTGTTAAACATTACAATTATTTGACATTCTAATAACATTAAATAAAGTTTATTATTTTAGTTTATATATATATATATATATATATATATTTTTTATTTTTTTTTTGTAATTTTCACCTAATATATATATATATATATATATTTATGTTATATATATCTTTGAATTATAGAAGAGTTTAACGAATACGATAATTTAAATAATTTATATCTCTTACCCACTTAATGAGAGTGAATTAAAAGAATTTTACTTTTGGTTTTGTTTTATGTTTTTAACAACATATCTTGTAGGAATACACAATTTTATTACAATAATAAAATCATGTACTATTTTGCACAAGATAAAGAACATACAAAAAAAATTAGAATTCATCTTTTCTTATAATCTTTCTATAAGAGTTTATCATTCCTTTATGTATAAAAGAATATAAAATGAAAAAGAGTGCATGCATTATTTATTTATTTTTCATTATTTATATTTTTATATATTTAACTATTTTTTTTAATATTTAAAATATTTTCATTAAGTTTAGCATAAAAAGAACATAATTAAATAAATGATATTTTTATTATTATATGGATTTCTTTATCTTAAATTATATTAAATTTTTATCTTATTTTAAGAGAACAAAATAATAATTTAATAATGATTCAAAGGACAACACAACAAGAAATAAACTATAAATTGTGTTATTAAAAAATATTTAAATAAATAATACTATTTATTATTAATGGTTACATTTTTATTATAATAAAATAATAAATAAATAATATAAATTATTATTTTTAAATAAATAAATTTTATTTTGTATTCATTCATCATTTTCTATTTCAAACAATCTTCATTTTCTGTTATTTTTTTTTAATTTCTCATACTTCTGTCCAAAGAAAATGAGAGATAATATATTAATTGTATTAAAATATATTATATAAAAGAATATAATTAGTTAAATAAAAATCATGATATTAAAAAGCTATAATGATACTAAACAATTAAATACTTAATTTTTATTTTTTACATATTGATAAAGAGGTAAAATATATCTGAAATTAACAAAAGTTTATTTTCTTTTCTTTCTTCCAAAAACAATTTTTGCTTAAATTTCTGACCACACAAATTGTAAAAGTTTTGATATGTCAAAATTATTTTTTTATAAAAAAATAAATTATTATTTGCCGATTCTTCTAACAAACACACTAAACCACCATGTTAACTATATACGTAATAAATGAAGGGATACAATACAAAATTTTGGATAAACAAAATTTAATAATTATTCAATTTAATAATTATTCAAAGTACAACGCAACAAGAAATAAACTATAAATTTTGTTGTTTGAAAATATTAAAAAACATTCAAATAAATAACAGTAATTTTAAATCTTCCCCGCAGATAAGATGATATTTGCACACGTTCACATATCATATCTTTTAACTTACTTATTTATATTTTAAATATTTATAATTAATGGTTAGATTTTTATTATAATAAATAAATAATTAAAATAATAAATAAATAATATAAATTATTATTTGTAAATAAATAAATTTTATTTTGTATTCATTCGTCATTTTCTATTTCAAACAATCTTCATTTTTTTGTTATTTTTTTTTAATTTCTCATACTTTTGTCCAAAGAAAACATGAGAGATAATATATTAATTGTATTAAAATATATTGTATAAAAGAATATAATTAGTTAAATAGAAATGATGATATTAAAAAACTAATGATACTAAACAATTAAATACTTAATTTCTATTTTTCACATAATCGTGTATGTGAAATTGATAAAGAGGTAAAATATATCTGAAATTAACAAAAGTTTATTTTCTTTTATTCCTTCCAAAACAATTTTTGTTTAAATTTGTCACCACAAAAATTGTCAAAGTTTTGATATGTCAAAATTATTATTTTATCAAATAAAAAATATTATTATTTTTCGATTCTTCTAACAAACAGACTACACCAACCAACATGTTAACTATATACGTAATAAATGAAGGGATACAATAGAAATTTTGGATAAACAAAATTATAATAAATATTAAAAAACACATGAAACAATTATTAAAAACCAGTTGTAAATTATTAAAAGTCGCTAAAAAATTAAGAAAGAAAAATAGTTGATCCCATTAATTTAGCACAGTGTAAATATAAATTAACTAAGAAAATTAAGCTCTCATTTAATAAAATATAAGGACTCCATTCTCTAGTGTAAATAGCAAGGTATACTATAACCTCCATGAGAAAAGTAAGTGAAGGAAAAGTGAACTTAAAGTTGTTTTTTATTGAAAAGTGAAAATAAAAAAATTTGAGAAAGTGAAAATGGGAAATTTTGATAGAAAAATGTAAAGAAAATTAATGTATTTGGATTGAGATATGTTAAAGTTTGTTTGTGAAACTTTTTTTATTGAAATTTATAATTAATGTGATGTGAACAAACCCTACAAATAGAAACAGACTAGTATTGGAGGGTGGGGGTCGACCATTATACGATTCAACGCTTTGCGGCTATTCTAAATTGTGATGTGATGAATATTCCTTTCAAATACCTTGGGATACCGGTCGGGGATGTCATAGGAAGGAAGTGTTTTGGGATGGGGTGGTGGAAAGAATAAAGAGTAGATTGGGAAGATGGAAAGGTAGGATTATCTCGATGACCGGGAGGATTTGTCTAATCAAGTCGGTTCTTTCACCTATCCCTTTGTTTTATTTTTCTATGTTCAAAATACCTTCGGTTGTGGCGAAGAAGATCGTGAAACTGCAGAGGAACTTTTTGTTGGGATGGAGGTTTGATGGGCGAAAGATTGCATGGATGTCCTGGGAAAAGGTTTGTGAACCTTTAAAGGTTTGTGTCCTTGTTGGGGAAATGGATTTGGAGGTTGGGTTCTTCCAAAGGTGGTTTGTGGAAGGAGGTGTTAGATTCCAAGTATGGAGGCTGGAGAAGCCTGGAAGTGTCCAACACAAACAAGGAAGTGTGGGGGATGAAGGAATGGGGTGATAGTTTCGAAGATTGCTTTAAGTGGGAACTCGGTAATGGGAAGGGTATTAAGTTCTGGGAAGATAGATGTGTAGGGAATGTCGCCTTGAAAGGAAAATTCCCGAGATTTTTCTCATTGTGTGGTGATAAAGATATTTTTTTGGAGGGTTGTGGGAATTAAGTCGATGTTGTTTGGAGGTGGAATTTAGTGTGGCGAAGAAGTTTGTTTGACTGGGAGATGGTTCAGGTGCGTCATCTGCTCAAGGAGATAAATGGGTTTAGCCTTATTTTGGGTTCTGCTGACTCTTGGTCTTGGAAAAATGGTACGTCTTTAAATTTTTCGGTTAATTCTCCTTATGGTATTGTCAGGGGGAAAAGAATAGGGGAGTAACCGTTTTCTTACAAACTTTTTTGGAGTTTAAAGGCCTTGCCCGCGGCCCAGGTGTTGGCATGGAGGGTGTTGGAAAACAAGATTGCTACTAAAGTTAATTTGGTTAGGCGTGGAGTTGCGGTTCAAAGTATTCTCTGTTGTCTATGTGGTGCACATGAGGAATCTACCAATCATCTGTTTTTTGGTTGTAGAATAGCTTGGCTAGTCTGGAATCAATGCTTTACATGGTTAGGTTTGGTGTCGGTTACCCCTCTTGATTCCTTCTCACATTTCATTCAGTTCTCTATTTATAATGCATCTACATTTGTTAACTCTGTTTTAGGGTGTATGGATTGTTGTGGTAAGAGAGATTTGGAGCCACAGGAATAAGGTCATCTTCAGTGGTGGAGTGGTGGATCATTTAGAAATATTCTCTTTGGCTCAATTAAAGGTTTGGTCTTGGGTTACTTCTAAGAATCACATTGCTCAATTTTCTTTCTCTGAATGGTGCCTTGCTCCTTTACCTTGTCTAAATATGATGTAATTTATTTTACTTTGATAGTCTTTGGTCGGATGTTTACGTGGGGTGGTGTATGGTGGTTGGTGATGTTGATGTTGTTTTGCTTTGCCAGGTTGGGTTCCTAGTGTAGTTGATTTAAGTAGAGTTAGGTGTTTGTTATTTTATGATAGGTGGTGGTTTCGCTCTTCCTGTTGGGAGTGGTCTGTAAGGTTTGGTTTGCTTTTGTCTACTGTTTTGTATAAGGGTTGAATCACTCCTGAAGTGGTTCTATTTATTCATTCTTTCTTGCTGATAAAAAAAACAGATTTTTGGTATGAGGAGTACATCCATAAAGAGAAACAAACTCTACAAATAAAAACAAACCCTACAAATAAACACCTTTGTAAGAAAAAATTGATTAGTCAACAAAAATTGAGAAGGTGACGTATCATCTCTCAATAAAACCTTCATCACACAACTTGTAACTTTTTTTTGTCCTTTCATAAATCATGCACACATGACTACACCATTTTAAACTATCTTTGACTCATCCGGCCAATAAATCACAGTATCACGCTACTGATAGCTTATGGAATGAATAAATGAATGACCATGTAAACAGTGTTGCACAGACCAAAGATTTGTGAGTTCCAAAATTCTATATGACCGATTAGGTCTGGATACATAATCAATCCTAGTTAAGATGATTAAGGTTACACCTACTCATGTGCTTTTTTTTATACGAGAAAAACAATAATTATGAACAAATTAATTAATATATTATTAAAAAAGAAATATGAGAATTTGATAGAATAAATGAATAATTGTAATATTAAATGATATAGTATGTTTTTTTCTAATTTATTGCAATTAATTTCATAATTTAATTTATGTTGTGGATGGAAGAAAGAATTAATTGAATTCTATCTCATTTTATTTAGCAAGCAGTCAAATATCTTATCTTATTTAAAATTCTACATATTTCTTACTGAATGGTTATTTTCTGTTTTTTACATATTTACAAGTGATAATGGATTTTAAAAATGTTCTTTTAGGGATGTTAAAAACATTACAAACAATTATTTGACATTCTAATAACATTAAATAAAGTTTATTATTTTAGTTGATATATATATATATATATTTAACTTTCACCTAATATTTTTCTGAATTATAGAAGAGTTTAGTTAATATGATAATTTAAAGTGAATTTATGTCTCTTACCCATGAGAGTAAACATTCAAAAGAATTTTACTTAACTTTGTTTTGTTTTTATATTTTTAACAATGATTTTACAATAATTATGGTAGGAATACACATCCTTATTATAATAATAACATCATGCACTATGTTGCACAGGATAAAGAAAATAAAAAAAAAAATAAGAATTCATCTTTTCTTATAATATTTCTATAAGAGTTTATCATTCTTTTATGTATAAAAGAAAATAAAAAAAAAGAGTACATACATTATTTATATTTTTATATATTTAACTAATTTTTAATATTTAAAATATTTTTTCATTTAGTTTAGCATAAAAAGAATATAATTAAATAAATGATATTTTATTATTATATGGAATTCTTTATCTTCAATTATATTAAATTTTTATTTATGTTATTAAAAAATATTAAAAAACATTTAAATAAATAATAGTTGCACACGTGTAACTTACTTATTTATATTTAAAGTACTTATTATTAATGGTTACATTTTTATTATAATAAAATAAATAATATAAATAATTATTTATAAATAAATAAATTTTATTTTGTATTTATTTATGATTTTCTGTTTCCAACAATCTTCATTTTCTGTTATTTTTTTTTTTAAATAAATAAGAGTATCACGTTTGGTGGAATGAATAAATGAATAACCATGTAAAGAGTGCTGCAAAGACCACCAAAGTATCACGCTGATATTGGAATCAATCAATAACCATGTAAAGAGTGTCGCGCACAGACCACGAGCGCCGTATCAAAGCATTTGAGCAGTTTTCCTGTCGCAAAGCCAACCAAGAAAACCAATGGCGAAGTTCTTCCCTTTATATTGTTTGAATTATAGAAGAGTTTAGCGAATACAATAATTTAAATAATTTATATCTCTTACCTACTTAATGATAGTGAACATTAACAGAATTTTACTTAACTTTGTTTTGTTTTATGTTTTTAACAACATACATTGAATTTACTTATTTATATTTTAAATATTTATTATTAATAGTTAGATTTTTATTCTAATAAATAAATAGTATAAATTATTATTTGTAAATAAATAAATTTTATTTATACTATTCATCTTTTCCAATTTCAAACCATCTTCATCTCCCTTTCTGTTATTTTTTTTTTATTTCTCATATTTCTGTCCAAATAAAATATGTAAGCAAATATATTAATTGTATTAAAATATATTGTATAAAAAAACATAGTTAGTTAAATAGAAATCATGATATTAAAAAAATAATGATACTAAACAATTAAATATTTAGTTTTTATTTTTCACACAATTTTCTTTATCAACTTATTTCGTTTTTACTTTTTCTCCTTTCAAATATCTTATCTTATCTTATTTAAAATTCTACATATTTCTTACTGAATGGTTATTTTTTGTTTTTTACATATTTACAAGTGATAATGAATTTTAGAAAAGTTCTTTTTAGGAATGTTAAAAACATTACAAACAATTATTTAACATTAAATAAAGTTTATTATTTTAGTTGATATATATATATATATATATATTTATTTATTTATTTATTTATTTAACTTTTAACCTAATATTTTTTTGAATTATAGAAGAGTTTAGTTAATACGATAATTTAAAGTGAATTTATATCTCTTACCCATGAGAGTTAACATTCAAAAGAATTTTACTTAACTTTGTTTTGTTTTATATTTTTAACAACGATTTTACAATAATTCTTGTAGGAATACACATCCTTATTACAATAATAACATCATCCACTATTTTGCACAAGATAAAGAAAATAAAAAAAATAAAAATTCATCTTTTCTTATAATTTTTTTATAAGAGTTTATCATTCCTTTATGTATAAAAGAAAATAAAAAACAATAAATGCATTATTTATATTTTTATATATTTAACTATTTTTTTAATATTTAAAATATTTTCATTACGTTTAACATAAAAAGGACATAATTAAATAAATGATATTTTATTATTATATGAAATTCTTTATCTTCAATTATATTGAATTTTTATCTTATTTTAAGAGAATAAAATAATAATTTACTAATGATTCAAAGGACAACCCAACAAGAAATCAAGAAATAAACTATAAATTGTGTTGTTAAAAAATATTAAAAAACATTTAAATAAATAATAGTTGCACACGTGTGCATGTATTTTAACTTACTTATTTATATTTAAAATATTTATTATTAATGGTTACATTTTTATTATAATAAAATAAATAATATAAATAATTATTTATAAATAAATAAATTTTATTTTGTATTTATTTATGATTTTCTGTTTCCAACAATCTTCAATTTCTGTTATTTTTTTTTTTAAATAAATAAGAGTATCACGTTTGGTGGAATGAATAAATGAATAACCATGTAAAGAGTGCTGCAAAGACCACCAAAGTATCACGCTGATATTGGAATCAATCAATAACCATGTAAAGAGTGTCGCGCACAGACCACGAGCGCCGTATCAAAGCATTTGAGCAGTTTTCCTGTCGCAAAGCCAACCAAGAAAACCAATGGCGAAGTTCTTCCCTTTATATTGTTTGAATTATAGAAGAGTTTAGCGAATACAATAATTTAAATAATTTATATCTCTTACCTACTTAATGATAGTGAACATTAACAGAATTTTACTTAACTTTGTTTTGTTTTATGTTTTTAACAACATACATTGAATTTACTTATTTATATTTTAAATATTTATTATTAATAGTTAGATTTTTATTCTAATAAATAAATAGTATAAATTATTATTTGTAAATAAATAAATTTTATTTATACTATTCATCTTTTCCAATTTCAAACCATCTTCATCTCCCTTTCTGTTATTTTTTTTTTATTTCTCATATTTCTGTCCAAATAAAATATGTAAGCAAATATATTAATTGTATTAAAATATATTGTATAAAAAAACATAGTTAGTTAAATAGAAATCATGATATTAAAAAAATAATGATACTAAACAATTAAATATTTAGTTTTTATTTTTCACACAATTTTCTTTATCAACTTATTTCGTTTTTACTTTTTCTCCTTTCAAATATCTTATCTTATCTTATTTAAAATTCTACATATTTCTTACTGAATGGTTATTTTTTGTTTTTTACATATTTACAAGTGATAATGAATTTTAGAAAAGTTCTTTTTAGGAATGTTAAAAACATTACAAACAATTATTTAACATTAAATAAAGTTTATTATTTTAGTTGATATATATATATATATATATATATATATTTATTTATTTATTTAACTTTTAACCTAATATTTTTTTGAATTATAGAAGAGTTTAGTTAATACGATAATTTAAAGTGAATTTATATCTCTTACCCATGAGAGTTAACATTCAAAAGAATTTTACTTAACTTTGTTTTGTTTTATATTTTTAACAACGATTTTACAATAATTCTTGTAGGAATACACATCCTTATTACAATAATAACATCATCCACTATTTTGCACAAGATAAAGAAAATAAAAAAAATAAAAATTCATCTTTTCTTATAATTTTTTTATAAGAGTTTATCATTCCTTTATGTATAAAAGAAAATAAAAAACAATAAATGCATTATTTATATTTTTATATATTTAACTATTTTTTTAATATTTAAAATATTTTCATTACGTTTAACATAAAAAGGACATAATTAAATAAATGATATTTTATTATTATATGAAATTCTTTATCTTCAATTATATTGAATTTTTATCTTATTTTAAGAGAATAAAATAATAATTTACTAATGATTCAAAGGACAACCCAACAAGAAATCAAGAAATAAACTATAAATTGTGTTGTTAAAAAATATTAAAAAACATTTAAATAAATAATAGTTGCACACGTGTGCATGTATTTTAACTTACTTATTTATATTTAAAATATTTATTATTAATGGTTACATTTTTATTATAATAAAATAAATAATATAAATAATTATTTATAAATAAATAAATTTTATTTTGTATTTATTTATGATTTTCTGTTTCCAACCATCTTCATTTTCTGTTATTTTTTTTTTAAATAAATAAGAGTATCACGTTTGGTGGAATGAATAAATGAATAACCATGTAAAGAGTGCTGCAAAGACCACCAAAGTATCACGCTGATATTGGAATCAATCAATAACCATGTAAAGAGTGTCGCGCACAGACCACGAGCGCCGTATCAAAGCATTTGAGCAGTTTTCCTGTCGCAAAGCCAACCAAGAAAACCAATGGCGAAGTTCTTCCCTTTATATTGTTTGAATTATAGAAGAGTTTAGCGAATACGATAATTTAAATAATTTATATCTCTTACCCACTTAATGATACTGAACATTAAAAGAATTTTACTTAACTTTGTTTTGTTTTATGTTTTTAACAACATACATTGAATAATATTATCATTTTTATTATTATTAATAATAATATAGATATTATTATTAATAATATAGATATTAGTAGTATTAATAATAATATAAATATTATTAGTATTATTGGTAATATAAATATTAGTAATATTATTAATATCATATATGATATTAATATTATTAATATCATTAATATTATAAATATTGTTAACATTATTAATATTATTAAATATTATTAATATTAATAAATATTATTAATATTAAAAAAATATTAATATTATAAACATTATTAATATTATAAATATTATAAAAATTATTAATATTAATAATATTATTAAATACTGTTTTAAGAAGTATTTATAATATTATTAAATATTATTAATATTATAAATATTATAAATATAATAAATATTATAAATATTATAAATATTATGAATATTATAAATATTATGAATATTATAAATATTATGAATATTATGAATATTATAAATATTATAAATATTATGAATATTATGAATATTATAAATATTATGAATATTATAAATATTATGAATATTATGAATATTATAAATATTATAAATATTATGAATATTGTAAATATTATAAATATTATAAATATTATAAATATTATAAATATTATGAATATTATGAATATTATGAATATTATGAATATTATAAATATTATGAATATTATAAATATTATGAATATTATGAATATTATGAATATTATGAATATTATGAATATTATGAATATTATAAATATTATGAATATTATGAATATTATGTATATTATGAATATTATGAATATTATGAATATTATAAATATTATAAATATTATGAATATTATAAATATTATAAATATTATAAATATTATAAATATTATGAATATTATAAATTATAATAATATTATTAATATCAATAAAAATATTTTAATTATTATTATTAATATTAACATAATTACTCCTAATATTAATATTAATAAAATATTATACTAATAATAATTAATATTATTATTATTATTCGTAATATTAATATTGTTATTATTAATATTAACTCCTTTACATACCTTTTTAATCTCAAGAAAAATTAAAACTATGCATGTAAAGACTATGAGAAATTAAACATGCATGTAAAGACTATATAATTAAAAATGACATGTATTAGAACTGTAAATAAAGTTTATATATAATTATAAAGATCAAATGAGAAATTAAACTTTAATATAATATCAACTTTAACATATTATATATTTTTCATCTAATATATGTTCATGTTATATATATTGTGTTGTTTGAAAATATTAAAAATCATTTGAATAAATAATATTTTGTTTTTAATCTTTCCAACAAATAAGTTGATATTTGCACATATACATGAACATCTCTTTCAATTTATTTATTTATATTTAAAATATTTTATTATTAATGATTACATTTTTATTATAATAAAATAAGTAAATAATATAAATTCTTAATTGTAAATAAATAAATTTTATTTTGTATTTATTCATCCGTTTCTATTTCAAACCATCTTTATAATCATTTTCTTTCGGTTATTTTTTTTCATATTTCTGTCTAAAGAAAACTTGAGATAATATATTAAATATCCTAAAATATATTGTATAAAAAATATAATTAATCAAATAGAAATCACAATATTAAAAAATTAATAATATTAAACAAGTAAATAATTAATTTATATTTTCCACAATATTTTCTTTATCAACAGATTTATTTTCTTACTTTTTCTCCTTTCAAAATCAATTAAGACACAAATATAAACATATACTTAATAAAATTATTATAAATATTATAAACATTATAAATATCATAAATATTATAAATTATCATATTTACTAAACTCTTATATAATTCAAACAATATATATAACATCATATTTATATATAAACTTTCTTTATAGTCAAATTACATGTCATTTTTAAGTCTTTAGTCTTTACATGCATAATTTTAATCTTTTTTGGAATAAAAAATTGTATGAAAAAGAGTTAAAAAGGGTGATTTAAGTTTACGTACTAAAAATAATGTTTATATGATTATTGATTGATTTATTGATTCTAGTATCAGCGTGGATATTTTGGTGTCTCTGTAGCACTATTTACATGGTCATTCATTTATTTATTCCATAAGCTATCACTAAGCGTGATACTGTGATTTATTTTAACAAAATAACAGAAAATGAAGATGGTTTGAAACAGAGAATGATGAATGAGTACAAAATAAAATTTATTTATTTACAAATAATAATTTATATTATTTATTTATTTTATTATAATAAAAATGTAATCACTAATAATAAGTATTTTAAATATAAATAAGTAAGTTAAAATACATATCATGTACACGTGTGCAAGTATTATTTATTTTAATATTTTTTAATAACACAATTTATAGTTTATTTCACAAACAAACTTTAACCTATCTCAATCCAAATATAATTCACTTTCTTTACATTTTTCTTTCAAATTTTCCAACTTTCACTTTCTCAAATTTTTTATTTTCATTTTTTAATCAAAAACGACTTTAAGTTCACATTTGTTAGTTTCAGATATAAATATTGTAAACAAATATTGTAAATATTGTAAATAAATATTGTTAATATTGTAAGTAAATATTGTAAATATTGTAAACAAATATTGTAAATATTGTAAACAAATATTGTTAATATTGTAAGTAAATATTGTAAAACATGGTAAATATTGTTACCATTGTAAAATTGACATTGTAAATATTGTAAACATTATAATATTTACTAAAGTCTTCTATAATTCAAACAATATATATAACATCATATTTATATATAACTTTCTTTATAGTTCAATTACATGTCCTTTTTAAGTCTTTAGTCTTTACATGAATAATTTTAATCTTTATTGAGATTAAAAATGTATACAAAGGAGTCAAAAGGGGTGATTTAAGTATACGTACTAAAAGATAATGTTTACATAGTTATTGATTGATTTATTGATTCCAGTATCAACGTGGATACTTTGTTACTTTGTTTTGTGTAGCACTGTTTACATTGTCATCCATTTATTCATTCTATAAGCTATCACCAAGCGTGATACTGTGATTTATTTAAAAAAAGTAACAGAAAATGAAGATTGTTTGCAACAGAAAATGATGAATGAGTACAAATTTATAGTCCAATTACATGTTCTTTTTAAGTCTTTAGTATTTGCATGAATAATTTTAATCTTTATTGAGATTAAAAATGTATACAAAGGAGTCAAAAGGGGTGATTTAAGTATACGTACTCAAAGATAATGTTTACATGGTTATTGATTGATTTATTGATTCCAGTATCAACGTGGATACTTTGTTTATAATGTTTACAATGTTTACAACATTTACTATTTACAATATTTATATCTGAAACTAACAAATGTGAACTTAAAGTTGTTTTTTTATTGAAAAATGAAAATAAAAAAATTTGAGAAAGTGAAAGTTGGAAAATTTGAAAGGAAAATGTAAAGAAAGTGAATTATATTTTAGATATGTTAAAGTTTGTTTGTGAAATAAACTATAAATTGTGTTATTAAAAAATATTAAAAAACATTTAAATAAATAATACTTGCACACGTGTAAATGATAATGTATTTTAACTTACTTATTTATATTTAAAATACTTATTATTAATAGTTACATTTTTATTATAATAAAATAAATAATAAATAAATAAATAATATAAATTATTATTTATAAATAAATAAATTTTATTTTGTACTCATTCATCATTTTTTTGTTTCAAACAATCTTCATTTTCTGTTATTTTACACTTGGTGATAGCTTATGGAATGAATAAATGAATGACCATGTAAACAATGGTACAGAGACAAAAATATTCATGCTGATACTGGAATCAATAAATCAATCAATAACCATGTAAACATTATTTTTCAGTACGTATACTTAAATCACCCCTTTTAACTCCTTTTCATACATTTTTTATCTCAAGAAAGATTAAAATTATGCAGGTAAAAACTTAAGACTTAAAAATGAGATGTAATAGAACTATAAAGAAAGTTTATATATAAATATGATGTTATATATATTGTTTGAATTATATAAGAGTTTAGTAATATTTATAATATGTTTATAATATTTATAATATATTTATATATGTTTATAATATTTATCATATTTATAATATATTTATATATGTTTATAATATTTATAATATTTATAATATATTTATAATATTTGTAATATTTGTAATATTTATAATATTTATATCTGAAACTAACAAATGTGAACTTAAAGTTGTTTTTGATTGAAAAATGGAAATAAAAAAATTTGAGAAAGTGAAAGTTGGAAAATTTGAAAGAAAAATGTAAAGAAAGTGAATTATATTTGGATTGAGATATGTTAAAGTTTGTTTGTGAAATAAACTATAAATTGTGTTATTAAAAAACATTTAAATAAATAATACTTGCACACGTGTACATAATCATGTATTTTAACTTACTTATTTATATTTAAAATACTTATTATTAATGGTTACATTTTTATTATAATAAAATAAATAATTAATAAATAAATAATATAAATTATTATTTGTAAATAAATAAATTTTATTTTGTACTCTTCATCATTTTCTATTTCAAACCATCTTCATTTTCTGTTATTTTTTAAAAAATAAATCACAGTATCACGTGATAGCTTATGGAATAAATAAATAAATGACCATGTAAAGAGTGCTACACAGACCAAAATATCCATGCTGATACTGGAATCAATAACCATGTAAACATTATTTTTTAGTACATATACTTAAATCATCCCTTTTAACTCCTTTTCATACAATTTTTTATTCCAAGAAAGATTAAAATTATGCATGTAAAGACTAAAGACTTAAAAATGACATGTAATTGGAATATAAAGAAAGTTTATATATAAATTTGATGTTATATATATTGTTTGAATTATATAAGAGTTTAGTAAATATGATAATTTATAATATTTATAATGTTTATAATATTTATAATATTTATAATAATTTTATTAAGTATATGTTTATATTTGTGTCTTAATTGATTTTGAAAGGAGAAAAAGTAAAAAAATAAATATGTTGATAAAGAAAATCATATGGAAAACATAAATTAATTATTTAATTGTTTAATATTATTAATTTTTTAATATTTTGATTTATATTTAATTAATTATATTCTTTATACAATATATTTTAGGATATTTAATATATTATCTCAAGTTTTCTTTAGACAGAAATATGAGAAATTAAAAAAAAAAAATAACCGAAAGGAAATAATTATAAAGATGGTTTGAAATAGAAACGAACGAATGAATACAAAATAAAATTTATTTATTTACAATTAAGAATTTATATTATTTACTTATTTTATTATTATAAAAATATAATTATTAATAATAAAATGTTTTAAATATAAATAAATAAGTTGAAAGAGATGTCCATGTATATGTGTAAATATCAACTTATTTGTTGGAAAGATTTAAAACAAGTATTATTTATTTAAATAATTTTTAATATTTTCAAACAACACAATATACATGAACCTATTAGGTGAAAGGTATATAATATGTTAAAGTTGATATTATATTAAAGTTTAATTTCTCATTTTTGATCTTTATAATTATATATAAACTTTATTTATAGTTCTAATACATGTCATTTTTAATTATATAGTCTTTACATGTATAGTCTTTACATACATAGTCTTTACATGCATAGTTTTAATATTAATAATATTTATTAATATTAATAATATTTAATAATATTTAATAATATTAACAATATTTAATAATATTAACAATATTTAATAATATTAACAATATTTAATAATATTAATAATATTAACAATATTTAATAATATTAATAATATTAACAATATTAACAATATTTAATAATATTAATAATGTTAACAATATTTATAATATTAATGATATAAATAATATTAAAAATATTTATATTATAAATACTATTAATATCATATATGATATTAATAATATTACTAATATTTATATTACCAATATTACCAATAATATTTATAATAATACTAATAATGTTTATACCAATAATAACCAATAATACTAATAATATTTATATTATTAATAATACTACTAATATCTATATTATTATTAATACTAATAATATCTATATTATTAATTTTAATATTTATATTATTTATAATAATATCTATATTATTAATAATAATAATAAAAATGATAATATTATAAAAGAACTTGTTTGTGGTTAAGCTTTTTTGTTCCTCAAAGAACTTGTGTTGTATGTAATAACAAATTTGATTGTAATGTGGATATTATGAAATCTATATGGATCTTTTGATAGTTCTCTTCAAATATCTTAATATCTACTTCACTCAATTTCAGTGTTTTTGGTCAGGATATGACAATAACTGACTCACAACACCGACTGCATACCACAAAAGAATAAGACACTCTTCTCATTCTTTATTTTATTCTTCACTGGTCAGACATTGCATTGTGTTCAGCAAGTGGAACACTAACACGTTTTTTCTTATCCACATTAAATCTCTTGAGAACTTTCTCAATGTATTTCTATTGTGACATTCATATCAATTTTTTGAAATAATCTTTGATCACCTTCCCAAGGACATGATTTTCAGGATTAAGTCTTTCGTGACAAAAAAACTTTTTTAAATATTTTTTAACATGAAAAAACCTATTAACTTGAGAATTTATTATATATTCGTTTTTTTTTTTAATTTCTCACATCTTTAAGTGTAATATATTAAGTGTCTTAAAATATATTACATAATAAAAATTATTAGTTAAATATAAATTACAATATTAAAATTTGAATGAAGAAAAATCATTAATATTTTAAAAGTCTTAAAAATTTCATTCATAATCAATCAAATTTATTAAGTATGTTTATGTTTTTGTCTTTATTGATTTTGAAAGGAGAAAAAGTAAAAAAGAAATAAGTTGATAAAGAAAATTGTGTGAAAAATAAAAATTAAATATTTAATTGTTTAGTATCATTAGTTTTTTAATATCATGATTTCAATTTAACTAACTATATTTTTTTATACAATATATTTTAATACAATTAATATATTTGCTTACGTATTTTATTTGGACAGAAATATGAGAAATAAAAAAAAATTAACAGAAAGGGAGATGAAGATGGTTTGAAATTGGAAAGGATGAATGAGTACAAAATAAATTTTATTTATTTACAAATAATAATTTATACTATTTATTTATTAGAATAAAAATCTAACCATGTTTTATACTAAACTTAACGAAAATATTTTAAATATTAAAAAATATTTAAATATATAAAAATAAAAATTATGAAAACTAATAAATAATGCATGCATGAAGGAATGATAAACTCTTATAGAAAGATTATATAAGTAAAGATGAACTTTTTTTTATGTTTTTTCTCTTGTGCAAAATAGTACATGATGTTATTATTGTAATGAGGACGTGTTTTCCTATAAGAATTATTGTAAATTCAATGTATGTTGTTAAAAATATAAAATAAAACAAAGTTAAGTAATTTTTTTTTTTTGAATATTTACTATTCATTGAGTGGATAAGAGATATAAATTTACTTATAGAAAGATTTAAAACAAGTGTTATTTATTTGAATGTTTTTTAATATTTTCAAACAAAAAAAATTATAGTTTATTTCTTGTTGCGTTGTCCTTTGAATCATTATTAAATTTTATTTTATTCTCTTAAAATAAGATAAAAATTTAATATAATTTAAGATAAAGAAATCCATATAATAATAAAAATATCATTTATTTAATTATGTCTTTTTTTTTATGTTAAACTTAAAAAAATACTTGAATACATAAAAAAAAATATAATGAAAACTAATAAATAATGCATGCACTATTTTTTTTTCTTTTCTTTTATATAGTGATAAACTCTTATAGAAAGATTATAAGAAAAGACAAACTCTTATTATTGTCATGATATCATTATTGTAATGAGGATGTGTTTTCCTAAAAGATATAAATTTACTTTAAATTATCATATTTACTGAACTCTTCTATAATTCAAACAAATATATATAACATGAATATATATTAGATGAAAGTTATATATTATATTAAAGTTATGATATTATATTATAGTTTAATTTCTCATTTGTTCTTTATAATTATATATAAACTTTCTTTATAGTCCTATTACATGTCATCTCTAATTTTTTAGTATTTACATGCATAGTTTTAATCTTTATTGAAATTAAAAATGTATCTAAAGAAGTTAAAATGGGTGATTTAAGTATACATACTAAAAGATAATGTTTTTGTAAATATAGGAATCAAATGAATAATTAAACCTATATTTAAACCTATATGATCAATCAGAGTGACTACAAGATGCAATTTGGCTTAATATAGTATAAACTTTCAGGATATTGCTGTAGTTTATGCTGTTATGACTACAAGATCAATTGATATGGATTGGAAAATGAGGACACTTCGTGTTTTGCCAATGTTTCTTGTGTCTGCACTGGCATCTGCTGCCAGCATTTATAAGCTTCACAAGGATGTGTAAATATTTTAAGCTTTATAGTTAACATGCATCACATTTTTATCTATATTTAATAATCAAAGTTTTGTGTGGTCAACAGTAATTGAGTATGAAGTGTCATTTATGTTTATGGGATTTTAAAGTTTTTGTTATAAGTCCAGGATTGATGTAATTGGGTGGTACTCATTGATCTAATTCATCTCTGCCATTAGAATTTTGTCCAATAAAATAACATGAGAATATTTTCAATTAAAATAGGATGACAAGTTTCAAAGTGAGTTTAAGTAAAACTTGTTGATACACTTCTGTGTCAATGCCTTCAATAATTGATAGAGCCAGTGTAAAAGTGTGTAGTTTAGTACTTCCTAAGTGAATGCTTTTTTATGAAATAATGCCTTATATTCTTCATGCTGTCGTATTCATAGCTCCATGCAAATACTGATCACAGTAGTATTTAAAGTTCATTAGAAGTTCCTGCAGTTCATGTAATCATAATGTTGAAACGTTTCTAATGAAACTTGTCTAAATACAGATGCATGATGGAGCAGCATTTGATACTAATAAGTAATTTCTCACTGGTAATAATTAGTTTCCATGACATTCAACACCCATGTTTCTATTTTCCTGAAGAATCAATAATGTCAGCATGTGAATAAAGTCATGTGACTGAGTGCTGTAAAGGTTCATTTATTTAATTGATTTTAAGCTGTTGTGTCAATGTGTAACTCTATAGTGCATTAGTGAAGAGCAGCCCTTGATGGTATTCATTTGTATGTATGTTAATACTATTGTGTGTTATGCTTGTGATCTATTCAGAGATATGATCCAGACCCAGCTGCAAAAGCAGCTGCTGCAACTGTTTTAGCATCTAAGGTGGGTGCAGATTCTGATTTGAGAGTGTATCTGGTAGATGAACTCAATTGCCGTGTTCCAATAGAGAAGAGCAATGATGTTGAACTTATGCAGTCCTCTGGACTTGGAAATGGGAGGCAAGTTCAATCTAGATGCACTAGTCCAAGGGCATGCAGGCACACCAAATCCTGGTGATGAACCTGTTGTTGTTGAACACCACCAACCTCAAAGTTCAAACACACAAGATGGTGGATGGATTGCAAGAATTGCAGCTTTGCTTGTGGGTGAGGATCCAGCACAGTCTGATGCCCTTTTGCATTAGATCATGTTGATGTGTATTTTTATCTATTATTATTTTCTTTGAGGTCTATCTCGGAAGGAGGATTTCCCATTTATCACACTGTCATGCCCTAAACAAACCTAAGCAAGTGGATGAGCCTATCTCTGGTGGTCTTACTTCTCCAAACACGGGACTCTCAAAAAACAGACAATAGTGTCAGTGATGCATTTAAGAATATTAGGGTTTCTGCAGCCGAGAGTGTAATCACAGGCTGTAGTCCTGGAAGTGCTTCTAGCTCTGAGATTGGGGAAGTAACAGAAGGGGCAAATATGGATGAGAAAGTTTATTAAAACAACGGCTCTTTTTATGATCCAGCTGTTGGGATCACATGTCTCCACACAAACTAGGGATCACATGTCTCCACACAAACTAGCCGTTGGTTTTCTTGGTTTGCTTTGCCAAAGGAAAACTGCTCAAATGCTTTGATACTGCTCGTGGTCTGTGCACGGCACTTTTTACATGGTTATTCATTGATTCCAGCGTGGATACTTTGATGGTCTTTGCAGCACTCTTTACATGGTTATTCATTCCACCAAGCGTGATACTCTTATTTATTTTAAAACAAGAATAACAGAAAATAAGATTGTTGGAAATAAAAAATCATAAATAAGTACAAAATAAAATTTATTTATTTACAAATAATTATTTATATTATTTATTTTATTATAATAAAAATGTAACCATTAATAATAAGTACTTTAAATATAAATAAGTAAGTTAAAATACATGCGCGTGTGCAACTATTATTTATTTAAATGTTTTTTAATAATTTTTAACAACACAATTTATAGTTTATTTCTTTATTTCTTGTTGCCTTCTCCTTTGAATCATTAGTAAATTATTATTTTATTCTCTTAAAATAAGATAAAAATTTAATATAATTGAAGATAAAAAATTTCATATAATAATAAAATATCATTTATTTAATTATGTCCTTTTATGTTAAACGTAATGAAAATATTTTAAATATTAAAAAAATAGTTAAATATATAAAAAATATAAATAATGCATTTACTGTTTTTTTTTATTTTCTTTTATACATAAAAGAATGATAAACTCTTATAGAAAGATTATAAGAAAAGATGAATTTTTATTTTTTTTTTCTTTATCTTGTGCAAAATAGTGGATGATGTTATTATTATAATAAGGATGTGTATTCCTACAATAATTATTGTAAAATTGTTGTTAAAAATATAAAACAAAACAAAGTTAAGTAAAATTCTTTTGAATGTTCACTATCATGGGTAAGAGATATAAATTTACTTTAAATTATCGTATTAACTAAACTATTCTATAATTCAAAAAAATATTAGGTGAAAGTTACAAAAAATATATATATCAACTAAAATAATAAACTTTATTTAATGTTATTAGAATGTCAAATAATTGTTTGTAATGTTTTTAACATTTCTAAAAATAACTTTTCTAAAATCCATCATCACTTGTAAATATGTAAAAAACAGAAAATAACCGTTCAGTAAAAAATATGTAGAATTTTAAAGAAGATAAGATATTTGATTGCATGCTAAACAAAATGAGAAAGAATTCAATTCATTCTTCCTTCCATCCACAACATAAATTAAATTATGAAATTAATTGGAATAAGTTAGAAAAAACATACTATATAAATTAATATTATAATTATTCATTTATTCTATCAAAATCTCATATTTCTTTTTTAATAATATATTAATTAATTTGTTCATAATTACTGTTTTTTTCATAAAAAAAAATCACATGAGTAGGTATACACCTTAATCATCTTAACCAGGATTGATTATGTATCTAGACCTAATCGGTCATATAGAATTTTGGAACTGTTTACACTGTTTACATTTTTTTTTATCGATAAAGAATAAATAAAATAAAATGAGACACTTCAGGGTGTCCCAACCCTTATACAAAACTCAAAAAACAAGTTTTCTAGCACCCTACCAACTAAGGATCCAACAAACATTGCACTACAGATCAAGATAAAATCCCAGTACAAGATATATAAACTCAACAAATACAGTTACATCAACCCCTCAAAGAGGTCACACCCTCAATCAAGGACATACATCCAACAACTAAACAAGGTTTTTGCCATCATGAAGTACCATAATCAAGTGTCAAACTCGACAAACCAATACAAGACACAACATCCAACAACTAAGCCATTTGTAGCAAGCTGAATTGTACCAAATAACCAAGTGCTAACATCAACAAACCGATCCTACGAGAAGAGTACATAAACCAAAGATGACCTGCAAAAGGCACATAGCAGCTTCTCAAACTGGACACAACAGTAACAAAAAACGACACATATACATTTGCCACAGCTCAAACACCCTAAAGATTCCAACACCAAACTGATAAGCATACATAAAAAACACTTCCTTTACCGCAGTCCAGAACAAAACCATCAGTCCGACCTTGCCAAATAGAAATGACCCAGACAACCTGCACAAACACACAATACCTTCCAAACCTGGATAAGAATACACAAGAAACACCAAATATTAATCTTTCAAATACCTCATATAACATTGAGGTTCCAAGCACCAGTCTGAGTAGGAAAAATTAACCACATTTTCCTTTGTCGTGACGTAGGACCAAGTCTTCCTTTGTGTCAAAGAGAAAACCTCCACTATATCTACACGCCCGTTATAAAAAACAACCCTATTCGTATGGTTCCAAATTTCACTTACTATGCCTACCCAAATACCCCCCACCTACCAATAGCATGTTTCGCACCTATAGGTTTAAACATCTTAAAGTGCAATTGTGCATCACAATGTAGGACCGAAGAATACCCCAACCACTCGAGACACATTCCCCAAATTCTCCAAGAGACCCTACACTCAAAAAATATATGCCTAACGGTCTCTTCCTCCACACCACATAAGGGACATCGAGCACACACCATAGGTATACCACGTCTCAAGAGATTGTCCTCAGTAGCTATCACATTACATAACACCTTCCAAGCCGTAACTTGTGATGATGGTAAAATCTTTAACTTCCAAAACTCCACAAATGGGTCCCCAACCAGGATAGACTCCTCCCCCAAGAGAATATTATAGGCAACCTTCACAGAAAATTTCATACAACCTGTATCCCTCCAAAGCCATTTATCAATTGTACTTTCACCTTCTCTTGTTAACCTCTTGTTCTCCAATTCCTGCAATAAAAGATCAGTCAGACTAGATTCCCACACAAAAAGATTTTTTCTCCAGCTCAACTTCCACAACCAATTATTATTGTTCCAAATCCCAACTTGTGATATGGTGCGACCAGTATCCAAAGATAACGAGAAAAGTCTAGGGAATTTATGTTTTAAGGAAACATTGTCCACCCATTTATCCTTCCAGAACCTAATTTCTTTTCCATCCCCTACTTCCCACCATGGTCATTCATTTATTCATTCCATAAGCTATCAGCAACCTGATACTGTAATTTATTGGCCGGATGAGTCAAAGATAGTTTAAAAGGGTGTAGTCTTGTGTGCATGATTTATGAAAGGACAAAAAAAGTTACAAGTTCTGTGATGAAGGTTTTATTGAGAGATGATACGTCACCTTCACAATTTTTGTTGACTAATCATTTTTTTCTTACAAAGGTGTTTATTTTTAGGCTTTGTTTTTATTTGTAGAGTTTGTTTCTCTTTATGGATGTACTTCTCATAGCAAAGATTTGTAGGGTTTGTTCACATCACATTAATTATAAATTTCAATAAAAAAGTTTCACAAACAAACTTTAACATATCTCAATCCAAATACATTCATTTTCTTTACATTTTTCTTTCAAATTTTCCCATTTTCACTTTCTCAATTTTTTATTTATTTTCACTTTTCAATCAAAAACAACTTTAAGTTCACTTTTCCTTCAATTACTTTTCTCATGGAGGTTATAGTATACATTTCTATTTACACTAGAGAATGGAGTCCTTATATTTTATTAAATGAGAGCTTAATATTCTTAGTTAATTTATATTTACACTGTGCTAAATTAATGGGATCAACTGTTTTCCTTTCTTAATTTTTTAGCGACTTTTAATAATTTACAACTAGTTTTTAATAATTGTTTCATGTATTTTTTAATATTTATTATAATTTTGTTTATCCAAAATTTATATTGTATCCCTTCATTTATTACCTATATAGTTAACATGTTGGTGTAGTGTGTTTGTTAGAAGAATCGGCAAATAATAATATTTTTTATTTGATAAAAAAATAATTTTGACATATCAAAACTTTTAAATTTTTGTGGTCACAAATTTAAGCAAAAATTGTTTTGGAAGAAAGAAAATAAAATAAAATTTTTGTTAATTTTAGATATATTTTACGTCTTTGTCAATATGTAAAAAATAGAAATTAAGTATTTAATTGTTTAGTATCATTAGCTTTTTAATATCATGATTTCTATTTAACTAATTATATTTTTTTATACAATATATTTTAATACAATTAATATATTATCTCTCATTTTCTTTGGACAGAATTATGAGAAATTAAAAAAAAAATAAGCGAAAATGAAGATTGTTTGAAATAGAAAATGATGAATGAATAGAAAATAAAATTTATTTATTTACAACTAATAATTTATATTATTTTATTATAATAAAAATGTAACCATTAATAATCAATATTTTAAATATAAATAAGTAAGTTGAAACACATGATGATGTACACGTGTGCAAGTATTATTTATTTAAATATTCTTTAATAACACAATTTATAGTTTATTTCTTGTTGCGTTGTCCTTTGAATCATTATTAAATTATTATTTTTTTTTCTTAAAATAAGATAAAAATTTAATATAATTTAAGATAAAAAAAATTCATATAATAATAAAAATATCATTTATTTAATTATGTTTTTTTTATGCTAAACTTAATAAAAATATTTTAAATATTAAAAAAAATAGTTAAATATATAAAAATATAAATAATGAAAACTAAATAAATAATGCATGCACTTTTTTTTATTTTATATTCTTTTATGCATAAAGGAACGATAAACTCTTGTAGAAAGATTATAAGAAAAGATGAATTCTTATTTTTTGTATGTTCTTTATCTTATGCAAAATAGTACATGGTTTTATTATTGTAATAAGATTGTGTATTCCTACAAGAATTATTGTAAATTCAATGTATGTTGTTAAAAACATAAAACAAAACAAAGTTAAGTAAAATTCTTTTAATGTTCACTATCATTAAGTGGGTAAGAGATATAAATTATTTAAATTATCATATTCGCTCTTCTATAATTCAAACAATATATATATATATATATATAACATGAACATATATATTAGGTGAAAATTACAAGTATATATATATATATATATATATATATATAAACTAAAATAATAAAGTTTATTTAATGTTATTAGAATGTCAAATAATTGTTTGTAATCTTTTTAACATCACTAAAAGAACAATTCCAAAATCCATTATCACTTGTAAATATGTAAAAAAAACAGAAAATAACCATTCACTTATCTAAGAAATATGTAGAATTTTAAATAAGATAAAATATTTGATTGCATGCTAAACAAAATCTGATAGAATTCAACACTTCATTCTTTCTTTTCCATCCACAACATAAATTAAATTATGAAATTAATTGCAATAAATTAGAAAAAATATACTATATCATTTAATATTACAATTATTTATTTATTCTATCAAATTCTCATATTTATTTTTTAATAATATATTAATTAATTTGTTCATAATTATTGTTTTTCTCATAAAAAAAACCCACATCAGTAGGTGTACACCTTAATCATTTTAACCATCTTAACCAGAATTGATTATGTATCCAGACCTAATCGTTCATATAGAATTTTGGAATTTTGGAACTCACAAATATCTGGTTTTTTTATTTCTTAGCACAGAAAAAACCTAAATTCAACGGTCATTAGGCATGCAAATTTGTGAGATAAGGACATAATGGTGATTCATCATTAATGGTCACAAGAACAGAACCTTCCAAAGACCTTCAAACAGTTAATCCAAGTAAGGGGGTTGTTTTTTTTTTATCAGCAAAGAATGGAATTAAAATTAGAGGAGATACAAAGGGGTATCTCAACCCTTTTACATAAAACACCCTCATAGAAAAAAGAGGTTGAACTGTTTGCAATAAAACGCTGCAAAAGCTAGCATTAAAACAACACCATACCTCTAATTACACTAAGAAAACAAGAACACACAGAAGCAACAACGTCATTAGGCATCCCCACATGCCACAGCACCTCCTTCCTCCTCTCATTCTATATAGTCTAGCAACAGAAAACATAGGTCAAATCTGCATAAGTCAGAGATTTGTGTTGTTTGAGCAATGTCCACCAGCCAATCTCTTGTTTTTGCTATTCATCTGTATTGACTCGCCATTGCAAAAGTGTGGCCAAAAGCGGCTTCCCGGTGTTGGCATTCATCATTCACCTCGCCACGCGACGAGTTACCCATGCACATTGCATAACTTCGGCGACCACTGACTACACACAGATGGAGAGCGCCGCTTCCTCGACGGACGATCTTGTTGACCTTTGCATAACTTCGACGAGCACCGACTACGCACGCATGGAGATCGCCGTTTCATCGACCGGCGATCATGTTGACCTATGGAGAACGCCGCTTTATCAACTGGCGATCATGTTGACCTTTGCATACGTTCGGCGACCACCGACTACGCACACATAAAGTTCGCCGTTTCATCGACCAGCAATCATGTTGACCTTTGCATAACTTCGACGACCACCGACTATACACATATGGAGAACGCCGCTTCATCGATCGGCGATCATGTTGACCTATGGAGAACGCCGCTTTATCAACCGGCGATCATGTTGACCTTTGCATACCTTCGGCGACCACCGACTACGCACGCATAATCGGTGCCCGCTGCTTCAAAGGCTGCATAGCAATTCTTGTCTTCTGCTCTCTCCCACTTCAGCCATGCATTAACTTCAGTGATTGCATTTCCAACTAAGCCATGGAGTTTTTGAGCATGGTCCACCAAAGATTATGGGGTTTTTGCCTTCAGTGGTTTTTGAACATGGAATTTTGTCAACGCTATAAGACTACCTCATTTTGTACCGCCCTGATACTAAACAAGCTCTGTTTCTGACATATTTCTTCCAAGGAGCACCAGAAAACTATGGATCCCCACTAAAGGCTGCAGAATTCAGAAGAATAAAACACACACTCCTTCTACACCCCCATCTATCCCTCAGATTTACGCTACCGCAGTAACAAACACAGCAAAAAGATCCATCTAGAAATAACAGGAACAGCAGAGGCCTGTCCCAGGGGAGTACCAAGTCCACTTTCAGGGATAAACTCCCGAAACCGGCTACTGCCAACAGCAAAGGCGCGAACACCTTAAACCTGCTAAAAAACCACCCTCACTTCCTTACTACGCCATACCTGTTCCAGCCCTTGCTTCAACCACTCAGCGAACCAAAAGGAGGCACTGGTTCGGATACAAAAGCCAGTCCGAGAAAGCGTACGAGAAATCTGATGTTTTGTGCTTTAACCACAACCAGGACTGCAGCTGAGCGTTCTGGAAAATCTCATCGGGTCAGGCACCCCTTGTCTAAACGCCACTATGTTCCTGTGCTCCCAAATACAGCTAACAACGGCCGCCCAAAAACCTAGCCATACTTGATTCTGTTGACTGGACAAATGGGTTAGATGAAAATTCATAAAGTGGTTCATGAGATCTTTATTTTGGACACCTAGAATACCAATCCACCTATAACACTGAGACCACACTTGTTGAGCAAAATCGCATTCTAGAAAAAGGTGTTGAGAGGATTCCTCCGACAGATTACAAAGAACACAATGAGTTGATGTCACCTGCACACCTCTTCTCAACAAATTAACTCTATTAGGAATTCTATCAATGAGAATTCTCCAGGCTGTCGTAAGTACCTTGGGCATGGCTTTAGCTTGCCATAGGAGACTAAACACACCTTCTCTTGCAGTTGAGCATTAGTGATTATCCAACATAGAGTACGCTGACTTAACAGAGAACATACCCTTCTGGTCCCCCTTCCATAGTAGTTGGTCAAGGGAATCCTTCCACACAGCGCCCGTACTAAGTCTGGACAAGAGATCATCCTCCATATCCGTCTCCCATTGGAATCTACCCCTCCTCCAGTTCAGATTCCACTGCCAGGTAGTCTCTTCCCATACTCCTACCTCCCCCACCCTTTTACCTTGATCAAGAGACAAGGAAAAGAGTCTAGGGTAAACCGATCTAAGGCATTCATTCCCAAGCCACACATCCTCCCAGAATCTCACTCTGGCTCCGTTACCTACTTTCCACCCAATGGCCTTTTGGAACCAACCGTCTTCGACACCTTCACCACAGATTTTAGTGAGATCCTTCCACCACCATGATTGGTACTTCGACCTCAGGTTCATATTTTCGGCTCCTGTATCGTATTTAGATTATATAATCTCTTTCCACTTACCTCCTTCACTACTCATGAGCCTCCATCTCCATTTAGCCAGGAGGGCCACATTAAAGTTCTTCATATTCTTCACCCCCAAGCCTCTTAACTCTAGGGGCTTACACACATTATCCCAGCTTACCCAGGATATCGACTTAGTCTGCTTTCCCCACGCCCATAGGAACTTCCGCTGAATGCTACTGATTTTATTGTACACTGCTACAGGAGCTTTAAAAATGGAGAGATAGAACAGAGGAATGGCTGTGAACACTGATTTCAACAAACAGATTCGTCCTGCCATTGAAAGAAATCTCCCCTTCCAAGAACTAAGTTTGGCTTCGACCTTTTTAACTACTGGATCCCAGAACTGTATCTTCCTCGGGTTACCACCCACCTCAACCCCCAGATATTGGAACGGAAGCTTCATCGTATTACAATTCAGAGTTTTGGCATACGTGCTCATGGCAAACCCGTCCACTTTAATACCGGACAACTTGGACTTATGGAAGTTGACTTTCAGACTCGATGCAATCTCATAGCACCGAAGGATAGCCTTAATTGCAAAAATGCTATCAAAGGAATCCTCACACAAAAAAAGTGTGTCATCTGCGAACTGTAGCAGACAACATTCAACATTATTTCTTCCCACCTTGAGCCCCCTAAGGACATTCGTTCTCAGCGCTTGTCTGACCAAACCTGCTAAACCTTCAGCAACCACTAAGAAAAGGAATGGAGCCATTGGATCTCCCTGTCTCAACCCCCTAGAAGGTTTGAATTCCTCCGTAGGGCTCCCATTAACCAACACAGATACTGACGATGAAGCCAAGCATCCTTTAACCCACGAGATCCACTTAACATGGAAGCCTAGCCTGTGTAGCATATCGAACAAAAAACTCCATCTCACCGAGTCGTATGCCTTTTCAAAATCCACCTTGAAGCACACCCCACTTTTACCATTTCTCTTTATATCCTCAAGGATCTCATTGGCCATAACGACACTGTCCAATAATCCTCTTCCACTAATAAAGGCTGACTGACATTCATCAATGATAAACGACATAATATTCTTCATACGGCTTGACAAGACTTTAGTAATAATCTTGTATATTACACCAACAAGAGAGATGGGTCTGAATTGATCGAGCGAGGACGGATCTCTTACTTTGGGGATAAGCGCAATGAAGGAAGCATTGCAACCTTTCGGAAGAGAACCAGTCTTATGGAAAAGTTGCACTGCTGCCATAACATCCACCTTAAGCACTTCCCAACAACTCTTAATGAAATTGAAGTTGAACCCGTCCGGGCCCGGGCTTTTTGAGCCTCCACATTCCCATACGGCATTCTTCACTTCTTCCTCAGTGAAGCTGACTACCATATTCCTGCTTACCTCCAAGGGCAACGACCTGAATTCCACTGAACCCAAATGTACACCAAAGTCCTGCGTAGCCATGAATCTCTTCTCAAAGAGAGACTTTACTTCCCTCCTTACAACTTCTGGTTCCTCACACCACTGAGAGTTCACCACAACTCCTTTGACCTCATTTTTTAACCTTCTCCATCGAATCGCAGAATGGAAAAAATTGGAGTTAGAGTCCCCATGCTTTAGCCAATTCACCCTTGCTTTTTGCCTATAAATGGAATCTAGCTTTCTATTAACCAACCCCAGTTGACTGATCAGATCCAGCCTTCTCTGCCTTCCCTCGTCCTCTAGAGCATCAATGTCATCCTCCCCGTCTAAATTCTCAATTTCCATCTCAATACGTCTTTTTTCCGATTCCACACAACCAAAAACCCTTCTATTCCACTCTTTAAGATCAGCCTTTAAGAGTTTCAGCTTTTCTTTCAGAGCGGAAATGCGATTACCTTCCACCTGATATGATTCCCATTTAACCTTTACCATTGCAATGAACCCTGGTTCCTTCAGCCATACATCGAGGGTTCGAAAAGGTTTAGGCCCCCAATCTTTAACACATGATTTTAAGACTAGAGCACAGTGATCCGAGACGACTCTCTGTTGCACATACTGTTTGGATGCTGGCCAAATTTGGAGCCACTCTTCAGAGACCAGAAATCTATCCAGTCTACTCTTTGCTGTGCCATTCGCTTTAAACCATGTAAACCTTTTCCCTACGCCAGGAATGTCCATCCAACCATTATTTTGAATAAAATTGTTAAAACCTGCAATCTCCTTCTTTTGACTTGAGTGGCCTCTAATCCCTTTCCTATCCTCGGGCCTCCTAACAGCATTGAAATCACCACATAGACACCAAGGCAAATTCTGGTACGATTGCTTGAGAGTCGTTAATGCTTCCCACAAGAGAATTTTATCATGTAAATTACATGCTGCATAAACATTTACCACCACACAATGACATTTTGTTTCAAGATGATAGCCCGCTATAGCGATAAAGCCAGTCCCAATAGCGCGGCTTCCATACTCAAATGTTTCCTTATTCCACATTGTTAACATACTTCCTGCCCCATTAATCCCTTCATGATGGATCCATCCAATATTACTACTCTTCCACAACAGAAAACATCTGGCATCTGAGAAAGAGGAAGTTTTCGTTTCCTACAAACAGAGGAAAACAGCACCCTCCTTAGACACAAGGTGACTCAAATACCTTGCTTTTATCCCCCCTCCCAACCCTCTAATATTGAGACTGATTATAATCATGGTAACTCCTTCACACTTCCCACCCAAGAAACCTCTTTATCATCCTTATCCCTTTCCTCTAGCCGATCCAATTCTTCAACTAGATTCCCCTCGCCCCCTGAACACTCCAATCCGAGATTGCGTCCCAACTCCCAGATTCGCACTGATTCCGCATCATTGACATCCAGCTTCAACCGATCGTTGCAATGATGAATGTCTGTGCTCGATTCCGCCAAGGAACAGTGGCTAAGCCTAGAGACAGGGTTTACCCCATGATGGAGTGTTCCTACTCCCCCATTCGACCTCCACTTTGGTTGTGCATTTTGCGTTCCCATCCCTCCCATAGACCTCAGTCTACGAAATTCCGATGATGACTTACAACCAACTTCTCCTTTAGACAAAGCGTCGTGTTCCACACTTGATTCTACACCGTTGGTCCTCTTGCACCACTTAACACTTTCGCTTGATTGGGGGGTCCGAGCTCCCCGTAGATGAGCTCTCTCTCTCGCTACTACAGTGGACAGCTTGGCATGGGTTAACATCAGATTCATTCACCCGTGTTTGCATCTCTGCACAATGATCCCCCTCTTCCTTCGTACGATGTGGATTTGACGCAGCCATGGTAGCAAGCCCTTCCTTCCCACTGCGACTAACCGTTTTTCCCCCGTTGCTTCCTGACATTGGGCCCCTTATAATTCCTTCTTTACTAACCGTACCTCTCATTGTTGATTGGGCCTGACCTTGCTTCGGCCCATTTGTTGGGAAGTTGCACCCATAAGCCCCTTCTATTAGGTTAGCCAACGAGTCCTGGAATACCTTGCATGCCTCGTTGACTTGGCTCACAGCAGCTAAAGCTGCTCCTCCTTCAGACCCTCCTTGCACACGTTTTGCCATTTTAAGGAAAGAGAACCCACCTTTAGACTAACACCCAGTATCGCTCGCAGCCTTATTCTCTAAAACTTTCGGTTAGTTGGTATCGAGGTTTGGGTCAACCCCACCACCTCGGGGTCCTCATCCCGCCGCGGACCACCGTCTTCGCACTCTTCCCCTTCATCGGACAACCTTTCGGCGTGGTATGTTTCCTCCACCACGGTATCCGATGACGATATACTATCGGAGGATTCGTAGTGATCATTGTGACACAAACATTCTCCTCGTTCTCTACTAGGTATCTCCTCTGTAATGACAACATTACAGACCTGCCCGTTGATCCTATACTCCTTCACCATATCCACTTTGCATGCTTTGCGTACTCTAACCTGCAAACGGGCGAACTCCAAGTTTTCCCATTGTCTAGTAGACTCATCAATCTGTACCAGGGATGCTACTTCTCCAACCACCTTCTTGAAACACTGTTCACTCCACAAGGTTAAAGGGATCCCATAGCACCTTACCCAAACTATTTTATGCTTTGCGACATGAGATTCGGACCAGGGTTTGATGTCATCGAAAAGGGAGACGAACCATTCATTATTGAGCTTAATGATATCCTCCATTCTATCACCGTCTTTGGGCGTTAGAAGCACAAGGTTATCACCCATAAATCTAAGCTTGATTCTGCTCATACCCCCCTTTAAAAATTCTTCATTCAAAGTATCAAAGGACATAGAAGAGGACATCCATCCAACTGCACTCAAAGCCAACCACGCCGGTGTGTTAGGTATTGTTTCAAAAGCAGGGCCAGTCCAAGCAAGGGGGTTGTGATAGCAGTGTTCTCCACCATGTTTGCCATTACACTTATCTTAATTACTTTTATATGTGAAGTTGTGCAGAGTCAACCCTCATCAGCTTAATTCATTCGCAGCTCTTCTGTTCCACGCATGCTCCTTTTGCACCTCCTCCGTTACCGATAAGCAAAGTATATGAGTGTTTATTTCCAACAAATTTTATTTAAAACATAAAAGAAAATAAAAAATTAATAAAATTAAACCTATTAACTTTAGAATTAATTAATATATTCGTTTACTTTTTAAAAAAATTCTCACATCTTAAGAGTAATATATTAAGTGTCTTAAAATATATTACGTAATAAAAATGATTAGTTTAATATAAATTACAATATTAAAATTTGAATAAAGAAAAAATCATTAATATTTTAAAAGTCTTAAAATTTTTATTTTTAAACAATCAAATTTATTAAGTATGTCTATGTTTGTGTCTTGATTGATTTTGAAAGGAGAAAAAGTAAAAAAAAAAATTTAATAAAGAAAATGTGTGAAAAATATAAATTAAATATTTAATTGTTTAGTATCATTAGTTTTTTAATATCATGATTTCTATTTAACAAACTATATTCTTTTATACAATATATTTTAATACAATTAATATATTTTTTCACATGTTTTCTTTGGACAAAAATATGAGAAATAATAAAAAAAACAACAGAGAGGGAGATAAAGATTGTTTAAAATAGGAAAGGATGAATGAGTACAAAATAAAATTTATTTATTTACAAATAATATTTTATATTACTTATTTATTATTTTAATTATTTATTTATTATAATAAAAATCTAACCATTAATTATAAATATTTAAAATATAAATAAGTTAGTTGAAAGACATGATATGTGGACTTGTGTAAATATCATCTTATCTGCGGGAAAGATTTAAAACAAGTGTTATTTATTTGAATGTTTTTTAATATTTTCAAACAAAAAAATTTATAATTTATTTCTTTATTTCTTGTTGCGTTGTCCTTTGAATCATTATTAAATTTTGTTTTATTCTCTTAAAATAAGATAAAAATTTAATATAATTTAAGATAAAGAAATCCATTATTTTTTTTCTTTTATTTTATACAGTGATAAACTCTTATAGAAAGATTATAAGAAAAGATGAACTCTTATTATTGTAATGAGGATGTGTTTTCCTAAAAGATATAAATTTACTTTAAATTATCATATTTACTGAACTCTTCTATAATTCAAACAAATATATATAACATGAATATATATTAGATGAAAGTTATATATTATATTAAAGTTATGATATTATATTATAGTTTAATTTCTCATTTGTTCTTTATAATTATATATAAACTTTCTTTATAGTCCTATTACATGTCATCTCTAATTTTTTAGTATTTACATGCATAGTTTTAATCTTTATTGAAATTAAAAATGTATCTAAAGAAGTTAAAATGGGTGATTTAAGTATACATACTAAAAAGATAATGTTTTTGTAAATATAGGAATCAAATGAATAATTAAACCTATATTTAAACCTATATGATCAATCAGAGTGACTACAAGATGCAATTTGGCTTAATATAGTATAAACTTTCAGGATATTGCTGTAGTTTATGCTGTTATGACTACAAGATCAATTGATATGGATTGGAAAATGAGGACACTTCGTGTTTTGCCAATGTTTCTTGTGTCTGCACTGGCATCTGCTGCCAGCATTTATAAGCTTCACAAGGATGTGTAAATATTTTAAGCTTTATAGTTAACATGCATCACATTTTTATCTATATTTAATAATCAAAGTTTTGTGTGGTCAACAGTAATTGAGTATGAAGTGTCATTTATGTTTATGGGATTTTAAAGTTTTTGTTATAAGTCCAGGATTGATGTAATTGGGTGGTACTCATTGATCTAATTCATCTCTGCCATTAGAATTTTGTCCAATAAAATAACATGAGAATATTTTCAATTAAAATAGGATGACAAGTTTCAAAGTGAGTTTAAGTAAAACTTGTTGATACACTTCTGTGTCAATGCCTTCAATAATTGATAGAGCCAGTGTAAAAGTGTGTAGTTTAGTACTTCCTAAGTGAATGCTTTTTTATGAAATAATGCCTTATATTCTTCATGCTGTCGTATTCATAGCTCCATGCAAATACTGATCACAGTAGTATTTAAAGTTCATTAGAAGTTCCTGCAGTTCATGTAATCATAATGTTGAAACGTTTCTAATGAAACTTGTCTAAATACAGATGCATGATGGAGCAGCATTTGATACTAATAAGTAATTTCTCACTGGTAATAATTAGTTTCCATGACATTCAACACCCATGTTTCTATTTTCCTGAAGAATCAATAATGTCAGCATGTGAATAAAGTCATGTGACTGAGTGCTGTAAAGGTTCATTTATTTAATTGATTTTAAGCTGTTGTGTCAATGTGTAACTCTATAGTGCATTAGTGAAGAGCAGCCCTTGATGGTATTCATTTGTATGTATGTTAATACTATTGTGTGTTATGCTTGTGATCTATTCAGAGATATGATCCAGACCCAGCTGCAAAAGCAGCTGCTGCAACTGTTTTAGCATCTAAGGTGGGTGCAGATTCTGATTTGAGAGTGTATCTGGTAGATGAACTCAATTGCCGTGTTCCAATAGAGAAGAGCAATGATGTTGAACTTATGCAGTCCTCTGGACTTGGAAATGGGAGGCAAGTTCAATCTAGATGCACTAGTCCAAGGGCATGCAGGCACACCAAATCCTGGTGATGAACCTGTTGTTGTTGAACACCACCAACCTCAAAGTTCAAACACACAAGATGGTGGATGGATTGCAAGAATTGCAGCTTTGCTTGTGGGTGAGGATCCAGCACAGTCTGATGCCCTTTTGCATTAGATCATGTTGATGTGTATTTTTATCTATTATTATTTTCTTTGAGGTCTATCTCGGAAGGAGGATTTCCCATTTATCACACTGTCATGCCCTAAACAAACCTAAGCAAGTGGATGAGCCTATCTCTGGTGGTCTTACTTCTCCAAACACGGGACTCTCAAAAAACAGACAATAGTGTCAGTGATGCATTTAAGAATATTAGGGTTTCTGCAGCCGAGAGTGTAATCACAGGCTGTAGTCCTGGAAGTGCTTCTAGCTCTGAGATTGGGGAAGTAACAGAAGGGGCAAATATGGATGAGAAAGTTTATTAAAACAACGGCTCTTTTTATGATCCAGCTGTTGGGATCACATGTCTCCACACAAACTAGGGATCACATGTCTCCACACAAACTAGCCGTTGGTTTTCTTGGTTTGCTTTGCCAAAGGAAAACTGCTCAAATGCTTTGATACTGCTCGTGGTCTGTGCACGGCACTTTTTACATGGTTATTCATTGATTCCAGCGTGGATACTTTGATGGTCTTTGCAGCACTCTTTACATGGTTATTCATTCCACCAAGCGTGATACTCTTATTTATTTTAAAACAAGAATAACAGAAAATAAGATTGTTGGAAATAAAAAATCATAAATAAGTACAAAATAAAATTTATTTATTTACAAATAATTATTTATATTATTTATTTTATTATAATAAAAATGTAACCATTAATAATAAGTACTTTAAATATAAATAAGTAAGTTAAAATACATGCGCGTGTGCAACTATTATTTATTTAAATGTTTTTTAATAATTTTTAACAACACAATTTATAGTTTATTTCTTTATTTCTTGTTGCCTTCTCCTTTGAATCATTAGTAAATTATTATTTTATTCTCTTAAAATAAGATAAAAATTTAATATAATTGAAGATAAAAAATTTCATATAATAATAAAATATCATTTATTTAATTATGTCCTTTTATGTTAAACGTAATGAAAATATTTTAAATATTAAAAAAATAGTTAAATATATAAAAAATATAAATAATGCATTTACTGTTTTTTTTTATTTTCTTTTATACATAAAAGAATGATAAACTCTTATAGAAAGATTATAAGAAAAGATGAATTTTTATTTTTTTTTTCTTTATCTTGTGCAAAATAGTGGATGATGTTATTATTATAATAAGGATGTGTATTCCTACAATAATTATTGTAAAATTGTTGTTAAAAATATAAAACAAAACAAAGTTAAGTAAAATTCTTTTGAATGTTCACTATCATGGGTAAGAGATATAAATTTACTTTAAATTATCGTATTAACTAAACTATTCTATAATTCAAAAAAATATTAGGTGAAAGTTACAAAAAATATATATATCAACTAAAATAATAAACTTTATTTAATGTTATTAGAATGTCAAATAATTGTTTGTAATGTTTTTAACATTTCTAAAAATAACTTTTCTAAAATCCATCATCACTTGTAAATATGTAAAAAACAGAAAATAACCGTTCAGTAAAAAATATGTAGAATTTTAAAGAAGATAAGATATTTGATTGCATGCTAAACAAAATGAGAAAGAATTCAATTCATTCTTCCTTCCATCCACAACATAAATTAAATTATGAAATTAATTGGAATAAGTTAGAAAAAACATACTATATAAATTAATATTATAATTATTCATTTATTCTATCAAAATCTCATATTTCTTTTTTAATAATATATTAATTAATTTGTTCATAATTACTGTTTTTTTCATAAAAAAAAATCACATGAGTAGGTATACACCTTAATCATCTTAACCAGGATTGATTATGTATCTAGACCTAATCGGTCATATAGAATTTTGGAACTGTTTACACTGTTTACATTTTTTTTTATCGATAAAGAATAAATAAAATAAAATGAGACACTTCAGGGTGTCCCAACCCTTATACAAAACTCAAAAAACAAGTTTTCTAGCACCCTACCAACTAAGGATCCAACAAACATTGCACTACAGATCAAGATAAAATCCCAGTACAAGATATATAAACTCAACAAATACAGTTACATCAACCCCTCAAAGAGGTCACACCCTCAATCAAGGACATACATCCAACAACTAAACAAGGTTTTTGCCATCATGAAGTACCATAATCAAGTGTCAAACTCGACAAACCAATACAAGACACAACATCCAACAACTAAGCCATTTGTAGCAAGCTGAATTGTACCAAATAACCAAGTGCTAACATCAACAAACCGATCCTACGAGAAGAGTACATAAACCAAAGATGACCTGCAAAAGGCACATAGCAGCTTCTCAAACTGGACACAACAGTAACAAAAAACGACACATATACATTTGCCACAGCTCAAACACCCTAAAGATTCCAACACCAAACTGATAAGCATACATAAAAAACACTTCCTTTACCGCAGTCCAGAACAAAACCATCAGTCCGACCTTGCCAAATAGAAATGACCCAGACAACCTGCACAAACACACAATACCTTCCAAACCTGGATAAGAATACACAAGAAACACCAAATATTAATCTTTCAAATACCTCATATAACATTGAGGTTCCAAGCACCAGTCTGAGTAGGAAAAATTAACCACATTTTCCTTTGTCGTGACGTAGGACCAAGTCTTCCTTTGTGTCAAAGAGAAAACCTCCACTATATCTACACGCCCGTTATAAAAAACAACCCTATTCGTATGGTTCCAAATTTCACTTACTATGCCTACCCAAATACCCCCCACCTACCAATAGCATGTTTCGCACCTATAGGTTTAAACATCTTAAAGTGCAATTGTGCATCACAATGTAGGACCGAAGAATACCCCAACCACTCGAGACACATTCCCCAAATTCTCCAAGAGACCCTACACTCAAAAAATATATGCCTAACGGTCTCTTCCTCCACACCACATAAGGGACATCGAGCACACACCATAGGTATACCACGTCTCAAGAGATTGTCCTCAGTAGCTATCACATTACATAACACCTTCCAAGCCGTAACTTGTGATGATGGTAAAATCTTTAACTTCCAAAACTCCACAAATGGGTCCCCAACCAGGATAGACTCCTCCCCCAAGAGAATATTATAGGCAACCTTCACAGAAAATTTCATACAACATGTATCCCTCCAAAGCCATTTATCAATTGTACTTTCACCTTCTCTTGTTAACCTCTTGTTCTCCAATTCCTGCAATAAAAGATCAGTCAGACTAGATTCCCACACAAAAAGATTTTTTCTCCAGCTCAACTTCCACAACCAATTATTATTGTTCCAAATCCCAACTTGTGATATGGTGCGACCAGTATCCAAAGATAACGAGAAAAGTCTAGGGAATTTATGTTTTAAGGAAACATTGTCCACCCATTTATCCTTCCAGAACCTAATTTCTTTTCCATCCCCTACTTCCCACCATGGTCATTCATTTATTCATTCCATAAGCTATCAGCAACCTGATACTGTAATTTATTGGCCGGATGAGTCAAAGATAGTTTAAAAGGGTGTAGTCTTGTGTGCATGATTTATGAAAGGACAAAAAAAGTTACAAGTTCTGTGATGAAGGTTTTATTGAGAGATGATACGTCACCTTCACAATTTTTGTTGACTAATCATTTTTTTCTTACAAAGGTGTTTATTTTTAGGCTTTGTTTTTATTTGTAGAGTTTGTTTCTATTTATGGATGTACTTCTCATAGCAAAGATTTGTAGGGTTTGTTCACATCACATTAATTATAAATTTCAATAAAAAAGTTTCACAAACAAACTTTAACATATCTCAATCCAAATTCATTCATTTTCTTTACATTTTTCTTTCAAATTTTCCCATTTTCACTTTCTCAATTTTTATTTATTTTCACTTTTCAATCAAAAACAACTTTAAGTTCACTTTTCCTTCAATTACTTTTCTCATGGAGGTTATAGTATACCTTTCTATTTACACTAGAGAATGGAGTCCATATATTTTATTAAATGAGAGTTTAATTTTATTAGTTAATTTATATTTACACTGTGCTAAATTAATGGGATCAACTGCTTTCCTTTCTTAATTTTTTAGCGACTTTTAATAATTTACAACTAGTTTTTAATAATTGTTTCATGTAATAATAAAAATATCATTTATTTAATTATGTATTTTTTTTATGTTAAACTTAAAAATATACTTGAATACATAAAAAAAATATAATGAAAACTAATAAATAATGCATGCACTATTTTTTTTCTTTTCTTTTATACCGTGATAAACTCTTATAGAAAGATTATAAGAAAAGATGAACTCTTATTATTGTAATGATGTCATTATTGTAATGAGGATGTGTTTTCCTAAAAGATATAAATTTACTTTAAATTATCATATTTACTATACTCTTCTATAATTCAAACAAATATATATAACATGAATATATATTAGATGAAAGTTATATATTATATTAAAGTTGATATTATATTAAAGTTTAATTTCTCATTTGTTCTTTATAATTATATATAAACTTTCTTTATAGTCCTATTACATGTCATCTCTAATTTTTTAGTCTTTACATGCATAGTTTTAATCTTTATTAAAATTAAAAATGTATCTAAAGGAGTTAAAAGGGGTGATTTAAGTATAAATACTAAAAAATAATGTTTTTGTAAATATAGGAATCAAATGAATAATTAAACCTATATTTAAACCTATATGATCAATCAGAGTGATTACAAGATGCAATTTGGCTTAATATAGTATAAACTTTCAGGTGGTACTCATTGATCTAATTCATCTCTGCCATTAGAATTTTGTCCAATAAAATAACATGAGAATATTTTCAATTAAAATAGGATGACAAGTTTCAAAGTGAGTTTAAGTAAAACTTGTTGATACACTTCTGTGTAAATGCCTTCAATAATTGATAGAGCCAGTGTAAAAGTGTGTAGTTTAGTACTTCCTAAGTGAATGCTTTTTTATGAAATAATGCCTTATATTCTTCATGCTGTCGTATTCATAGCTCCATGCAAATACTGATCACAGTAGTATTTAAAGTTCATTAGAAGTTCCTGCAGTTCATGTAATCATAATGTTGAAACGTTTCTAATGAAACTTGTCTAAATACAGATGCATGATGGAGCAGCATTTGATACTAATAAGTAATTTCTCACTGGTAATAATTAGTTATGAGAGCTATTCTTCACAGATCTAATGGATTCCAATTTAAAAAGTGCAGTTTTTCACCCACAACTAGTGCTCAAAATTTTATAATTCATATGCCAACTGAAAATAACATTTTCTTATTGTTCCTAATTATCAGCTAAGATGAATATTTTTTTTTTATCCATGACATTCAACACCCATGTTTCTATTTTCTTGAAGAATCAATAATGTCAGCATGTGAATAAAGTCATGTGACTGAGTGCTGTAAAGGTTCATTTATTTAATTGATTTTAAGCTGTTGTGTCAATGTGTAACTCTATAGTGCATTGGTGAAGAGCAGCCCTTGATGGTATTCATTTGTATGTATGTTAATACTATTGTGTGTTATGCTTGTGATCTATTCAGAGATATGATCCAGACCCAGCTGCAAAAGCAGCTGCTGCAACTGTTTTAGCATCTAAGGTGGGTGCAGATTCTGATTTGAGAGTGTATCTGGAAGATGAACTCAATTGCCGTGTTCCAATAGAGAAGAGCAATGATGTTGAACTTATGCAGTCCTCTGGACTTGGAAATGGGAGGCAAGTTCAACCTAGATGCACTAGTCCAAGGGCATGCAGGCACACCAAATCCTGGTGATGAACCTGTTGTTGTTGAACACCACCAACCTCAAAGTTCAAACACACAAGATGGTGGATGGATTGCAAGAATTGCAGCTTTGCTTGTGGGTGAGGATCCAGCACAGTCTGATGCCCTTTTGCATTAGATCATGTTGATGTGTATTTTTATCTATTATTATTTTCTTTGAGGTCTATCTCGGAAGGAGGATTTCCCATTTATCACACTGTCATGCCCTAAACAAACCTAAGCAAGTGGATGAGCCTATCTCTGGTGGTCTTACTTCTCCAAACTCGGGACTCTCAAAAAACAGACAATAGTGTCAGTGATGCATTTAAGAATATTAGGGTTTCTGCAGCCGAGAGTGTAATCACAGGCTGTAGTCCTGGAAGTGCTTCTAGCTCTGAGATTGGGGAAGTAACAGAAAGGGCAAATATGGATGAGAAAGTTGATTAAAACAACGGCTCTTTTTATGATCTAGCTGTTGGGATCACATGTCTCCACACAAACTGGCCGTTGGTTTTCTTGGTTTGCTTTGTCAAAGGAAAACTGCTCAAATGCTTTCATACTGCTCGTGATCTGTGCACGGCACTCTTTACATGGTTATTCATTGATTCCAATATGAGAGTGGATACTTTGATGGTCTTTGCAGCACTCTTTACATGGTTATTCATTCCACCAAGCGTGATACTCTTATTTATTTTAAAACAAGAATAACAGAAAATAAGATTGTTGGAAACAGAAAATCATAAGTATAAAATAAAATTTATTTATTTACAAATAATTATTTATATTATTTATTTTATTATAATAAAAATGTAACCATTAATAATAAGTACTTTAAATATAAATAAGTAAGTTAAAATACATGCACGTGTGCAACTATTATTTATTTAAATGTTTTTTAATATTTTTTAATAACATAAATAAAAATTTAATATAATTGAAGATAAAGAATTTCATATAATAATAAAATATCATTTATTTAATTTTATTCTTTTTATGCTAAACTAAATGAAAATATTTTAAATATTAAAAGATTAGTTAAATATATAAAAATATAAATAATGCATGTACTGTTTTTTTATTTTCTTTTATACATAAAGAATGATAAACTCTTATAGAAATATTATAAGAAAAGATGAATTCTTATTTTTTTTATTTTCTTTATCCTGTGCAAAATAGTGCATTTATTATTGGAATAAGGATGTGTATTCCTACAATAATTATTGTAAAATCATTGTTAAAAATATAAAAACAAAACAAAGTTAAGTAAAATTCTTTGAATATTTTACTCTCATGGGTAAGAGACATAAATTCACTTTAAATTATCATATTAACTAAACTCTTCTATAATTAAAAAAATATTAGGTGAAAGTTACAAATATATATATATATATATCAACTAAAATAATAAACTTTATTTAATGTTATTAGAATGTCAAATAATTGTTTGTAATGTTTTAAACCTCCCTAAAATAACATTTCTAAAATCCATTATGATTTGTAAATATGTAAAAAACAGAAAATAACCATTCAGTAAGAAATATGTAGAATTTTAAATAAGATAAGATATTTGATTGCATGCTAAACAAAATGAGATAGAATTCAATTAATTATTTATTCCATCCACAACATAAATTAAATTATGAAATTAATTGCAATAAATTAGAAAAAACATACTATATCATTTAATATTATAATTATTCATTTATTCTATCAAATTCCCATATTTTTTTAATAATATATTAATTAATTTGTTCATAATTACTATTTTTCTCGTATAAAAAAAATCACATGAGTAAATATACACCTTAATTATCTTAATCAGAATTGATTATGTATTCAGACCTAATCGATCATCTCCACCATGTTTGCCATTACACTTATCTTAATTACTTTTATAAATGAAATTGTGCAGAGTCAACCCTTGTCAAATTCATTCTCAGCTCTTTTATTTCAGAGTTGTTTGAGGTTTATAGATGTAAAACTATCATAATCCTTGAAAAAATAATTTTAAGTGAGTTTCCATTAGAAATCCGATATCAAAATTTTTGTTATTGTAATTATTATAATAAAATTTATTTTGTAAAAAGAAAATGTACTTCAATTTGATTAAAATCCTACTTTTTTTAAATGATTTTAATTTTATAATAATACTTATTTTTTTTATTAATATAATAAAACTAAATCTCGACATATTTATAAAGCATTTAATTACTAAGATATACCTAGTATAGTAAGATTTCGCTTGTCTTCTTTCACTTTTTTTTTAAAGAAAATTTTAAATTTATTATTTATAAGTGTAGTTCTATCTTGGTAAGTATGCATATTGACCTAATCTAGTTTCATCCTTTTAATATTTAATTAACTTTTAATGATTTCCAATGATAATAATTATAATAATAAAATAGTGATAATGTAAAAGGGATAAAAAAGTGATTATGTAGGGGTAACCTCAGGCACAGGAGCTGAGCCCTCTGACTCAAACTTGACCCATCCGTTTTCCCCCTTCTTAGTTCTGACATGACATTTACATCCAAACCCACCCAACCTCTGTCCCCTTTCAATCCCTTCTCTCTCTCCTTTCTCTCACTCTCACCCTTTCCGCTTCTGCTTCCTCAAAGGTACTTCTGTAATTTTCTCCATTCACATTCAGTAATTCTCTACAAATAAAAAATACTTAAATCAAATTAAATAATTCTTCTTAATCCTCTCTTTTTATTCTCTTTCTCCACAATCTCAAGTGTATTTTGATCTTGCAGTTCATATAGCAGCTTCCTTCCTCTCCTCTCCACAATCTCTTTCATCTCTCTCTCTCAGGTATCCATCCTTTCTCCCTTCTTATCATCCTTCTACCAACTTCTGCTTTTTTCTGTTTTGGATTTTCGTCAATTTTCCAAACCTTCATCTTTTCCAAACACTCTCATTCCTTTCTTGAATTGGACACAAACACAAAACTCTAGGGTTCTACGCAGCTCACCCTTTTCTCCAATTCGGTTTGTGTCTTTTTCTGCGCTGCAATGATCGCCCAAACCTTGGTTTTCGATAATGTGTCTGCTTCGTGGCCATTACTTTTTTTTTAATTTTTTTTAATACCTTTTATGCTATCATGTACTTTAATAAGTTGAGAGTTATATTGCTTGCATGTATGCGCGTAAGTGATGCAAGTGATGTATGTGGCATGAACATGAATATGCATGGGATATAGCTTATTAAAATGGACATGGTTTGTTGAATTGGTATTTTTGAGTGTTTTACCCTGAGAAAGTTTTTCGGTTTTGTCAGAATAGATTGTATTTTTACTCTAGAATGAGTAGACCGACAACCCGAAGTAAAAATAAAAGACATAGACAAGGGGATGATGGCAACGGTACTGCTGAAATATGGAGGTATAACACCAACTTTCTAGTTTGTGAAATGAAAATTTATATGCTGGTAGCTCTTTATAGCTTATTGATTGTTTTGAAATGTCTTTTCTGGATAGGAAAATTCACAATAGCGGTGTGGTTGCTGAGGATGATATGAATCAGTTATATATGATCTGGAAGCCGGTTTGTTCAGGCTGTCGGGTCAACACCAAAGACAACCCTAATTGCTTCTGTGCGTTGATTCCACCTCAAAATGGAACCCGGAAATCTGGGTTATGGCAAAAGATGTCAGATTTTGTTGAAAGTCTTGGCCATGATCCAACTAAGGATCTTCGTGCAACTGCCAATTGTCCTGCAGGTCTCACAAATCTTGGCGCAACATGCTATGCCAACAGTATACTTCAGTGCTTGTACATGAATCAATCTTTTCGAGAAGGCATCTTTTCTCTAGAACGAGATGTTTTAGAACAACAGGCTGTGCTGGATCAGCTGACTCGACTTTTTGTGCAGTTGCATGTTAGCAAAATGGCTTTCATAGATTCTTCTCCATTTGTAAGAACGCTTGAATTAGATAATGGAGTTCAGCAGGATAGCCATGAATTTCTGACATTGCTCCTCTCTTTGCTCGAGGCTTGTTTAAGCCATTCCAAAGTGCCAAAGGCAAGAAGGATAGTGCAAGATCTTTTTCGGGGAAGTGTGTCTCATGTGACAACGTACGAATCATTCAATCTCTGCAACTTATTACTAGTGGACAATTATTTTTTTTTTCTTGTAAAATTATAGTTTTTGAGCCTTTTATATATTGCTATGTATGCTATAGTCTATTATTTTAATTTTTCCCCCTCTCACTCCTTACACCCATGTATTAAACTAAGAACCTAACAGCAATCACAAATGATGCTAACATGCAATATGGTTGTTTTTAGAGAATCCTTACAAAATGTATATATTAGTGTATTTTCTCTGAGAGTGTTTCTTATTTTTTCTTTGATTATCTTACATTAATATGTATGTTACTTTAATTCTGTATAACTGGTCAGAATGCTGGAGTAACTTCTGTAATTTATGTACATATTATGGTCTTCATATTAAATTATGTCTGACCAGTGACCATGTTTATGAGTTATGAATATGATTCTCACATTTCTTATAATTTAATGGCGTTTTATGCAGGTGTTCACAATGTGGAAGAGACTCTGAAGCTTCTTCCAAGATGGAAGATTTCTATGAATTGGAGTTGAATGTCAAGGGATTGAAAAGTTTAGATCAGAGTCTAGATGAATATCTCACTGTTGAAGAGCTTAATGGAGACAATCAATATTTTTGTGAGTCATGTAAAGGAAGAGTTGACGCTACTCGCAGCATCAAACTGTGTACATTGCCCAAAGTACTTAATTTTCAACTCAAACGCTACGTCTTCCTTCCTAAGGTATTGATAGACTATTTTAGTAATTTCCCGTGTTTTTTATTATTACTCTGAGCATTGTTCAACTAAGTGTGCATTTTCAATTATTTATAATTATTATTTTTTGATAGAAATAACTAATAAGCATCTGACAGAATGATAAGGAATTTACCAAAAGTTAGTAAAAAAAATCTCTGTTTGGATATCTTTATCAGCCTTGAAAGGGAAGATCATATGGTGAAATGCGATTTTATCCCTATGTATATTGCATGTACAATTTCTGTCCTTTTAAGAAACTGTGCACAAGTGTTCAGGAAATCTTTTCTCTAAAATATTTTTCCTCTTTACAAATACTAGATTAACTTAATTAAATACAAAAAAAATCTCTCTTAGATGTGTCTTGTCATTTAAACCAAACATTTTAATCTAAAAGAAGCTCTGGAAGGACCTTGATTTGTTTTCTGCTGTTCTTTGTATGCAATTTTGTTCTTGGTTATTTCTCTTAATATCTGATCCTTTTTATCTTGTACATCTCTCAGTTCTCTAATAATTTTTTTTATTAAAGAAAAGTAAAAGAGGACATATTTTGAATGGTTTAGAAGTATTACTTTTTTACTGTTTGTTTCAGTTTGCAAAACTCTTGTGATTCTTGATAGTCTCAGTGGTTTGTTATTCTAGAGTTTCTGTTATCTGAAGTGTGAATCTATATTAGTTACATTTTTTTTTCTCTCTTCTGAGAGGACCTTTCCCACATACCCCCAAAATTTTAACCATCCATTCTGACTGTCTGATAAAAAAAAGTAAAATCAATTCTAACCTCATTAATGTTATTCTTGTTCTGAAAGTCTTGCTGATATGTTTGATTGGTTGTCTTCCATGATTTTCTCCAAATTGTCAACTCTGCTCTCCTTGGCGTTCTTTCTCTTACTCATTATATGCAGCAGCCACAATGCTCTTAGATCAGAGATATAATACCACTTGAAAATTATTATTTTTTGATAGAAATAACTAATAAGCATCTGACAAAGAATGATAAGGAATTTACCAAAAGTTAGTAAAAAAAAATCTCTGTTTGGATATCTTTATCAGCCTTGAAAGGGAAGATCATATGGTGAAATGCGATTTTATCCCTATGTTTATTGCTTGTACAATTTCTGTCCTTTTAAGAAACTGTGCACAAGTGTTCAGGAAATCTTTTCTCTAAAATATTTTTCCTCTTTACAAATACTAGATTAACTTAATTAAATACAAAAAAAAATCTCTCTTAGATGTGTCTTGTCATTTAAACCAAACATTTTAATCTAAAAGAAGCTCTGAAAGGACCTTGATTTGTTTTCTGCTGTTCTTTGTATGCAATTTTGTTCTTGGTTATTTCTCTTAATATCTGATCCTTTTTATCTTGTACATCTCTCAGTTCTCTAATAATTTTTTTTATTAAAGAAAAGTAAAAGAGGACATATTTTGAATGGTTTAGAAGTATTACTTTTTTACTGTTTGTTTCAGTTTGCAAAACTCTTGTGATTCTTGATAGTCTCAGTGGTTTGTTATTCTAGAGTTTCTGTTATCTGAAGTGTGAATCTATATTAGTTACATTTTTTTTCTCTCTTCTGAGAGGACCTTTCCAACATACAACCAAAATTTTAACCATGCATTCTGACTGTCTGATAAAAAAAATAAAATCAATTCTAACCTCATTAATGTGATTCTTGTTCTGAAAGTCTTGCTGATATGTTTGATTGGTTGTCTTCCATGATTTTCTCCAAATTGTCAACTCTGCTCTCCTTGGCGTTCTTTCTCTTACTCATTATATGCAGCAGCCACAATGCTCTTAGATCAGAGATATAATACCACTTGAAAATTATTATTTTTTGATAGAAATAACTAATAAGCATCTGACAAAGAATGATAAGGAATTTACCAAAAGTTAGTAAAAAAAAATCTCTGTTTGGATATCTTTATCAGCCTTGAAAGGGAAGATCATATGGTGAAATGTGATTTTATCCCTATGTTTATTGCTTGTACAATTTCTGTCCTTTTAAGAAACTGTGCACAAGTGTTCAGGAAATCTTTTCTCTAAAATATTTTTCCTCTTTACAAATACTAGATTAACTTAATTAAATACAAAAAAAAATCTCTCTTAGATGTGTCTTGGCATTTAAACCAAACATTTTAATCTAAAAGAAGCTCTGGAAGGACCTTGATTTGTTTTCTGCTGTTCTTTGTATGCAATTTTGTACTTGGTTATATCTCTTAATATCTGATCCTTTTTATCTTGTACATCTCTCAGTTCTCTAATAATTTTTTTTATTAAAGAAAAGTAAAAGAGGACATATTTTGAATGGTTTAGAAGTATTACTTTTTTACTGTTTGTTTCAGTTTGCAAAACTCTTGTGATTCTTGATAGTCTCAGTGGTTTGTTATTCTAGAGTTTCTGTTATCTGAAGTGTGAATCTATATTAGTTACATTTTTTTTCTCTCTTCTGAGAGGACCTTTCCCACATACCCCCAAAATTTTAACCATCCATTCTGACTGTCTGATAAAAAAAAATAAAATCAATTCTAACCTCATTAATGTGATTCTTGTTCTGAAAGTCTTGCTGATATGTTTGATTGGTTGTTCCATGATTTTCTCCAAATTGTCAACTCTGCTCTCCTTGGCGTTCTTTCTCTTACTCATTATATGCAGCAGCCACAATGCTCTTAGATCAGAGATATAATACCACTTGAAAATTATTATTTTTTGATAGAAATAACTAATAAGCATCTGACAAAGAATGATAAGAAATTTATCAAAAGTTAGTAAAAAAAAATCTCTGTTTGGATATCTTTATCAGCCTTGAAAGGGAAGATCATATGGTGAAATGCGATTTTATCCCTATGTTTATTGCTTGTACAATTTCTGTCCTTTTAAGAAACTGGGCACAAGTGTTCAGGAAATCTTTTCTCTAAAATATTTTTCCTCTTTACAAATACTAGATTAACTTAATTAAATACAAAAAAAATCTCTCTTAGATGTGTCTTGTCATTTAAACCAAACATTTTAATCTAAAAGAAGCTCTGGAAGGACCTTGATTTGTTTTCTGCTGCTGTTCTTTGTATGCAATTTTGTTCTTGGTTATTTCTCTTAATATCTCATCCTTTTTGTCTTGTACATCTCTCAGTTCTCTAATAATTTTTTTTATTAAAGAAAAGTAAAAGAGGACATATTTTGAATGGTTTAGAAGTATTACTTTTTTACTGTTTGTTTCAGTTTGCAAAACTCTTGTGATATTTGATAGTCTCAATGGTTTGTTATTCTAGATTTTCTGTTATCTGAAGTGTGAATCTATATTTGTTACATTTTTTTTTCTCTCTTCTGAGAGGACCTTTCCCACATACCCCAAAAATTTTAACCATCCATTCTGACTGTTTGATAAAAAAAATAAAATCAATTAACCTCATTAATGTGATTCTTGTTCTGAAAGTCTTGCTGATATGTTTGATTGGTTGTCTTCCATGATTTTCTCCAAATTGTCAACTCTGCTCTCCTTGGCGTTCTTTCTCTTACTCATCATATGCAGCAGCCACAATGCTCTTAGATCAGAGATATAATACCACTTGATAGAACTGAGATCAAATTGTAATCTAGAAACAGTAATCAAGAAACAAAAATGTCTTTTGTTGTTACTAAAGAATTTCTCAGAGTAACAGCCCTCATAAGAATTAGTTTCAGGTATTTGGAGGAACCTGAACCCTCCTGCACAAAACTATAGGTCATTCATAGTTGCTCACAATTGCCTAGAGATCCATTTACATTCGGATGAAGCATAACACATCTTCATCTCTCAAGAAATGGAACATGATTTGTCATGTTTCTTTCTTAAAATAGTGGTTTTTTTAATGGTGTTTCCCTATATATGCTGCAATGTTTGATTTTCTTTATCATTCATTTGTGTTCTGATAGTATATTTGTGTAATATCTGTGTTGACAGACTACAACAAAGAAGAAAATTTCTTCTGCTTTCTCGTTTCCTTCTGAACTTGATATGCGACATAGAATGTCTGAGCTGTCTCAATTCGACTTGGTGTATGACTTGTCAGCTGTATTGATTCACAAGGGAACTGGTGCTAATAGTGGTCATTACATTGCTCATATTAAGGATGTAAACACTGGACAATGGTGGGAATTTGATGATGAGCATGTTACTAATTTGGGTTGTCATCCATTTGGCGAAGGGTCTTCAAATTCTACCTCTAAATCCGTCAAGACTGATGCAATTCATTCTAATTGTTCTCAAGCGACTGACAGTAATGGAAATGGTTTGAATGCCTCTCATTCACAATCTTCACCTGTGGAGACATTTTTGTCTAGTGATGCGTACATGTTGATGTACCATCTTAAACATACAAAAAATGTTGGTGAAATTGGGAGTGTAATTTGTGGTGCTAAGCATGATGAAAGAGAGGGTGTGGAAGTTGCTTTGCAAAATGGTGCTTCTCTTGCATCTCATCTTTGTAATGAGATTCAAAATTTCAATGTCTCATATGATGAAGCTTGTCAGGAGTACAATAAGAAGAAAGAGTTGGAATTGGGTCGTATTACTGGAAGGAGACAGGAGGTACGATCTGTTTTAGCTGAAGCTCCTGTTCAACCACTGGAAAAACCATTTTATTGGATTTCTAGCGAATGGCTTCGCCAGTGGGCTGACAACATTATTCCAGTGTTAGTGCTTATTCCTTTCAAACAATTATTAGAGTAAGGTTAATTGATGTATTAGTATTTTATAGGAGTCTTACTTTGCAAGGTATATGCAGTCCTCTTGACAACTCGTCTGTCCAATGCTCACATGGGAAAGTCCCAGTTTCAAAGATTACCTCAATGAAGCGAGTGTCTGCTAAAGCATGGGATACCTTGTTCTCCAAGGTAATTTTTTGTTGGTCTGCTGTTACATATTTTTTGTGAATTATTAATTATCTACATGTGGTATAGTGCTGTTAGGGTTTGTGTTTGGTGCTCAAGATATGATAGGATGATACTGGGATAAAAACAACTATGAATATGATAGAATCCAAGCATGATAAGGTTAAGTCAGTCAAATGTTTGGTGCACCTTAGATAATTAGATAACTAAATTATGTTACCTTTTTCTGTATTCAACATGGACCAAATAATGGTAAGATATGATAAAAATTATGTTCAAATGACAAAAATACTCTTCCATTAAAATTACATATAGTTTCTCATATTTTATTGTTTTTTAACTTAGTTCCTCCCTTGATGTGTTTCCTTTATTGACTTTTGAAATTCAGTATGGTGGGGGGCCAGCATTATCTCATGATAACCACTGCTTGGATTGCCTGATTCATGGGGCTATGACAGTGGTTTCAGCTGATACCTATCGCGATAGAAGAGAATCAATGAAATCACTTGCACGGGATATTTTAGATGGAAACTGCCTGGATGGAAAGTATTACATATCCAGACCATGGTATGATAACAATTTATGCCATTTATGCTGGGGATTTTTTTGGGGGGAAGTGTTCTATTTCTTGTAGTTCAGAAATAGTAAATATCTAGACTTGCTGAACTCTATCATCTGTTTTCAGTAGATCCAATTTTTTCTTCACTATGCTATACGCAACTAATAGTTCAATAGTTTGTCTATAAACATAATTTACAATCATATGATCTAATGCCGCTAACATCACCTACTGGAAAAAAGCTTGGAGGTGTTTTTTTTTTCTTCACTACACTAATAGGATGGTTTCAAAGCAATGGTTTGTATCTTGTCATGGTGAGAAACGTGCTTTTGTAGGTTGCAACAGTGGTGGAAAAGAAAAGTCCTTGATGCTCCATCTGAAGCTGATGCTGGACCAACAGCACCCATTAGTTGTCCACATGATGAACTGTTGCCTGAGAAAGCTCCTGGTGCTAAGCGGGTGCTTATTCCTGAAAGTTTTTGGTTCTTCTTATATGAAGATGCTGTTTCTGTAAAGCCTGATGATCCTTTGGGTGGCCCAAGTTTTTCTTCAGATTCCAAAGAGTGTTCCCAATGCAGTAATGAATTATCAGAAGTAGCATGCTTGGAGGACTCCTTGAGGTTTTATCATTCATTCATTGCTACTAATGTAGAGCTTCATGCAGACAAATTTTAAACTGACTTATTTCTTTATGCTGCAGATTAGTTAAACAAAAGCAACGTCAGAATCATGACAAATTATTCCAGGCTAAAAGTCTGCCACTTTCTCTAAACTGCAAGTATTTCTTGGTGCCTTCATCATGGATTTCACAATGGAGAAATTACATCAATCCAACCCTGAAGAATTCAGATAAACCTGAAACTTTAGATGGGGCAATTGATTCATTGTTATGTGAAAAGGTACTTTGTTATCTGTCATATTTTGCAACTTTCTCCACAGTATGCATTTAGTTTGCTCTAGTTACTAAATATGATTTTGACTGGTGTTTGGTTAAAATTGAAAAAAAATATTTTTGCTACTGTTGAGAGGATATTTATTGCTTAAAGTTATCCTATCCAGTATATGAAAGGGACTTTATTATCAGATATTACTCTAAACTTACGGAGTAATTGGATCTGCACACTGATAACCTTTTCATTCTTTCTAATTTAATTCTTGGGAAATTGGTATGATGAAATTTGTGTTTTTGTTTTGCATCAGCACTCACAGCTTCTTGAAAGACCTCCTGAATTGGTTTTCAGAAGGGGTGCAATAATCCAGAGGGAGTCTTCTGTAAGTTGATTAAAGTAACATTAATTTCTGTAATTTCTTCAAGCAATCTTGTATTTGTGACGAACTAAATTTTTTTGTATTTGTGACGAACTAAATTCACTCTAGTACTGTGCTTCAAATCCCTTTAAAAGTTTAAACAAGTAAATTATTTGTTCTTGTCATTCATTTTGCTTCTTTCTCGTTTTTCACATTTCAATGCAAGTAGTTTTAGTTACTTTGAAGTTCAATTTCCTGCCTCTATGTTAACTCCATCAATTTTGTGGGTTCTAGGTAGGTGGCTTAACCATTGTATCTGAGAATGATTGGAAATGCTTTTGTGAAGAATGGGGTGGTATTGAGAACAAAGGAATATTTGCAACTATTGATCACACTAATGATCCAGACAATGTTTTGACTGGATCCAGTGAAGAGATGCTGATATGTAAGGATCAGTTGGGCACAGAAGATAAAATGAATTATGATAATGGAACTGGACAAATCTTCATCAAGACTTGTCCTGAGGTAATCCAAAACTCTACCTTAGTTGAGTGGCTATATTGATGGCTCCCATGTCCAATTCTTGCACATTTTTTAGAAAATAAATCTTACATTTGTAGGTTTTCATTCTTATATTGTATTTTAGATGACTTTCAAAAGCGTATTGTTGGTTTTCTTATTTTCCCCTCTGCTAGCTCTTAGCTTCTTTCATATCATTGATATCACAGTAACTTTTTGTTTGAGAACATTTGGTTCTTTAGGTGTTGTTGAATGAATACTTCACATGTGGAAAAAAGGGACTCACAATTTGAGCATCTAACTTGACTAATAAAATGTCTTTGAATTGATAATGTTACTGATGTTTGAAAGGTGTCTATTTTGTTTGGCTGACTAATAATATACCCCCTTTGCCACATTGTCCCATATCTCAATAATCTACATTCATCATCACATTTTTGTGTTTAGTTTAGTTCATTCTTATATTCTTGTGCTAAATTATCTTTCTTTTATTATATAATATATTTTAATCCTTGCTTGAGCTATAATTTTTTCAGGTTTGTGAAAGTTGCATTGGAGAAAGAGAGAGCTGTAAACTAATGCAAAAGCTTAATTATTGCAATGAGGACATATGTGTAATTCTTGTCCGTGGTAAGGAGGTACCAAGATCAATGTTGGAGGCTTCGAAAGGGTTTGTTGAAACAGATCGGCGAGTTTCCAAGCGTTCCCGTAAGACTAAAAATGGGAGTTCAATTAGTCTAAAAGTTTCTGCTTCAACATCTTTATATCAGCTGAAAATGATGATATGGGAATCCTTTGGGGTAAGTCTAGCCTATGTTATATGCATATTGCTTTAGTTCTGTTTAAATGTTCGAAGTAAGCATATGCTGAAAATGGCTAAGGAGTTTCCATAATAGTTAAGGGTCATGTGCATATTATTATATATGTTAAATGGTTTGCTACCAAAGCATTAAACAATTCTTGGACCTTTGTTTCCACAGAATAGTATTGAGCTTTTAGTTATGAAAATAGGAATTCCTGTAAAATTTTAAAAGTAAATTATGTTTCTTATCCCTGAAAATTTAGGTAATTATGATTTTGGTTCCAATGATGTTCTTGCTTAAGAAGATAGAAAATGAAAATTTGGAAAAATGAGATGAGAGTGAAATGTTGTATGGCGCTATATACGAGTTGTATTTGTACACCATCATTCTTTTCTGTGTGTGCTAAGCAAGTGGGATATGGATTATAAATGAAGAAAAAGAGTAGTAGTGATAATTCAGTTCATCTTTTGAAAATGTTGTTGCTTCCCCTTTTGTCATGAGAGAACATTTGCTATAAAAGATAACAGCTTCATGATATATGTATATTTTTGTTCATTTTTGTTCATGAATCTTATTAATGGTAGTTGTCCTGTCAGGTTGTTAAGGAAAACCAAATACTGCATAAAGGTGATAGGATAATTGATAGTGACAATGAATGTGTTACCCTCGCCGATGTGAACATTTTTGCGGGAAATCAGATTATAGTGAGAGACTCTGAGATCCACGAAAATCGAGATATTGCTGGTAAGCTATTTGCTAGTGGCAATACGGTTCTTCATTCTATTATGTTATTGTTAGTAGACGAGTAACATGGAAAATAGCCTTTTAAAGTGGTAGTGTAAGTTGCATAATTATGTTAATCTTTTTTGCAGATGAGCTTTGCGATGATAAAATGGATCTGCAGCATACCGAGGAGGGGTTCCGTGGAACACTACTCACAGCAAATGTTTCATCCCAGGTTGTTTAAGAACTGCACTTTCAGCAGCTGATATAACATCTTTTTGTTGGTGTATATTATATATCTAAAAGAGAAGCTGGATGAAGTAGTTCGGTACCGTGCAACCATCATTTAAATCCATGTGTCTGGTTTCTGTCAAGCGCTATTTTATCCTTCAAAGCCTGGGTAAGGCAAATTTTGGAATGTATTAATGTACTATTAACTTTGCATCGTACTTCTGTGGTTATTTGGGAAAGTGGTTATTTCTGTATGAATTCAACATTGTGACAAAAATTAATATTGTTTTCAGTGTACTTTTTTATTATGAGTATAAAGTTCGTATCTAAATCCTAGTTTACCTCTTCAAAAAATTGTGGTTGACCTAGTTATTTTTTTGGGTTACCTCAGTTTTCAACATGAATTATTTATTATTTTTTACCAACTTAAAGAGAACCTCATATTGTGTATGTGCATTAACCGGTTTTACTCTTGATTAAAATGTAATATATATTAGAATCACCCAAGAAATATATGTTATGGAATCTAATGAGAAACTTGATGGATTTTTTCCATTGTATTGATAGCTGTGTTTCTTCCTGCACCCCATCATTTTTGAAAAAAAACTATTTACTTTTTTTAAAAATGATTTTTTTATTACTCTTTCTGGAATGTTTTCGAAACATACTTTTTTGGAATATATTTTATAAATTCTTTACTACTCAATAAAATGTGTTCAGAAAATAATATTTCAAAATGGTTTTTTCTTTGGATTTTGAATTTCTTATTCTGAAAACACTTTTATGTAGGGGTGTAGTAAGGGGATACATGAAGAAACACCCCACCTGTTGGGAGTTATGATCCGGATTATAATGGTGATTTATTTTCATTTCAATTAATAGTGATTAGTTTTCGTTTTATTTTCAAGTTTTTATTAATTTGTCATTTTAAAATTTGCTAGAACAAATGAAACAGCAGTTATCTCCCCATAAAGTTTATATTTGAAAAGAAATCAAACAAGTAGTTTAATCAGTTTGACATTGTCTCTGGAAGTTGTATAATCTTGATGTGGAAGTTGCAGGGTTATGGAACTATGTAGAAGTATATAATCCAACGTTTATGACTTGACGATCCTCACTCCATATATTACTATTATAAAATTTATTTATATCTTATGATAATTGTTTATTGTTTTTTTTAATGGTTTGAGTCCAACGGACCTATAAACAGGTTAGGACTCTCTTAGTAAGGAGACACCCTAAACTCTATTTTATATTTTTACTCTTAACTTTTTGTTAAGAATTTATCATCATTTTTGTGCTCCTACTCACTTAAGCATCGGACCTTCCCCTTTCATCGGAAACAACCGAAAGCTCGTTCCCTGATGAACATGTCGTCATTGTTAAGTTGCACTCCCCGAGTTATTTTCGATAGGAACATTTAGCGTCCACCTGAGATTTGGATAAAACTTTTTCCCAGGACCACCATAGCAACTAGATAGAGGCTATCCTCTGAAGAAATGAGGAAAGCATGCAAAAGGTAATTGAGAAAGTCCTCAGACAAATGCAGGACAAGATTGACAGGGATATAGCATCCCTGGAAAAGAAGCACAAGGTGAAAGCTGAATAGAACTGAGTTAAGATACAAGGTTTACAAGTACAATTGGTGGCAATAAATGACGACCATACTCAGACTGGTAGGAATCCTACTAAATATACGACAAAGTTTAAACAATTATTGCTTGAACCATCTATTCGGCAAGAAGGTACTTCTTCTTACACATATACTCCAACATCATCTTGGAAGGATACTCGTTATGCTCCAACTCCAAGATCACCGTGGAGGGAAACTCGGGGACACGAGCAAATATCGTTCAAGACAATACCCAATTTCCCTCTCAGTGAAACAATGAAAGCCAATTTAGAAGGTGTTCACCCTTTTACCTCCAAGGTCATGAGAGCTTAACTATCCCGAAAATGGAAGTGGTTGAGCTTGGAAACAACGATCCTCAGACCCCAAGGATGACATCAAAGCATACATGATCCAAGCAAACCTGTTCTCAGGGATATGGTTGTACATTATAGATTCTTTCCAACCACGTTGGCGTGGGGGTGACCTTAGAATGGTATTATTCGTTGCTCAAGAATTTCATTGACTCAACGTCAAACATTCCTGACCTCCATTCGGTTGGAGCCATGCACGCCTTACTGACAAGACTTCGTAAGGGAAGTTCTTAGACATTTGTTCATACTATTATAAAATTCATTTATATCTCATGATAACTCGTTTTTCTTGATGGTCTGAGTCAAACCAGACCTATAAATAGGTGATTACTCTCTTAGTAAGGAGACACACTAAACTCTATTCTATACTTTTACCATTAATTCTCTGTTAAGAATTTATCATCATCTGTGTTCTCCTACTGACTTAAGCATCAAAGAGTCTTTTGCAGGTGGATTTTCCTCTCTTATTAGAGACCAACTGAAAGCTTATTCTCATGGAATACATAGTCCTTGTCGAGTTGCACTTCCCGAGTTCATTTCCATTCGGAATAGTTGTTAGCTTATATGTGAAATGAAATAGAAGAAAAGAGGCGTACATTGTTGAAATACCCTGGAGTTTGTTCATTATTACAAAAGTGTCACCTCGTGTGGTAGCGTTCCTTGATTTTCAAATTAATCTTAGGTTCTAAAAGAAAAAAGGTCATTATCTAGAAGAATGTCACATTTACACCTGAGTTTTAAAGGTTATTTAAGGTTTTGGATTATTTTGTTTTACAAAAATTTTGTGCCTGCTCATGTTTGCCTTTGGTCTTTGAATATGTTTTTTTTCTATATTTTTAGTTGCATCTCTGGGGTTGCGTTTTCCTCTATCTATATTGTGCTTTTGTTGTTTATGACTTTCTTTCTTTGGGTGAAAGTGTTTTTGCTTACAATGAATATTCTAATCAATCCATTAATCACCGAACTAATTTTATTTATAATTATTTTAATAAACTATGTGTTTAAGTATTTTTAGTGTTTTCTTAATCAATGTTTCTTTATTCATTTTAAAAGTGAATTTTTATTATTATAAAAAAATGAATATTGAGACTCAAAATCCACTAATAATAATAAAAAACAGTTACACATTCTACTATTTGTGTTTTCTTACCCTGGATTAATTAGTACAAATAATCAGTCATTACTGGTATGTATAATTAGTATTAAAAATGAATTACTGGCCACGGTCATGTTGGTTATCTCTTATTTCTAAAATATTTGTTTACTAAGCTGATATGATCGTAATTATTTATTTTTGTAACTGTCCAGAGATAGCAAACAGTCCAAATGTGAATTATCTTGCAAGCATCTCAAAGAGTTTTATTAAATTAGAAAAATTAGATTAAATAATTAAGATCCAATCATATATATGAAAGAAGAGAATAATGAAAAATGATGAAAATGAATAATAATGGATGTCTGCATTTTTTCTGAGTAATGGTGACGGCTCAGACCTTTCTTTCTTAGTTAATCTATCTTCATACATAACTACATTACTCCTTCTCCTTCTGTGCTTACAAAAAATACATAGTAATTTTTAATTTTATTTTTTAACTTATATGTATTCATATTTTTGTTAGTATTTAATAATATTTAAGAGATTAAACTTCTTTAAAAATTGAAAAAAACTATATTGAGGACTGGTCCATCTTAAACCTCTAATACTTTATTTATTGATATAAACTTCATAGGATCAACATGACATTTTTTAATATTTATATTCCTATCCTATAAGTAGTTAACAAAAATTTATTAGTCTCATAACAAGTAACAACAAAATCTCATCAACATTCAAAACAAAATACCAATAATTTTATTAAACTTCAAATATCATTGTCTAAAAATTTGCTTAAGTTCGTATATTGATTCCTTTAATTTATCGGCACCATGTGTTCTTGCTCTTTTCCTTCAATTGAGAACCTCATTAGTTCTCCATATAAACATTATCTTCTGATCAAAGACCATTCCACCATTGTTTAAAAATCAATTCAATTCTTTCTGCACGATTATGTTCATAACATTCTAATTATCACCAGCTGTTGATGATCATTATTTGAATAAAGTGAAAACATTTTTTGACTTATAAGCTATTTTGATACTCTGTTTAATAAATGAACCTTACGCTGATCAAAAGTTAAAATACACTTAAGATAGTGCATGTTATGGTTTAAACGGACATAACCTGGATTGTGTTTGATAAAAATAATATAAACAATGTGGATGTTAAGAAACTACTTACATTAGATGGATGCATTAAGGAGAATAGTAGCAAAGAAAGTAGCTTATTGTACAACAAAATTTCCCATAATGAATTGAAATGAAGAGACAAGATGCTTGCTCCAAAAACCTTTGTATTCCACCCTTGCTAAAACTTAAATACTCAAGTCTCAACACTCATAATATTTCTCTACAGTCCTAATCTAAAGCCCCACCCAGTATGAACGTCCATTACTATTGTGAATTGGGGAAGACGAAGGAGAAGCAACACACCACTCATACCAAACCTGTTTCAGATTCCACAAGAAAATAGTATCAATATTAATGGGGAAAAAACAGTTGACTGGGAGAAGACAAGAAAAATGCATGTGAAATAGTATTAACCTTGGTAGAACCACAACAGCGCCAAAAATGAGCTTCAAGAGTAGAACCAGGACCTACACAAATGGGTGCCCTCAATGGGAAAAATATTGCAAACCTGCAGATGACGGCGGAGAGAATGGAAGGTTTGTGAAATTAATTTCAAAAGGGTCCAAGATAAAAGACAACTACTACACTGTTATCAATTTGAGAAGGGTTTATCCTCAGTGAAAAACAGCATAAAACACAGTATGAACAGCTAAGTACCATCGCAGTATTAACAAACACAATTAAATAATAATCCATGAAATGGCAAAAACATATATTCATCTAAGAAAATCCTCTTATAAGTCGTGAACCATCTTGAAAATAATATAAAAACCATTGTGAACGACATGTCTAAAGAAGTCATGTTTTATTAGTCTCCATTCAAACTAACAAATTATAATAAGTAAAACAAACCAAACATTATTAATTGAAGTGCTTAGCTTTTTTACTTTGATCTTTTCTATGTGTGTTCTATAGGAAGATATATTATCTTTCATATTTTTCTTTCCGTTTTGCTACTCCAATATAATTACTTCTCATATCCAACATGGAACAAAGCAGACAAAACAAAATTCAATACCAACTGAACATGTTTGGGGTTGCTGTTGAAGGTTCAATTCCAAGATGAACATCCTTGTAAAGTGTTGCGTCAAAGTAACCTGCAAATCCTGTAACCAAGGAGAACACAATGTCAATCTTTGATACAAAAATTCCCAAAATTGAATTCTGAAAGTTTGAAATAATAGAAATATATCGCATACCATGTACCATTGCAGACCCAGTTTCACTAGGAATCACAAAATTCAACTTTTTAAAACGCTGATTGCTTTCATGTTCAGAGCGTTTTGGATGAGTAAATGTAAAAACCTACGTAGTTGAAAGCAAATCAAGAAATGAGCAGAAAAATTATAAAGTTCACAAGAAAGAAAAATCAATTGTATAGTTATATCTGAAACAATGCAAGGCGTTGATCGACACAGATCAGAATCAGTTGGCATTAATTCAAGTGAAAAACTCACAGGTTGAGATGGTGCAAGTCTGGCTACATTGTGTAGTTTCACGACATAAGCAGTTTCAAAATGTACAAGATCTTTATGCGCCTTAACCTGATATACAACCACAAGACAATAATATGAAGTGCCAAGTTTCTAATTAAGAATGACACAAGAATTGGAAACTACAAGATATATACATCATTATACAACTTCGAAGCTGTCACTGGTTGGAGGAAACTTGTATACCTGAAAAAATTTGAAAATACATAAATTAATCATTAAGGATAAGGACCCTTTGAAAAACCCAATGTCTACTAAAAAACACAAGTCAAACTACATGATTGGCAAATTTATTAGCCTCGACAGATTATAATAATTAGCACAAACAACTTTTAAATCGAACATTCAGACCCTGAAATTGTTTTTCACTATCACAAACTACATAAAGGTATGGAAAAGTACACCCTTTCATTACTAATCCAGGGATTTATGTAGGGACCAAAACAAAGAAAATAAATTTATCTTTGGGGCATAATGAAACCCTAAAAGTTTGCAGACTTATTTTTATTGAGTTTTTGTTTAGTTACAAGAACTAAAATGACAAGAAAAAAATTCAGGGACAGATTTGACCATTTACTTAAAAATAAATTACCCTAAACAGATATAAAAACAAAATCCTAGCAGGAAAGATAAATCAGTAACAACTACTGGAGTGGAAGTAATTTACATACGAAGATGGTATTGAAATTCCATCTTCCTGTAGAAACCTTTGAGCTCCATCAAGGCATTCCGGAGAAAGTTCATTGTCGCCAAAAGAACCTAGCAATTCACTAACCTAAATTCAAAACAAGAACAATCAGACACTGGAATGTGCACAATAAAAGTCAACAATGACTAATTGAGCATTCAAAATATACCAATATGTCAGCTTTTTCAGGGGCATTCCAATGACGCATGTCACTTGAGACTATGGTGACAGTGTCCTCCCATCCTTCTAACTTGACCAATGCCTGTTCCAACAATAAACTGACATGGATTAAAATTCAAAAATAGAAGCCTTGTTCCAAAAAAAAAACACTTTCATGCAGAAGATAATCTAAACAATAGGCAGAGAAAAGGCAAAATAGCTTTAAAAAAACGCACAAGAACACAAGGAAATTCCAGGATTTTAATAATTTAAGAGCATGAACCTTCAACCATTTCATGCAGAAGATAATCAAAACAATAGGCAGAGAAAAGGGAAAATAGCTTTAAAAAAACACACAAGAACACAAGGAAATTCCAGGATTTTAATCAAACATTTAAGAGCATGAACCTTCAACTCATCAAAGAACAAGAGCCAAAAACAATGACCTAGACGGATAGTGTTAAAAAAACAAATTTAATATTCAAAAAAATACCAAATGCACAACAAGGAGATATGACACATTCAAGCCTGTAATAAATAGGTAATGTATTTGAATTTAGCAAATAGAGTAAAAGACAAATAACATTATATTGGCACAAGAATTCATGGAATCAGCATAGATGTTGAAATCCAGAACTTACATGCAGGGTAACAACTGCATTTGGATTCTTTTCAACAGCATACACTTTGAGCCTCCGCCCAGTTTCTTCAGCAGCCTACATATGAATATGACAAAAATCACTAAGGAATAGGACATACGATACATTTCACAGAATGTGTTTTATATTAAACAAAATGCCAAAATTCATCAATGTAAGGGACAAAATCACACCTGCAATGATGCCCTCACAAGAGGCCCACGCCCTGCCCCAACAACCATCAATACCTACACACAGGAACAACAAAGCAAACAATTTTCAAGTCTCTGCTAGTGCATGTACCAAACTCCCAAAATATTGAAATTAAAAAATAAAGATAATGAGAAGAAAACATGAGAAAAAAATATTACAATGGTTTTAGCAGATGCCTCTTCATCAGGAACCCTGTCCAATAATGCTTTACTAACTGCTCTTTGGTACTATAAAAAGGAGTGTTAGCCATTAGTTTACATGAAAACAAAGAAACCCAACGCCATGGCCTTCATATTCAGGGGGCAAAAAAATAGCAAGTGCTAAGGTCAATTCCAAACAAGCATTGACAGAGCACAAACATATTAATAGGCCTACACCAACCAGAATATTGTTACATAAAACATAAACCAAATGCCTCCTATTATCATAATAAATAAAATACAATACGTATCATCCCAACTAAAAATAACATTTTTGGATGAAGAATAGAATAGGCCATTTCATGATGCAATATCAACAGAAATGCTATAACTAATGAACTTCAAATGTCCAACAAAAGGCAGCAAAATTACTCATGAAGTAGAATTTAAGGGGACTCAGCCAAGGGGAACAGAAAATATACTCATCAAATAGATATCTTTAGTTAAGAATATATCATGCATACATTGTCATACCTGAATGTATTTCACTGCATCTTTCTCAAAAGTCTCATAAGTCTGAGCTTCTAAATTATCCATCAAAGGCTGCATAAAAGATTCAAAAAATTATTTACCTGAAAGTGCAGAATAATAGGATACTAACATAGAAGCCAATAACCACGTAGAAATAAGGTAGGACAAAAAATGCTTACTTGCAAGGGTGACTGTAAAAAATCCCTGTAACCAAGCTGGCATAAGATGCTGAGAAGGTCAAGAGGAATACAATAGCATACAATGCTATGCTATAAATTCAACAAATTTCAAGATAGATACCTCAAAACGTTCTTGCTCAGGAAGAGGATCCATTCTTTGGTATAGATATCCAACATAATCCAGATAGGGCCGCAAGGGATGTCTCTGCGAATCTGGCATACACAAATAGGGACTATAAACAGAAGATTCTAGCTAAGGACCACGTATATGAAGAAACAGTGGAACACCAAATAACAACTTTCAGTCCCTACATGAATGCACAAGCAGATGCATGTGGACGCACAAATAATGAAAGAAAAGATCTGTAAATATGTAGTATTACATAAAAAATAGTTGTCGTTCTGGTAACCTAAATGCAAGATAAATAAAAATGGGTTCATATCAGGAAATCATTGAAAATCACAGGAAGAATAAGATATTCTAACTATTGATCTTCAAAATTGAGATAACAAAGTCTATAAACCAAGAAAGGTACTTACCTTTATCAGAATTATTATTTGCATCCATACTTGCTTTTGGATGAACAGAATTTCCAGATATAATAATCTACAGAGTTGTTTCAAATTGGATCAGTACCCTTTTGAACTTAAATTCCACTTTAATCAATCAAGCAGCAATGCAGGATCCAGGGGGAAAACATGATAAACAATAATTGAGACAGCAAGACTTGAAAAATATTGCCTTTATATTTACAATACAAAATTAAGATAATCTAAATAGTTTACCTGAATAGAATGGTTAAAAAAACCAGAAATTAACATCTGGTGACGCTTGGAGAGGCATGGACAACCATGAGAATTAGTTAGGAAGCACTGGAAAAATTCCAATCCAAACCATTATGATACTAGTCAAAGAAACGACAAAACTATTTGAAAAAACAGAAGTTTTCCTTACATCAGTATTTAGTATAGCTGCTCTAACAGGCTCCCCAAACCAACGTCCAAGTGAATTTGTGGAAGGAAGAGTACTCCTAATGAACAAGTTTCCAAGAAAAATTAACAAGATTCAGGAACTCATAAATTCACAAAAAATATAAAACACAGGAAATAGGAAAATAAAGCAAGCAACAAAACCCAAGATCAGGGTAAAATGTATGAGTGGGGAATGCTAGCAACACGATTTTAAACACCAAAATGTATGACTTCCAACAAGTTCCAATCTAATAGTAAAAATAATGTTACTAGCATTCCTCAAAATATAATGGATGAAAGTATAGACTACTCACAGAATATCAAGTGCAACTGACAGTTGACCATGATGCTCGCACAGCAGACGAAATGAATTCCAGGATTCCCAAGAGTCATCCTAAAAATCAGGATAACAAAGTTTCAAAATAATTAACTCAGAATCCAATCATTTTATATAGAAGCTTAACATTTTCATGGACCAGACACTCAATTCATTAATTTAATCATTGGCAAATATAGGTTAAACAAAAAAAAAAGGACAACCCCTTTAAAAACATCGAGGATTGTGCATAGTTGAACTTAAGAACAAAGAAGTTCACTATCACGCAGTTTGACTATATAAGTAATAGTCATTTCGTCAAGAATTTAAAAATTAAGATAGATTTGATAAACTCAGTTTATGACAAAAAAAATATATATAGAAGTTATTAACACAAATAAAAAAACTCTTGCACAACTCACATGCTTCAAAAATAGTATCAGTCATCTTAAACAAAACTAACAAAGTAAATATAAAAAGTTACATGATACCTTAACCCCTATAATATTATATTTAACCATCACTTTTGCACTATTTTGTTTTAGAAAAACAGAAAAAAAATATTTTATAATAACAATTAAATTCATAGCAAAAGTAAAACATAGACTAACTAAAAAAATTCAACCCAAAACTTGCATTTTACAACGAAGACCACATGTAAACCCAAAATCATAAACTTAATGGAGAAATTGAGTTTAACCATTCTGTCAGAGCTCACATGTGAATTATGCTGTTCATGTCCTAGGATAACATACTTTGATAATGCAAATGCATGAAAAAAAAAAATTGAATTTTACTGCAAAAACCATGTGTAAACCAAAGATCATAAATTTACTACAAAAACTGAGTTTCACAACTATGACAGAGCTTACATCTGAGTTAATTTTTGTGTACTGAGATCATAAACTAGTAAGTGACAAAAGTTAACTCAATTCAGCAACTATGAAGACAAGACCCTGACAACATTAATGTACATATTTACTCACCAAAGTAACAGACTTTGCATCCATAGAGTCAACATCAGGCTTAACCAATGGAATCCTAAGCCACAACTGCATTACAAAGTCACAGAAAATAAATACAAGATCAAAGAAAATGACATTCATGAAAGAATATAGCACAGACGAATAAACCAGACATAAAAGTTGAACACATAGTCGCACCTGAATATTATTTGCACCCTGTAAGATTTGATTTACACATCTAGCATAATTAGCACAAGAAGTTCCCTTGGGAGCAGGAAGCAGACAGGCCTGCGACATTTTTAAAGGAATTAGAAAAACCATATAAATGTCCACCAATGAAGCATCTTTCTGTGGGTAAAGTGTCAGAGCATGATACAATGTTGTGATACAAACTTTACAAACAGATATAAGCATGAAATATCTTATAGAATAAAACCAAAAGAATCCTTTAGCCACGTAACACAAAGGTGAGATGTATAAGCAGTTGGCAATCAAGCATCCAGGACAAACTTGCAGGGCAAAACTTAGGCATATCAAGTTATGGAATATTCAAATCACTTATCATGTTTCAACAAGTTTTCCATATACTTTGATATTGCTAAACTTAACCTTTTACATACTGTGCAAAAGAGAAATATGGAATCTATTTATGGAAGGATAAGAGCATGAAGCATAGATACAAAGACCAGCAATCCATAAACATATAGACATAAATTTACATATCAAATACAAATGTGTTCGTTTATCCCCTTAATTACAGATATTGTTTCAACAAAGGCAACGTTGTATGGGTATTTCAAGAATCTTCAGAAAATCCCTGTGTCGACAATGTAGTTCTACATAGATACTGAAATTGAAAAATCTAGCTGAGCCATGACCCGGAGTTGCAAACTATTCTTCCCAGTCACATGCCTCAAGGGTTTATTTATTGGTTAGTAATGTCCTCAAAAAATTAATCAAGTTATACTTCTTCAAAAAACTAATGAAGTATTACATAATATATCACTAAATGCATCTTTTCTTTTACAATTTTTCATTTAAAAATTAAGATGTGATTAATATAAATCTATTAATACCCAAAGTCATACACACTCCTTCTGTCATATCCTTATCCTAATTTTTTTTTAAAAATTGTCATATTTCATATACATACTTAAAACTGGTAGTACAGTGTCAGGTACAGTAACCATATCCATGCAAAACATACAGGAATAATAAATATACCATAGATAATCAAATTTGTTAAAGCACAAGAATATTACTTTATATCAAAGTAAATGACTATTAAGCATTTGTGTAATTCCAAGAGAATAATCAAAGTTCAAAACTCAACTCAAGCAATTAACAAGAGTGAAATTACTGATCTAAACCAATCAAAGAAACAATAATTGAAATTAGAAGTTTCGTTAATTTGGTTATACCAAAGCAAACCTGTAAAGAGAGATGAGAAGCCCAAGCAATTTCTTGTTTAAGTGTAGTTTCAGAATCTATCCTGAGGGTTTCATCCTCTGAATCCAGGTCTATCCAAGAGCTAATTTTTCCTGAATAAAATGCAATAAGTGGGTGAGAACATACACAGTTGTGAATCCAACAACAATGTCAATAAAGTGTACAGAATTTACTAATCATTACAAAAAGATTTTAAAAATTGAAAGAACAAACGGAAAATAACTAGGCTCAACAAATCTATTACCTATGATATACATCATCTAAAAATAAATATGAATTTATAATTGGAACTAAAACAAAAATTGAATGCATCATTCGAAAATTGCAGTAAATAAGTACTCACAATAGCACAAACATACACCAGGAACACAATAACATTTCCATATTAAATCACACAATAAGTTGAATATTATGTTTTAGCGTTTTCATTATGTTATAAACATTCATTAAGTAAGAAATTGCCCCGCCTTTGCCAGGGAGAAAGATGTTTAAGGAATAAAGAGGGTCATATTCCATTATGTAATGTCCATACACAAAATAAACAAAAGACTATAATTTGTTTTGGTCCGTGAATTTCAAACTTGCAACCTTGCAAAATTCACAAATAAACCAATGGTGCTTTCAATCCAATATATGAAAAGGGATGAAGGTAGAATAGATTTCTTAATAGATATGCAAAGTTCATCATAATAATTAAACGATGAAAACGTTAATAGCAATAGGTAATTCATACCCACAACATGACTACTCCATTGGGATGGACTCAAGACCAAATCTGACCCAGCAAATGGCAGAACACCAGAACCCAAACCATCCTTTTGTAGTAAACTTGGTCGATAAGAAGGATCCATCTGAATCGTATGGTAAAATCATATAAGATAAACAAGCAGTAGGAAACTACATAAATAAAGCATCATTTCTCAGCACATAAAGCTATATACTTCAACAGTGTATATGTTATTAATAGATGACAACTGGTATAAGAAAATGTCAGCAGTATCAAGATAGACTGCACACGCTAAATAAATCATATAAAAGAAAAGAAAATGTTCAATAGGAAGCATTGTTTTAAAACCAGTTGCTTATCATTTATTGACATTGTAGAAAATTGCAAACAAATGCAGATGATGTGTCCACATTGTGTTCTGGTTGCAGAAATTTAAAAAACCTCAACACTGCAGCCAAAATCACGGATAATCCAGCTTTCATAAAACATTGATGATATACAAAGTCCCTTCTGCAGGCACGGGTTAGGAACTTCATTAAAAGTCCATGCAAGGTTTAAACAATGTTGTCTAAAAAGCTCTTAAGTGAAACCACATTGAAAGAGCTTCACAAGTAAAGCATCAGACATTGATACTTTGGGTAGGCTTACTGACCAGACATATATAAATGCAACAAAAAGCTGCCACATGACTGGCTAATTAGCTACCACAGCAGCAAACAAAACACGCCTAACTTTATTACAACCTCACTAGCCTATTCAAAAAATGATAATAGGAAGTTTAAAATTCAACCAAAGCATGGCAAGGCAAACTGACACCAGGGGAGATTTTAACTTTGAAAGGTGCGACTAGAACAGGTGTAATGAAATGTAGTTCAGTAGAGCCACACAATGAAACCCCAAAAGGCTCGCTAGCGGAGCTGCTTCACTGTAAAAGGCCCCTTCGAGCAATTTCGTGTAGGTGAGCTTACTGACCAGTCACACACAAAAGGCGCAACAGGAAGTTGCAGTGTGAGTGGCTAATTGGCCACCATAAATGACCTAAATTCACTACAGTGCACACTTTCACTTCACTTATAACATGAATAAAACACAAAACACGAACACTACAATTTTCACTAGTGACTTCACTTCACTGATTTGTGATGACAGACATTGTAATGCATCGAAAAATGGGTGAAGAAAACGAACCAGAGGAGCAACAACGAAATCGAAGCTTCCAGTGTAGAGGTTGAAGTGGAGGACGTGTGGCATGTCATCGTTGAAATCGGTCTCCACACCGCAGTAGCGAGACTCGCTCTTATCCCCTGACCTTTCTCCGAGAGGCATTTTCGCTGCTTCAAAACTCTCTAACACCGATAACTTGGTTGAGTTTGGGGCGATGTATATACTGAGGTCAAGCGATTTCGAGCATGGTGTATGCGTATGTTCAGAGAGTGGTGAAGAGGGTTTTGGTAGGGTTTTTGTAGAAGAAGCTGCTACTGCCACCTAACCCTAGGTTTGGTTTTCGGGTATAATGGGTTGGCTTTTTTGGAACTATCCTTGAAGTGATTGGCAGTTTCTTCTTGCACCCTACATTTTTCTTCTTGCACCCCCATAATTTTTCTAAATTCCCCATAATTTTTCTAAATTCTGAAATTGACCTTCACCTTTTATTTGAAAGCAGAGTGTGCTACATGTTCATCAATCCTGAAATGAATCGTGTTGATTTTCAAATGAAGGGGTGTTTCAGAAGCACAGTTTACATAAATTGTTGATTTTTTTATTGTTGAATCTAGAAGTCCAATTTCTATTACGGATTGGTGGATCCATGATAATTTTTTAAAATTATGAATTTCTGAATCTGGAATACATATTTTAAATTACGGATTGACGGATCCATAATAGTTTTTTTAATTATGGATGTTCTGCATATTTTTATTTTGAATTGACACTGTCATTAATGTACTACCGAAAGCACCAACCCAGGAGGTTAATGGACGCGTCAACCCGAAATTTTATGTCAATCCAAAAATTTATCGGAATTTGTAATCTAGAATGATATTGCGGGTGCAAAAAGAAAAATGTAGGAGTGCAAAAATTTAATGAACACTTAGTTAAAACCAAGTTTTCAAAATTAATTAACCAGCTCCTGTTTCTAATTCAACTAACTTGGATTAATCTTCAGCAAATCTTATATTATTTATGAATATGTCCAGTGTGATTACTTATTTTCAGTGATAAATTGAATTAATTTTAAACATAAAAAAAATATTTTAATTATTTTCATAATATAAACATTTAAATAATATATAAAAAAACAAAACAAATTTATATTATAATAAAGGATGAAAAGACATATTTAACTTATTATTTATTAATTAAAAATTATCAAAAATGAACTAAATGTTCGTTTAATCTATATGATTAAACAAGTTTTACCTTTTGATTTTTATACTTATGAATTATTCATTTTAATCCTTATGTATACTATTTTTAATCTCTTTTGAGAAATTAAATATGATATTTACAGGGATTAACAAGAATTAAAATGGCGTGATTTTTTATGTAAGAGAAAATAATAATAAAATTGTATAACTATAACACTAAATACGTAGTTAAACCAAAATAAAACTATAAATTATTAGTAAGATTTATTAAATGAAATGAGAAAGTAACGTCATTTTTCACAAATTCCAGTTAACAAAAAATAACGTATTGACAAATGAAAAATGTTTTTTTGACGTCATTTAAAAAATATCCTTCAAAATATGTTTTCACGGGTATGTTTAAATTAAAAATGTTAAACCAACAATACATTGTGTGTTTTCGTTATATACTTAGGCTTCGTTTGGATTCAGGGGTGTCACTGTTGGCGACGACGGAAGTCACAACAGCACCCTGTTTGGATCCATGCATGGTTGCGGGTGAGTGTGGAAGGAAAGAGAAAGTTTAGTGAATTGTTTATCTGCGCAAAGATGAAGAGAAAGTTGCACGGTAGAGTGGGAGTGCCAAGTCATCCGAAGCAAGTTACAAAGTTACCCTTGCTTTTGCTGGAATCAAGAGAAACAGTGCCCCCTGCGCCCCCTGCATGCATGCCACATGAGATTCCTGACTTGGCTCGGGAATCGTTTGACTCTGTGTGAATCTGTGAAAGGAGAGTGAATGCAGTGGGTGAGGTAGGTGGGCGTGAAGCTGGCTATATAACAGCATGAAGTTCCTTCCTCCATTCACAGAAAACCAAAGAAACCGAGCCATCAGAGAGTGCATTGTAGTGTGGTTGGAGAGATTCCTATAAGCCATCTTCATTTCTGTTAGGATACCTTGTTCATCTCACGTCCTGGGGTTGTTCTTGTGATTCATCTGGGTTCATCTGGGTTCGTCTGAGGTGAGAGCTTTTTTTGGAATGGTGCATAATCGATTATGCCTCAATTAGAACCAGTCAGATAATCGATTATGGGGCAGATAATCGATTTTTCAAAGAACATAATCGATTATCTGTAAAAATTTACAGGCATAATCGATTATCTGGAGTGTTGAAAAAGGGCCATAATCGATTATTGTGTGCCATAATCGATTATGCTGTATTTTTGCCTACCAACATAATCGATTATCCCTCGATAATCGATTATCCTCTGTATAACTGAGAGCATAATCGATTATGTTCTATATTTTTTTGGAATTCTATGTTTCTTAATTTTTTTTATGTGATTTCCGGGCAGTGTTCTTCATCCTAAGTCATCCTATTGTGTTGTTGTTGTTGCTTATCTTCAGGTTTTTAATTTTTTTTATGTAAAGTTATTTTTTGTATTTCTGTTTTATATTTATGATTCGATGATTATGGTTTTGTAATATAATTTGTTTAGAATTTATTTTAGTTAATTATGTTAAGGAGTTAGTAAATTAATGTTGGTTGTAATATAATTTGTTTAGACTTTAATTTAGTTAATTATGTTAAAGGAGTTAGTAAATTAATGTTATTATTTGATTTATTGTTTTAATTTTTGTAGATAGTTATAATTTTTGTAAGATTTAAAAAAAATATTTATTTGTATGAAATGAATGATTTTCAGAATGGAAACAAAAAATTTTAAAGTTTAGGTGATTAAAGAGAAGTGAATTTTTAAATTTTTGTATGAAATGTACAAAGTTATTATTTATTTAAAAATGAATTGTTTATAAAAAATATTTACAAAATTTATTTTAGACAGAATAAAATTCAAAATTTTAAAAATATTTTTGTAATTTTTGTTATAAGATTTAATTGTTATAAGAAAAAAATAAATGTATTTAAAATGAATATTTTTACAAGTGGAAATAGAAATTTGTAATTTGTAGGTTTTTTAAAAAGTAATTTATATTTCAGAAGTGCTATTTTTAATTGATATTTTAATTATAAATGTAGAAAGTAATTATTTATTTCAAAATGAATTGTTTATGAAACAGATTTAAAAAAATTTATTTTGACAGAATGGAATTCAAAATTTTAAAAATATTTTGATAGAGTTTTCATTTTTGTAGATTAAACATAATTTATTAATGTTATAATAAAAAATATTATAAAAATGTTGTATTAATTAAAAATAACAGTAAGAGTTTAAAGTAGAAATATCATTTTGAGTTATTTTTTTTTTAATTTGTATTTCACATAAATTATTGGTGTTAGAATTAAATGTTAAAAAAAATGTTATAGTAATTTAAAAAATCAGAAAAAGTTTATTTTAGGATTGATAATAAATTATTATAAAGATAAATAAGTTTACAAAATCCAAATAAAAATTAATAATCTGTAGTTAATATTATTTTAGATTATACATAAATTATTATAAAGATAAAAATAAATGTATTTAAAATGAATATTTTTACAAGTGAAAATATAAATTTTTAATTTGTAGGTTTTTAAAAAAATAAAAATAAATGTATTTAAAATTAATATTTTTACGAGTGGAAATATAAATTTTTAATTTGTAGGTTTTTTAAAAAGTAATTGATATTTTAGAAGTGCTATTTTTAATTGATATTTTAATTATAAATGTAGAAAGTAATTATTTATTTCAAAATGAATTGTTTATTAAACAGATTTTAAAAAAATTATTTTGACAGAATGGAATTAAAAAATTTAAAAATATTTTGATAGGGTTTTCATTTTTTTTAGATTAAACATAATTTATTAATGCTATAATAAAAAACATTATAAAAATGTTGTATTAATTAAAAATAACAGTAAAAGTTTAAAGTAGAAATATCATTTTGAGTTATTTTTTTTTAATTTGTATTTCACATAAATTATTGGTGTTAGAATTAAATGTTAAAAAAAATGTTATAGTAATTTAAAAAGTCATAAAAAGTTTATTTTAGGATTGATAATAAATTATTACAAAGATAAATAAGTTTACAGAATCCAAATAAAAATTAATAATCTGTAGTTAATATTATTTTAGATTGTACATAAATTATTACAAAGATAAAAATAAATGTATTTAAAATGAATATTTTTAGAAGTAGAAATAGAAATTTTAGGTTTTTTTTATTTTATTTGTTTATATTTATTTGTTGTTTGATTAAATTATGTTATTGAATGATATAGTAATTTTGATTAATTTTTTTATTAAAATTAATTAAAAGTACGTTTTAGGGTAACTGTATTGGTGTACTTTTACACCGATACGGTAACCGTGTTCGGTATGAATTCGGAAAGAAATTATGACGAGGCAGAGATGATACACTTTGAGGAAACAGTTGCAATTTATGACGATCTTGTTGCGACGAACATGAACTTAATTTCACAAATCGAATAACAAATAAAAAAAAATAATGAAGGTGCATCAGTCATGATTCTTTGTATGATTGCTTTTGGATTGAAATTGTTACGCACAATACCTACTACAAGCAATTGTATCAGTCAGTCCCAACCACAAAAAGAGCGTCGCAGACAAGAATTGATGGAGTACTTGGTTCACACTGAACAATCTTGTCACATTATTCGCATGGGACCGGAAGCTTTCATTAAATTATGTGAACGAATACGGGGAACTGGACTTGTTAAAGATGCATATCGATCAACCGTGGAAGAACAAGTAGCGAAATTTCTGCACATTATTGGGCATAATGTGAAGAATCGAAGTGTGTCATTCTTTTTCCATCGGTCTGGAGAAACAGTTTCCCGTCACTTTCATAATATTTTGAGTGCCATTTTAAGGTTGGAGGGGAAATTCTTAATTCAACCAAATGGAACGGTTGTAGAACCACACATCCTTAACAACAGTCGATTTTTCCCCTACTTTAAGGTTTGTTGATAAAAACATTACTTGAAATTATGTGTAATGTCTTCTTTAGTTTGTGGTTAATTAAAGTTATGAATATTTGTTTACATTAGGATTGTTTAGGGGCCATAGATGGGACTCATGTACGTGCTAAGGTTGCACGTGCTGATGCGCCTCGTTTTTTAGGGAGATGATGTGTGAGGAGGGGATGTGTGAGGATTTGAGGGAGTGGATGTGTGATGAAAGTGTGAAGAAAGTGAGGGTGTTTGGATTGGGGTATGTTAGGGTGGATGTGTGAGAAAAGTTTATGGGAGTTTGTGAGTGATGTGATGGTTATGATGAAATTTTAATTTTTTTTAAAGGTGTGAATTGTTACTTTACAAATTAACCCTTGCCTATAAAAAAAATTAATAATAAAATGAGTTGTTTTTGTTTAAAAATGAAAAACTTTCACACATTTCGTAAATTTAAAAATTATAATTAAAAAAAGATATGTTAAATGTAAATATGTATAATATAAAAAAAATTATAATTAGAAAAAAAAATATGTATTCAACAAATTAAATAAAAACAGAACTTGAAGTAATAAAATTGAAAAATAAATCAAATCTTATATAAATAAAAAGATATTATTTTTTAATATTTGTACCCGAGTGGAGAGATGGGGTCCAGGCACGGTCGGTTGACGTAGTATAGTTGCTGACGTGTCGGTCTTCTTCTTCGGTCGGCCGCTCCTTCTTGGTGTCTCCTTCAGTCGGACGGGGGAGGGTACCTGCGAAGGCACTCCGATGCTCAAGTAAGTATGAGATTCTAAGTGTGGTTTTGTAAGTGAATGAAAACGTACCTTTCTCTGGCTTGAGCATAGTATTTATAGGATTGCCTAATGGGCTTTCTATCCCTTGGGCTCAGGGTGGTTGTGGATAAGTCTTCCCAGTCGTGCTCCGGAATGCCCGGGGAACATATCTTCTCTAAATGCGTTCTCCTTATTTTTCGGGGTGTATATTAACTACTTTGGCTTGTTACATAAATGCCCTTGCATTTATTATACATTCGGTCGGTCGGCCACGTCCGTCCGGTATCTACCGGTACACTTGCCCCCCAGGCTCGAGGTGAATAAAAGCCGAAGAGTCGTAATGATTGATGTGTATTTCGAGGTGTCAGGCATTAAATGTAACGGAATGACGGGACGTTCGCTTTTGGTCGGATGGGACAGAGATTGATCCGACGGTGGAGATCAAGTGACGGTTCGACTTCCGACTGGCTGAGGCCGTAGGATGAATGTGCATCTGACGGCTGAGGGAAGGGGAGGAATGCTATAAATAGCGTTCGCATTTGGGCAAATTGTGTGTTTGTGTGAATCCGGCATCCGAGTCGCTCCGAGTGCCGAGTCCATATTGTGAACGTGTGTTGCCGAACGAGCTAAAGTTGCCGACTAGGGATGGCAAAGCGGGCCAGCCCGCCCCGCGCTTGGCCCGCAAAAATGCGGGACGGGTTGGCCCGCCCCGCAAAGTTATTGCGGGCTAAAATTCCCAACCCGCCCCGCATAAGAGCTGGCCCGCAGGTTTGCGGGTCAGCCCGCGTTCTTTTTTTAAAAAAATTAAATATTTATTTTTTTACATTTTGTTATTAAAAAATTGTCAAATTAAACCTATATATTTGTTATTATCAAACCTAATTTTTTTTCCTTCCTTTTCAAATATAGTCAAACATCAAAACATTAAGATAAATATCAAATATCACTATTCTTCCACTTCCAAAACATTAAAAATACCTAATTCCAAAACATTAAACATAAACATTAATTCAAAAACATTAAACATAAACATTATTGACATTCTTCCATTTCAATAACATTGGATGCCACCTTAGTAGAACCTTCATCCATTTTTTCATAATTATAATCTTCCCCGTCAGATATTAAAACAATGACAATTAATTAATTAATTTTTCATAAAAATAATAAAATAAAAATAAGATAACTTTGGCTCAATTGATGGTTTGGTCATGGGTAACTTCTAAAATACCCTCTGCTTACTTCTCCTTCTCTAACTGGTGTCTTGCTCCTTTATCTCAATTTAGGTTGCCCTGCTGCTACTAAGTGTCAATATTTTTTTCTTGCGGGTTTGCGGGCCAGCCCGCCCCGCCCCGCAACTGGCCCGCGCGGGTTGCGGGCTAATGCGGGTTAGCGGGTTGAAAAGGTCATCCCGCCCCGCGTTTTTTACCTGCGGGCCGTGGGCCGGCCCGCACGACCCGCCCTGCTTTGCCATCCCTATTGCCGACCGGCTGTGTGTTTCTGCGCGTTGAGGTTAGTTATGTCGTCTCAACATTCTTCAAATAGGATAGTGAATATAGAGTCATCTGGGAGTGAGGACTCTTCATCCGGGAGTGGCGAGAGTACAAGTGGGTCGGGAGGTCCAACATACGACTGGGTGGATATTAGCGTTAGGAACTTTCCTACAATTTTTAGAAAATCGGACGACCTAGATAAGGTGATAGCGAGGGCCCCGGTTGTGCGGTTTGGTTTACCCTCGGATATTTTAATAGCCGAAATATGTGGGTATACCGACCGGGTTTGCCATGGGAGGGAGAATGCACCTGTAGATTTCTTCTATGTGTATACAACTTTATTTACTGATTTGAGAGTGACCTTGCCGTTCAATGATTTTACCATGGACTTAGCTCCGACGCAACTTCACCCAAATTCATGGGCGTGTTTACAAGTCTTCTGAATGGTGTGTCAACTTTTTGAGTTGACACCCATGGCGGAAGTGTTTTTGTTTTATTATAGTATGTATCCGGTTAGTCCGGTAAGTTGGATTTCCTTGGTGAGCCGCCTGGAGAGTGTGCGATTCGCGGCGTTTACCACCTCTTACAAGAATTTCAAAGAGAGGTATTTTAAGATATTCGTGGAACCGGACGGCCAGGAGTATTTTTATACTGCTGAGGGTGGAACGAGGTTCCCATTTCATTGGATGCAGAATCTCGTTGCCCTGAATTCTAATTTTCGTCCGGTCGTGTCGGTGCTGGGTTAGGCTGTAATGGCGATATTCGACCAGCTCCCGCATAAATTGCCAACAAGAGAAATAATTGCCTTATATGCGTCGTCCGATCCCTGGGCGGATTTTATTGGTATGTGATTGCAATTTTTTTGTGATTGAATAACTTCATTAATAGTGTTTAATTCTTGTGTGTTTTGCAGAAATCATGACACGGACGGACGCATCCTTGAACGAGTACATGAATAATTTGCGCCAACAGAGGAACCGACAGGGGGGTTCGCTTGAGACAAGTGGGGTGTTGGCCGCTCGACCAACTACCGTGGTGCCTGCTGCGGGGACCACAGCTGCGGCCGCAACAAAGAAAAGGGGGCGACCCCCTAAAGGGAATCAAGAAGGCCGACCGGGGCCATCCCGAACGGTTGGTGAGCCTTCTTTATTGACAGCCGGTTTGGAGATTGCTTCACACCTTCGGACAGAGTTGACGGCCGAGGAAAATGAAGTGCTTTCCACCATCCCTACAACAAAGTTGATGGTGGAGAGTTTAGAACTGCAGAGTCGGACGCTCGTGGCGAGCCGAACGGTGATCGAGGAACTCGAGAGAGTTACGACCATCACCGTTCCTCGCTTGAAGAAGGAAGTGACTGAAGCAAACCAAGCTTCGAAGGCGTCGGCCGGGATGGTCGAGAAGCTGAAAGGCCAACTGGAGGAGGAGCGGGCGGTCGGCAAGGCGTGTGAAGAGCAAAAAAGGGGTCTTGAGGTGCAATTGAAGGATGGGGCCGACCAGGAGGAGGCCCTCAAAGCTGAAGTGACAAAATGTCAAGACTTTATGCTCCGCATAAGTGAGGAGTATTTCCGGTCGGGCATCCAACAAGCGGCCTGTCTGGATGGGCACCACTGGAGGACGATCGGTATGATATCGAAAAAATAGTGGTGGATGGAAATTTGGTCCCGGCAAACCCGGACGACAACTCTAATGAAGAGGCCGAGGCGGAGACTCCTGGTCCACAGCCGGACGCCTCATTCGAGGAATTGATGAACAATGTTCCTTAAAAAATTGCTGGACCCGGCATGTGGGCAAGATACACTTGTATTTTGAGAATTTATAGTTTAGGTAGTGCGTAGGCCGAACAAGTATTTATAATTACTAAACATGGTTTGGTTTATATAAGTAGATTGATGCTAATGTGGATGCCGAACAAAGCATAAACGGTGTTAATTACGTTAAAGTAATAAGATAACTCGGATGTCGAACGAGGCATGAATGATTCTGATTATATTTAAGTAATGAGATAATTCGGATGCCAAACGAGGCATAAATGATGCTAATTACGTTAAAGTAATAAGATAATTCGGATGCCGAACGAGGCATAATTATTTCTGAATACGTCAAGTAATAATGGTAATTCGGATGCCGAACGAGGCATAATTATTTCTGAATACGTCAAGTAATAATGATAATTCGGATGTTGAACGAGGCATAATTATTTTTGATTACGTTAAGTAATAATGGTAATTCGGATGCCGAACGAGGCATAATTATTTCTGATTACGTTAAGTAATAATGGTAATTCGGATGCCGAACGAGGCATAATTATTTCTGATTACGTTAAGTAATAATGGTAATTCGGATGTCGAACGAGGCATAATTTGGGAGTGAAAAAGAAATAGGAGACGTGGGGTGTGGTTTTATAGTGCCTCGTTAAAACTTTCTTGGTCGTAAACCCTCTTTTAGGGAAAAACCGACCGAGCGAGGAAAGAGTACACTTATATTAATTCAACTATAATAAAATTTGAGATGCGTGGCATTCCACGTTCTTGGTATGCCCTTTCCAGATAAATGTTCTAAATAATAGGCTCTACCAGCTGCTATGTCTGCTATGCAGAATGGTCCTTCCCAATTGCTAGAAAACTTGTCGCCTTCCTTCCGGGCGTCACCTCGCATTCGCCATACTAAGTCACCTTTGTGGAACTGTCTTGGTTTAACTTTGGAGTTGTACCGCCTGGCTGATCTGATTTTGCATGCTTCCTCGCGAATTCTACATTTGTCTCGAAGTTCGTTGATAAGATCTAGGCCGACGGAGAGACTTTCCTTGTTCAGGTCAAGATCAAGGGTTTGTCGGCGGAGGGAAGGTTCTCCAATTTCGACGGGGATCATGGCTTCAGTGCCATATGTTAGGCTGTACGGCGTTTCTTGTGTAGTTGTCTGAGGGGTAAAACGATATGCCCACAAGACTTATAGGAGTTCTTCAGTCCAGTTACCCTTGGCTGGGCCAAGACGTTTCTTCTGCTCGTTCAGAATGACCTTGTTGGCGGCTTCTGCTTGGCCGTTTGTTTGTGGGTGTTCGATTGAACTGACGATGTGTTTGATGTGGAGTTTCTCGTAAAATTCAGCTAACGTCCGGTCGGTAAACTGCCGATCGTTATCGGTGATGATGATCTGTGGGAGGCCGAAACGACAAACAATATTTTTCCATACGAAATTTTGGACATTGCGAGCGGTGATCGCGGTCAGAGGTTCGGCTTCAATCCACTTGGTAAAGTAGTCAATGCCGACCAGCAATAATTTAAACTGGCCTTTACCGGGGGCGAAAGGGCCAATGATGTCCATACCCCATTGGACGAACGACCAAGGTGATAGCATAAAATGGAGTTCCTCGGGTTTTTGATGGGATAAAGTGCCAAACTCTTGGCATTTAAGACATTTTTGGACGAAACTGGTGCACTCGCCTTGGACGGTCGGCCAGTAGTATCCGGCCCGGAATACTTTGGCTGCCATTGTTCGTGCGCCAGAGTGAGTTCCGCAAATTCCTTCGTGCAACTCTCGGACGACATAGGAAGCTTGGTCGGGTGTCAAACATTTAAGGAGTGGTCGGGTATAACCTCGGCGGTAAAGGTCGTCGCCAATTAAGACAAAACGGGCGGCCTGCAGCTTCATGGTTTTTTCGCCGGGAGGACTACATGTGCCGTCGAGTAAATATTGCTTAATTGGGGTAATCCAAGTAAATTTCGCGTCGGTCGTTAGGCATTCCTGTAGGTCGATGCTTGGGCGTGCAAGCGTAACATGGATGACCGACCTATGCATTCCTTTACACTTCGTGGTTGCTAACCGGGACAAGGCGTCCGCGCGAGTATTGTGATCGCGTCGAACGTGCTGCATGGAAATTTCAGAAAAGGTGCTCATCGACTGTTTGACTAAGTGATAGTATCGTTGTAGGAAGCTTTCTCGGACTTCATATTCATCATTAAGCTGGCCGATGACAAGCCTGGAATCACTTTTACAGATTAACTTTTTGATTTCCAATTCTTGAGCGAGGCGTAGACCGGCTAAAATGGCTTCATATTCAGCTTGATTGTTTGAAGCTTTGAAGTCGAATTTGAGGGCTTGCTCGATGACAATCTCGCCGGGACCTTCCAAAACGACTCTAGCGCCGCATGACCTTTCATTGGAGGAGCCGTCCACGTATAGGATCCATGATGAGTGTTCAGTCTCGGCTGAGGAAGGAGTGAGTTTGGCTGCGAAATCAGCAAGATCTTGCGACTTGATGGCTCCTCGTGGTTGGTACTGAATATGGAATTCGGATAGTTCTATCGTCCATCCGATCATTCGTCCGGCTAAATCTGGCTTAGTGAGAATCTTTACAATGGGGTAATTTGTCCGAACAATAATACGATGATTTTGAAAATACATACGCATTCGTCGGGCGGTAATGATGAGAGCCATAGCTACCTTTTCGATCGTTTGGTATCGGATTTCGGCGCCATGGAGGGCGCGGCTGACAAAATAAACTGGTTGTTCTTCAAAATTAATTTCTTGCACTAAGACTGAACTGACGGCTTCGTGTGAAACGACGAGGTAGACTATAATGAGCTCTCTGGCGTCCGGTTTCTGGATGACCGGCGGGGAAGATAGAAAAGTTTTCAATTGGAGGAAAATTCCCTCGCATTCGGTCGACCACTCAAAGCGGGATGCTTTTTTCAATAGTCGGACGATGGGCCTCGTTCGTTCGGCAAGTTTATGAACAAATCTGGATAGAGCGGTGAGTCGGCCGATAAGTCTCTGAATTTCCTGAATGGAGTTGGGACTTCTCATATCGTAGATAGCTTTACATTTCTCAGGGTTAGCTTCTATGCCTCTATGAGTCAGCATAAAACCTAAGAACTTCCCCCCCCTCGACGCCGAACGCACACTTGTCAGGATTGAGTCGCATCTGGTGTTGGCGGAGGGCCTGAAAAACTTCTTTTAGGTCAGCAATATGTTGCTTGCATGAGTCGGACTTGACGACAATGTCATCGACATAGACTTCAACATTCCTGCCGATCATGTCGTGGAATACATGGTCCATTAGTCTTTGATAAGTGGCCCCGACATTTTTGAGTCCGAAGGGCATAACTTTATAGTAGAAATTATCGGAATCAGTCATGAAGGCTGTCTTCTTTCGGTCGGCCGGGTGCATTTGGATTTGATTATAACCTGAGTAGGCATCAAGGAAGCTGAGGATGTGATGTCCGGCCGCTCCATCAACGAGACGATCAATGGTAGGCAGAGGGTAAGAGTCTTTTGGGCATGCCTTATTGAGGTCCGTGTAGTCAACGCACATTCGCCATTTTCCGTTCGCTTTCTTTACCATAACCACGTTGGCTAGCCATGTGGTGTAATGGGCTTTCCGAATGAATCCAGCTTGTAACAATTTATCGGCTTCATCACGTGCGGCTTGGCGTCGTTCCTCGCCTAGATGTCTTTTCTTTTGAGCTATTGGCCTAGCCTCTTTATACAGTGATAATTGGTGAATGATAACTTGTAGGTCTACGCCAGGCATATCAGCGGTCGTCCAGGCGAACAGATCGGCATTTTTAACAAGTGTCGTGCCGATGGCCATTCGGTTGTCCGGCTTCAGCGAAGTGCCGATATGCGTAGCGTGGCGATCATCGCGAAGTGGAAACGAATGCAAGTCTTCTCCTGCCTCCATTCGGGGATCGTCCATACGAGGGTCGAGATCGACAAGGGCTATCATTTGTCGACGGGACATGCGTCGTCCGGAATGTAGGGTTGGGGATCGTCCTTTTTTTTTGCGGGGGTCGGTCGTCCGGATTGGTCGTGTAGAGCCGTCGAGTTGGCTCACTTTTCAAACTTGCGACATAACATTCTCTAGCGGTTTTTTGGTCGACATGGATGGTTGCAATGTCGTTATTTGCCGAAGGGAATTTCATGGCTAAGTGTGGGGTGGAAACAATGGCTTTTAATCTGTTGATGGACGGACGACCAAGCAGGATGTTGTAGGAAGTTTGAGCGTTGACCAGAAGATATCGTACGTTTATTGTTTTGTGGAGACCGTCTTCCTCACCGAAGGTTGTATATAAGTCTATATACCCCTTAGTGTCGACCCGTTCACCTGAGAACCCTACAATTTGTTCGTTATAGGGTTGAATATCTGATTCTGGGATGCGCATTTTCTTGAAGATTTCCCAGTATAATATTTCGACCGAGCTACCTTGGTCGACCAAAGTCTTGGCAATTGCGAACTTGTCAATTTCCACGGTGATTACCATAGGGTCGTCCTGGGCTGGATCTATGGCTGTGAAGTCGTTGCAGTGAAAGTGATTGGAGGTATGTGTGGACGCCTCCTCGTGGTAGCATGAGCGGACTGGATGTCCTGGAGATGTTTCTTTCGGGCGGAATTTGAGCACCCGCCGCCGGTAAAGCCCCCGACTATGTAATTTGTTTCGTGGTTCGGTTCGCCCAAGGTAACGGGTCCACCAATCATGTTGATGACTTCGCGGGCTCGTTGGCGAGGGCGGGCGTTTCGGTCGGGACTTGTACTGCGGGCGCGTGTACGCCGAACGGGACTTTCACTGCGTTTCCGCGAAGCCTGGCTATGGTCATTTCGGCGTTTGTAATCGTTACGGTATGACCGGTCGACACCACCGGATGGACGGTCGGTACTCCGTGGTGGGGATCTTGAATTCCTTGTCCTCTTGACGAACTGCTGCAAGTGGCCAGCCTGGATGAGCTCTTCGATTTTGTCCTTCAACGCTTAGCAGTATCTGCATTCGGTGGTGTTTGATACTGTTTTAGTATCGGAATTAAATCCGTTTGCAGTGCTTCATCTAGGGCTCGTCCCCTCGGAACAGTTAAAGGGGTGTAATTGTTGAACCTGGGGATTCGGCCTCCTCTGTTCCGGTCGGAGCTTGGGGTGGTTCGAACGGTCCGTTCGGTCTCGAATTCCCTTTCTTTGCTCGGGTTTTGATCTTTGAGGACTCCGGATCCGACAGCTTTGAACCGTTGGTGATAGTCAATGTGTTCCTCAATTTGCATGAATTTGGTTGCCCGAGTTCGAAGATCTTCCATGTCTTGGGGTGGCTTTTTGATGAGACTTTCGGTAAAACGGCTCGGCCGGATGGCCGAAACCAAATGGTGTAACGCGACTTCCTGTTTGAGCCCTCGGATATTCATGCATGCCTTGTTGAATCTATCTAAAAAGGTTCTGAGAGATTCACCTTTTTCTTGTTGTACCGCTAGGAAAGACATGGAGGACATGTAATGCGGTCGGCTGGTGGCATATTGAGTGGAGAATTTTGCGGCTAGGATGTCAAAGTCGTTAATGGAGTTCGGAGGTAGCTCTGTAAACCAGGTAAGAGGTTCTCCCTGAAGCGACGTGGGGAATACTTTACACCACACATTATTATCTGTGGTATACAAAGTCATTTGCGTCTTGTAAACGTTTAAATGCTCGTCCGGGTCAGTCGAGCCATCATAGAGTTTAATGGCGAGGCCTCTCCATTTGTCAGGAAGTGGTGTGGTGATGATTTCGTCTGTAAAAGGATGACCTCTTTTACTTGACTTTCTTTCGACTGTTTCAGCTCTGGAAGCAGGATTGGTGTCGAACGGCGTAGGTATGCGAGAGGCGGTTCGGTCGGCCATATGGGATTGGCCTTCTCGTTCGGGATTATCGACCTGTCGCTGGAGTCGTGCATTCTGCTCTCTCAATAAGGCGATTTCTTCCTCTTGGTGGCGTCTATTTTCTTCGTGTTGACGACGACCTTCTATCCCCTTTTGCCGCAATTCTTCCATCTAAGTTTGGAGGGTTTGAATCATAGTCATCTGTTCTGCCATAGCGTCGTTGTTGTTCCTTGTCGCAACCATTATAGCTTTAAAAATTGGAATTTTGCCTCGGCCCCACGGTGGGCGCCAATTGTACCTGAGTGGAGAGATGGGGCCCAGGCACGGTCGGTTGACGTAGTATAGTTGCTGACGTGTCGGTCTTCTTCTTCTTCGGTCGGCCGCTCCTTCTTGGTGTCTCCTTCGGTCGGGCGGGGGAGGGTACCTGCGAAGGCATGAAAACGTACCTTTCTCTGGCTTGAACACAGTATTTATAGGATTGCCTAATGGGCTTTCTATCCCTTGGGCTCAGGGTGGTTGTGGATAGGTCTTGCCAGTCGTGCTTCGGAATGCCCGGGGAACATATCTTCTCTAAACGCGTTCTCCTTATTTTTCAGGGGTGTATCTTAACTACTTTGGCTTGTTACATAAATGCCCTTGCATTTATTATACATTCGGTCGGTCAGCCACGTCCGTCCGGTATCTACTGGTACAATATTAAAAACCCTCCAGAAATGAAAAATATAAAATACTACAACAACAAAAATATAACGTAATTAACAATAGAAAAAAATTTCATAAAAAATTATAATAAAATAAATTATAACTCATAAACATAAAAAATATATATAGAAATATATTAATATAAACATAACAAAAAAATAAAAACAGAATTTCAAATAATTTCTTTAAATATTAAACATATACTATAAAATTAAAAAATAAATCACATCTTATATAAATAAAAAATTACTATTTTTTAATATTAAAAAACTTCACAATAAAGCAATCTAAAAAATACAACATAACAAAAATATAACTTAACTAACCATATAAAAGGATTTCATAAAAAATAAGGATAAAAACGTATTAGTAGTATAATCCGATATAGTTCAATAATTAATTATTATTATTTTGTTTTATTAAATATTTGTGTTAGTTAAATTTATTTAATAACTAATATTTATAATAAAGTGTAGTTTTTATTAATAAATTATGTAAAAATACGTGAAAATATATTAATTATATTTTTAGTTTCTAATGAATAATTTAAGTTAGAATAAAATTATTTTAAGTGATGGATTGTTTTTAGGGATTTTTTTTTTGTATTAAACAAATTAAATATTTAGTATAAAATAAAATGAAAAATGTTTAGTATAACCTTTTGGTGATGACCATGATCCAACCCAGGTAATATTTTCAATTTTAATTAGATATAGTATATTTTTTCTTTAAAAAAAACTAAATTCAACCACATTTAATAAAATATAAATGAAATATTTTATTTAACTATATTTTTTTACACTGATTTATAATATTTTATAAAATAATAAACAAACTTAAAACTTCCTTAAAATTTATTATGATTTGTTTCTTCATTTTAAATATTAGATATATATATATATATATATATATATTTTAAACATTGTACAATAAATTTTTTAAAATACTAATACATTCCAATGAAGCATTGTGATACATTCAAATGAGGGTAAATTTAGAAATAAGGGATGCTGGCATGACTTTCCTTCTACATCTCTTCATTTTGAGGGGAGAGGATATTTACTTTTCACAGGTATATCCTCTCCTTCACTTCCGTGCACATCTTTCCTCTTAAACAGTACATCCATGGAAGGAAACGGGGGGTAGTGTTAAAATGTGGTTGAAATTCTCCCTCTGCCGCGAATCAATAAACTTTTTAAATATACATGAAAAAAATATAGAAATTTGTCTAAAATAAAGATAGAAATCAAATTTTCTATACAAAATTTTGTAAGATAACTCGGGAAAAAAAAACTAATCTTCATTTTTACTCTAGAAGTTCCAATAGATTCTCTTACAATTTTATTGTATCGACATTTTAATACATTTTTATAAATATTATAATTCAGTAATATTTTAAAAACTTAATGACTCTTGTTTTTAGAGTAAATGTATTCATAAGTAATAATTTGTTCTTAAAAACAAATATTGAATCCATGGAGAACAAATATTTAAAATCTTAATCGTAGCATTCTTAGGTATAAGAATATGTATAATAATTTGATTTAATTTGATATTGAATAGTTTATATGAAAATTAAATAAAAGCAAAGTAGATGAGTAAAAAAATGCAATTAAGAAAATTGGGAATATCTTTCTCATATGTATGTAGTTTTAAAAATCATTCATATTGATTAGTCACGTACAATGTTTATAAAAACTCTTTATCATTATGAACATATGTTATAAAACAATTAACATCTCAAATTTATTCCTAACATTCAAATATGTTAAACATTATCATTTAGGTCAGATGCTTGAAAGTACTTTCCAAACAAATTTGTAAGGATTAAAATCATTAATAGTTTTAAGCTTTGAGAATAAAATGATAATATAAATCATCAATTAATAACTTAATATTATAGATAAATATCACCTCAACACATAAAAGTTTAAACAAATTACTCTTAATCCCAAAGAAAATAATTAGTCACTCGTGATGGCGATTACAAACATAGACAGCAAGAAAAAAAGATTAAGAGTGTTTCTCATTGACCATTTTCACTTTTAGGGTTTTCTTCTTTTGATTCCTCCTAACGATCTCTAGGTTATGTCTTACGTCTTCTAATTAACCTACTTGGATTGGGCTAAGTGACACATTTATTCATAATATATCCTTTAGATTCATATCTCCTTAAATTTTCGAAAATAATGCAAAATTGGGAATAAATTGTTTTTATTCATCTCATAATCAAACAAATATATAAAAATGTTCAAATTCCTAAATTAGAGGTTGAATTATAACTATTTTATCAATTAAAGTCTATAAATGTCTATCTTTTTTGTATTAAATATTATTGAATTATGACATTTATCAATCTTTCAACATCACTTGGTGAAAACTCTAATGATAACTCTTCATAAAGTAATAAAAAATGAATCCACTTACCATGTAATTGGTAAAGGAAAGAACAATCGCCTAAAGTGTATACGTCTATATCTAATCATATTTGAAAATAGTTGACAAAGTAAATATGCAATATGATTGCTTTATATTTATTTTTGGTAGAATACAACTCAATAATTTACATTTTTATATGATAATTTCAGCATTTTTTGCATGTGGGGGAAGTTCATCATCAATATTCTAATCGTTATCTTCATCAGCGACGAAGCATCGGTGATCGGCGAAAAGCAGGACAAGTGGAGTGAACAAGAAAGGGTATGTTGTTGCGTAGGTAGGATATTAGGTTGTCTTATAATATTGGGTCGGGTAGGGATTCGCTATAATGTTTTATTGCATCTACTTATTCTAAATCGGGGTTTCCACGCAACTCATTTAAGTTATGGGGACTCCTCATAACTCATCTCAACGCGCTTATGATTTTCGTTCACAGCCTCATTGCACCTCACCACGCCACCATCGCATAGCCTGCTTCTCTCCATCTCTCTTCATCATCTTTGTTCATCACTAGCATCCCGTGATGCAGAAAGCGTTCGCAATATGTTGTCGTGGCAAACCTGCATCGCCACTGCCATGGGCGGTAACGAGTAAATTCGCCATTGGTTTTCAACATGGTGTCGCATTAGCGATTTTGAATAACACTGCCCTAACTAAAAGAAAGACATAGTTGTAAGTGATTTTCCTTGTATTTACACATCCAAAAATTTTAGAGCTTGAATATCTAATCACTTCAAGATAATCAAATTTCCTACATGTAAACATGTGATCCTTTGTTCCCCTATAGATATATCATAACTTTCTTTGCAGCTTTCAAGTGTTCCATTTCTATATTACTTTGATGTCATTTTAATGTTGCAACTACAAAGCTTATGTCTGATTGACTACAAATCTAAGTATACATAATACTCCCAATAATATATGAATATGACATTACTTCCACCATTTTTTGTTCCAAGTCATTCTTATAACATTGATCGAGACTAAATTTCTTTCATTTATGAATTGGAAAAAGACGATGTTGAGCACTTGTTAATCTCAAACCTCTAACACATTATTGATATAAGCTTCATATGATAAGCATGACATTCCTTCATATATGTCTCATAATATCTTTATTCTTATCACATAACTTGCCTTGCTCATATATTTTGTTTCAAAGTTAGCTGAGAAAAAATCACGAGTCTCATGATGAGGACCAAAATCAAGATGTCATCAACATACAAAATAAAACAATAACCTTACTCTCATTAGTCTTTAGATATATACACCGATCAAAAGTGTTTTCCTTAAATCCAAAAGAAACAATAATATCACTAAACTTCAAATGTCATTGGTAGGAAGTTTGCTTAAGTTCTTATATTGACTCCTTTAATTTACACATCATGTGTTATTTTCTTTCAAGTAAAAACTTCATTAGTTGGTCCATATAAACATTTTATTCTAAATATTCATCAAGAAAAACATTTTTCACATCCATTTGATGTAACTCAAAGTTATAATGGGCTACTAGTGTCATGGTAATTATGGATGAATATTTTCCTGAGATAGACTACAATTTCTCTTTATAGTCAACACCATATTTCTAAGTAAAGCTATTAACAAGAGGTATGGTATTGTAACATTTAAGTTTTCCATGAGAGACTTTTGGTTATAAATACTCACTTAACCAATGCTTTTTGTAACCTTTCGATAGTTCTACAGGGTTCTAAACATAATTATGTTCCATGGAACTCAACTATTATTTCATGACATGTAGTCATTTGTAAGAATTATCACAATTTACAAATTGTGAAAACGTCATTGAGTAATTGTCATTGATGTTTAAGTTACCTTTTGACTTGTGTAAGTATACCAGATAGTCATTCAAAATAATTTACCTATTTTCTCTTTAAGACCTCCTTAATTCATGTAATTATTCTACAATAGATTCATTTTTAATCACGAACTCATCATTGTTTTGCTCTTCTTTGTTTGTCACAACAATTAGAGGAACATTAGATTTTTCACTAGAGGCACAAATTAAAGAAATTTGTACTCTATCTTCTTTAATTGTCACTTGTAATGAAATTGAACTCCCACATATCTCACAATTTCTAGTGAACCTTACATTTTTTATTTCAATAATTCTCATGCTATGATTAGGACAATGAAACATATACTCCTTTGTTTTCTTTTAAATAACCAATAAAATATTCACAGACTTGTTGCAACTAGTTTTTTTGTCATGTGCATTATAAACCTTTACTTTTACCTTGCAACCCCAAACATGTAGGTGCCTTAAATGGGTGTCCTTATAGTTCATTCACTACAAAAAAAAGTGTATATTGTGGCGGTTATTTTTGTATAAAGTGACGTTTATAACCGCCACAATATACGCTTGTGGCGGTTTCTCAAACCGCCATAGAACTGGCCGCCACAAAGTTTAATGTGGCGGTTTTACGCTACCCGCCGCAACACCCGCCACTTTAAACACAGTGTAAGTAGTGGCGGTTTTTATATGTAAGTAGTGTCAGTTATAACTGTCACAATTTACATTCATTGAAGAAGATTTTGGCGCCATAATATACGTAAGTAGTGACGTTTTTAACTGACGTAAATTTAATTCTAAACAAATAAAATTTAACCACCACTTTTTTATAATTTTTTTTATAATCTGTTTTATACGATTAACCTAAACATAATATATTTTCATAATAAAATAAAATAATGTATAAGGTTATAATCATTCATTCATTTCATTGAAAATTAAAGTACACATAATAATGCTCAAAATTTTATATGTAATTGAAAATTAAAACACATAAAAAGTTCATACATCCCTAATCAAGTTTAAAATTACAACACATAATTGTTCAAAAGTTCATACATCCCTAATCAAGTTTAAAATTAAAACACACATCCCTAATTAGTTTTGCTTCCAGCACTTGATCCTATTATTTGATTAGGTGATGGAGCACCACTTCCATTATCTGATACCTGAAATAAATAATTTTAAGTTAATAAATTTGTATGTTTATAATTATAAAATAAAAGACACCAATAAATATTTAAATATATTAATATTTCATTGGTGAATGCATGAATCAAATGAAAGATTCCCTATTAAGGACAAAACTCATCTTTATCCTTACCTTTATATTTATTATTTAATAGGTATAAAACTTTTATCAAATCCTGTATTCATAGAAGATATCTATTCTCTTATGGTTACAAAAATATTAATTAAATAAAATTTTATAAAACTAAAAATTATATAAAAAAAATAATATTATAAAGGATTCAATATTAAAAAAATAATAAAGACAACCTTTTGTTTCAATCCTTTATTTTTCAGTTTCGACTTTTATAAATGATTAAGACCAGTCTCTAACATTACCTAACAATAGCGTGACACGGGTGTTAATGCATAACTTGTAATACAGTATGTCATCAGAAATCATTTTTCAAATTTAAAAACATCAAAATCATCAACTTATTTTTTATACATTAATTATATTATTGAAGTTAAAAAAATAATTAATCAAAGTGGAAATTTAAAAACATCAAAATCATCAACTTATTTTTTATACATTAATTATATTATTGAAGTTAAAAAAATAATTAATCAAAATCATCAACTTATTTTTTATACATTAATTATATTATTGAAGTTAAAAAAATAATTAATCAAAGTGGAAATAATTGAGCAAGAAACTTGAATAACTATCAGCATGAAATACAGATAATTGGATACACGAATTTTATATTTTGAACACATTAAACAATGCAATCTAATAGGAAACTCAAAACATGAAAAATAACTCACCAGTCGTAATCACTCTTGTCACCATCATTAAGCAACTCACTACTTTCTCCTTGACCAGGAATGGAGATTCCAGGGTTTACATCAGAAATATGTTTCAACTTTGTAGTTGTATAATAACACCCCATGCAAAAGAAATGCAAGAATGTTAACCAAAAACAACAACCAAAAAAAGAAACATTCTCTTCGTATGATGTAAGTAAAGAGAATTACAGAATGAGTCTTCCAAATCATCTGTCAACTAAAGCAAAAAACTCTCCTTCTCTCAGGATTGCATTTCATTGAACAAAGAGAGATCATCGTCCTTCTCCCGGAAGATGAATCCACTCTCAAGACTGTGCCCACGCTTGTGACTATCAGCTCTAGGCTTTTTCCCCAGGAGAGAATCTCAATGCCGGGGAAGGTGGCATCTCCACTACCAAATACAGTGACACACAACTGTCACCCCAAGCTCTCCACACAAGCCAAAACAATAAACCTAATAAACCTTCTACACCCCCAACGAGCCACCCATAATTAAGCTCAAGCCTAAAACAAATTTAAGCACCAACAATCAATTCAGTGAGAAAAGAATTACCCACTTGTTATATTCTCTTGGTTCATTAGATTAGATTAACAACACCCCTGAATGAAGACAAATTCAACATATTAAAATAGTGACTCGTGGCAACAATTGTTCCATTAAAATGCAATGCAACCTCGACATTCATTCAAATCATATGCAACAAATATCCAAAATCAATTTGACTCAGAAACCCCAAAACATTTCCCAGTTACAGATCCCAATTGTAAGGTTGACAGTTAAATGAGAACCTAATTCAAACCCATAATTCAAGCTTGGGACCCACCAAACCGTCGTTGAAGTTGAAAGCAATGTAGTAAAATTGAGCATTGGGAATAAGTAACAGTAGTTGTAGCAGTTGGGCTTGACTTACCAAATTTCCAAGTCAAAATTGCTTGCAAAAGAGTGTGGAATGTGGAAGAGTGCGCTTAAGATCCCAAGTTCGAAGATAAAACAGAGCTTAAATACCAATTACAATGCCACAAATTTTTTATTAAACACTCAGATCTATAGCATTCATGGCTCTGTCCGAGCAACCAAAGTACATATCGAAAACTAGAATGATCCAAAGTAATTCCCATTCTCAAAGTAATTTGCACTTTATTAATAGTGAAAAAAAATGCTTTGCACAATAATTCCAGATTTAAGAACTCACTAATTTTAACAGAAAATTATTAGACCTCTCTTTCAAACAATTTACCGCATCCTCCCTGTGCACGAGCTTATCTACATCGTGAATGTCCTACAAATTTTAGCATCCTTGGAGTATAGCATCACAATGTTCTTGCTCAACAACCTCGCATTCTCTCGCACCTCTGTCATCAAGAACACCGCCTTCTCCTTGGAGTCCAGATCTCACCGCTTTATCGTCGTCACGAACTCTGACACGAAATCCTCTACCACAACGATGCACGAGGCGACGCAAGCCACCGCACTGGAGATCATGAGTCGCTTCTCCTTGCGATTATTCTTCACGCTCCTTGTGAAAAATTGCACAACTATGTTAATCGAGACATAGCATGAAGAAAAATGGGGGTTAGGAATGAATTTTCAACACAAATAGATATTAGGGTTGAACGGAAAAACGTTGATTGTTAGAAAGAGAAAGGGAAATGCAGAAGAAGGAAACTATAGGTTAGAAGTGAAAAAAAGACAAGTGACAGTTGCTACCGAAAATGTGAAAATGAGTAATACTCGCGCGAATGGAAAAGAACGGAGGGAAACAATGTGAATGAGAAAGAGACCCTTAAAGATTTACTATGACAATTTTAATTACAATTGACATAATAACTATTTTTAATCTAATTTAAAATAATTACAGTCATAAGTCAAATCAGATTTTTAAAAATAATTAGGAATAAATTAATTTTGGTAACCAAAAATATTTTCAAAAATAATTAGAAATAATGAGGGAAGGAAAACTTGTTTTTATTCTAAAGGACAATTATGACAGTTGAAAATGACGTATTTTTGAAAGATAATTGTGACAGTTAATCAAATGACGTATTATACTGTAATTTGTGGTGGTTATTAATAACCACCATATTAAAACTGTCACTTTTTACACGATTTTTTGTAGTGATTGCTCAAACGGTATCTTATAACTGTCTTACTAGGAATCATGTTTAAAATTTTTAAACTTATGAGTAAAGAATAATCACTTAACATAATTTTATCATAATTTTATCATATCTTTGATTACACATTTTTATAAGTCATTTAATGTGTGTTGCAAATAAATGTCATATTTTTTTAAGAACTTTAGCATTTTTATCATGTCTTTTGTAATACTCATCACCTTATCAAACCTGGTCACCTTATTGTTAAATTGTTTTTCTACTTCATTTAAACAAAATCCACTGCTAATTTATTACATTTGTTTAGTGTAATGAAAAAAAAATGCAAAATTTATTTCTTTTAGAAAAACACAGAGTAAGGAAAATACTAAAATGATAAAAATATTTCTGTTTATAGATAAATAGAAATAAAACAGCATATTTTTTTTTAATATAACTTAAATTACAATAGCATATTTTTTCTATAGATGAATAGAATACAGAGGGAAATAAAAGAAAATAAAAAGGTTTAAAGCAAGAAACTTCCGAGTTAGAACTTCTTCCAGGTTGGAGCAAACTGTTATCTGCATTGGGCATAAGAAGACTCTAGAATGAAGAAAGGTACACGTCTGGAACAAGATAACAAGTTTTATTCATTAAATACTCTGCATTAAGAATATTCTTAACAGATAAATTGCTATATATTTAATATTTCTAAGGATTTTTATATAAATATTTCAGCATGCGAATCACACAAAATAAATACTTTTTTGTATAACTATAAAATTTATAATAAACAATTACTTCTAAATATATAAATACTGTCATAATTGAAATGTGTGATAAATAATATTTTTGAACATATAAATTATATTATCAATTTATATTTTTCTAAAATATTAAGATTTAAGTTAGAACTATAAATATTTAAAATAATACATTAAAAGACCTGACAAAATATTTTAAATACAAAACTGAAAATTGAATTTATAATATTCATTTATAACTAACTATAAACACAAAGGAACTTGTTTCAATCCGTTGTATAAACAAAACAAGTTGAGATTCCAACAAAAAAATGTACCAACGCCAGAAAAAAAACAACGAAAGGACCACAATTTATATTTATGATTTTAAAGGATCAGTTAATGACTTTTTCAGAGATTAAATTGAATTTGAATATTTTCAGATACCATACCAATGACAATTGATATCACAACATATATAAATGTTATCGAAAACATCATTAATATAACCATATTTTACTTTATCTTTTTAATGTAACTGTTGATAAAGACTTTATATAGTTAGTTTCTTTTGCAACATCCTAAAATAATAAATTCACTATTAAAAAAATTACATTTTTTTACAAAAAAGAAAAAAGTTTCATGGACCATAATATTAATTATCTCTTTTACATATATATATATATTAGAATATGCACGTTTCAACCGTCAAAAACTGTTTTTTTTTTATAGTTTTTTTGGATGATTATACAGTAGATGTTTGAAAGTTGAATATGTGTAAATGACTCAGAAAACATTTTGGTAATAATTGGAAATGAAGCATGTGGTTTTCGAGATTTTTTGAAAAAAGTCAGACACAGACACCACTCTGCAATGTTGCTTTGCTTTGCTTTGTCTGTTTATTTGAGTTCAAATTTAAAAAGAAAAAACAAAACAAAAGAAAAAGATTCTCCACCATATAACTTGTTCCTCATTCACTCCGTTTCTATGTACTTAATGCACAAATCAGCTTAACTCACAAGCATACGCAACAGGTGTCCCTAGGATACCTTCTGTGCTCACTGTAATTATTGTCTCACTGTATGTTTTATTGCTTTCAAACTAACTCCAGACCTTGACTCATTCTTCACTGTAAACTTTTGCTGCTTCATTTTTTCGTTTGTTGGTGATTTTGGATTGATGGGGGGTGGAATGTTTGGAAGGTGTGATTTTTTTGTTGTTGTTGGGTTGGTGGTGTTAGTGGGGTCAGTGAGTGGGATTGGTGTGAACTGGGGGACACAGTCGACACACCCTTTGTCTCCTTCGAAGGTGGTGAAGATGCTGAAGGACAATGGCATTCAGAAGGTGAAGCTTTTTGATGCTGACCCTGGTATCTTGGATGCTCTCAAGAAGTCTGGGATACAGGTCATGGTGGGGATTCCCAATGACATGCTTTATACGCTTGCTAACAGTGTCGAAGCAGCTGAAAAATGGGTTTCCAAGAATGTTTCAAAACATGTCTCTTCTGGAGGAGTTGACATCAGGTACATTGCAAACCCCCTTTTTTTTATGTGTTGGGAGAATCTGTTGTTGCCAATCATTCCAATCTGTTGTTGTCACTGTTCTTGTTGCTTGGCTTGATTTTTTGGTGATGAAAATGGTTATGCATAAACAAGGAGTTTATGTAGAAGTACGAGTGGAAAACATTATTGTAGTGTAACAACTTGGAATTAAGGCGCAATTGAGAATGCAAGCAATGAGAATTTCTAATTTCTGACTGTCTTTTTGATTTTGTACGTAAGAGGGGCAAAGTAGGTAAGGGAACTCTAGACGACTTTGGTTGTTGAAGTCTGAACAAATGCACTGGTTACAGTTTGTTATTTCTACAATATTTTACAAGGACAATCCTGCGACTTCTAACTTTGCTTGTATTCTCTTGGCACTTCTGCTTGTTGTTCTGGTGCTTCTGATGTTGCATGATACACTGATGTAAACATTAGTTCATCTCTTCTTTGTAGTGTTCTTGGTTACGTTTTTGCACTAAAAAAAGTGCAATGTTCATCTATCATCCTGGAATAGAAATAGAAAAAAAATATATAGAGATATAAAATGTAAAATGCAGCATATTGTATACTCCACCTCTGGTTATAATACTTAGCACTACCATGTCTCAGATGCTGTGAAAATCCATGTTTTTCTTGTGTTTGACAGATTTTAATTATATGTTGCAACATTGATATTTCTCTTGTACATTAAAGGACTGTGGTATCTCATATCTGTTACAATGCTTTTGAGAATGGTGGTGTGTAAAACATTGCAACCAGACCGAAGAGAGTTCTAGTGAATGAGAAATAAGTATCTTTCTTATATGACTTTGTTGTGGAATATGTAATGCATTTGTTTCAGGGGCTCAGCTTGTGCTTTTTCATGGTCTATTGAACTTGCCTTCCTTGTACTTATTTTGTTTGGAAAATTTTTCAATGTTTAATCTTCCACATGTTTTACTGCCTAATATATTCATCTTAGTTCTCATATATGCAGATTTGGGAAAGCTCCACTCGTTGTTAATGTACTTGGAATGAAAATATGCCCCTTGTTTGAGAATTTTTTACTAGCCCAATCTCCTTAATTTTATATTCATGTATGTATGAAAATGATTCTAGATTTTTATCCCAGAAAACAATGTGCACCCTCAGCTGGCCAAGTGGTCTATATTCCTACCATAAGTTGAAATGCCAATTAATAATCATATCCTTGTTGTTCTTCTATGAAATTAATGTTGCCCAACATCAAAAGTAATGCTTTTCTTTCATGCTATGCTTTAGATTTGGAAGGTTATGCTTAGCTACATCTATCAAGGTTATCATGGTAACATGTGATCTCTGTTGCAGTAATATTCCTTTGTATTGGAATTTGTGAGTGGATATACTCATGATTTCTATTTCTTTCTATTCATTCATGACCCTTTTCCAAATAGGCGAATAAACAAGATTTCCCAATTAGGGAAAAAAAGCTTTTCATTCTTCTAAAGATTAAGCTTATCATTATGTGTTCTTTCATTCCACTGATTGCAAAAACCAAACTACCATATGTTGCGATTATCTGTGTATACTTTTCCTTACACATCATATCTTGTGGCTTTTGCTAGGTATGTTGCAGTGGGGAATGAACCATTCTTGTCAACATACAATGGCACCTACGAAACCACAACTCTTCCAGCACTTCAAAACATTCAGGCAGCTCTCACAAAGTCCGGTTTGAGCAACCGTGTGAAGGTCACAGTCCCCTTAAATGCTGATGTATACCAAAGCTCCTCAGAAAAGCCATCAGACGGCATATTCAGACCAGACATCAACAGTGTGATGCTACAGATTGTGAAGTTCTTGAATGATAATGGCGCACCCTTCACAGTGAACATCTACCCTTTCATCAGCCTCTACGCTGACCCCAATTTCCCTGTTGACTATGCCTTCTTTAACGGCTACCAGCCTGCTATAAATGACAATGGAAGAACCTATGACAATGTGTTTGATGCTAACCATGATACCTTAGTGTGGGCACTGCAAAAGAATGGCTTTGGAAACTTGCCTATAATTGTGGGGGAAATTGGATGGCCTACAGATGGAGACAGAAATGCAAACCTTCAGTATGCACAACATTTCAACCAAGGTTTCATGTCACGTTACATGTCTGGAAAAGGGACCCCGATGAGGCCTAGTCCTATAGATGCTTATTTGTTTAGTCTCATAGATGAAGATGCCAAAAGCATTCAGCCAGGGAACTTTGAGCGTCATTGGGGGATGTTTTACTTGGATGGAAAACCAAAATACCAACTTAATCTTGGGTCAGCACGAGGTAATGGGTTAGTAGGTGCTGATGGGGTTGATCAATTGGCTAAAAAATGGTGTGTTTTGAAACCCTCAGCAAATCTTAATGATGACCAAGTGGCACCTAGTGTGGCCTATGCTTGTCAAAATGCTGATTGCACTAGTCTTGGGTTTGGAACTTCATGTGGGAATTTAGATGTGCATGGTAACATCTCTTATGCTTTTAATAGTTACTATCAGGTAAATGACCAGATGGACAGTGCCTGCAAATTCCCTGGCCTTTCTATGATCACTGACAAGGATCCTTCTGTGGGAGATTGCAAGTTCAGAATCATGATTCAGACAGATTCTGCAGGGCTACATGGAAAAGTTGGATCTCTAACAACAGTGTTGTGCTCTTTTCTTCTTTTGCTGTGCTGTAATCTTTTGTTTTGATTTGCTTGTCTTATGACTTGTATTTGAATGGATGGAGGTAACTGTGTAGCAAGTGTAAGAAAAAAAATGACTTAGATTATTTTTTAGTGCACTGATGCTGTCTGACTTAGTCATCCCTTCCCTTTTTTAAACTTGATGAACAGTGGAATTCTTCACTCTTGAAATGAAAAATGGGATAAGAAGCCTTGTTTCTATTGTGAATTTAATTACAATGAAATGATAATATAATTAAAAAGTTTTGTATTCTTTTTAATTTAAATTGTTGTGTATAATAAACTTGTTATCTTTTTCTTTTAAATAAGGAATGTTGGTTAATTAGTTGACCATGATTTTTTTTATTGGTATATTACATCACTTTTGCATAATTGTTTATTTCTCATGTAAGAATAATAATTTAGTTTTAATTTAACCACTTCAATTATTTTCCGTCACGGGTTCTGAAAAAAAATTAGACAATCCTCAGTCAAAATTTATTACAAAGTGGTGAAAAGGAAAACTTACAATTTGGGTCTTCTTTTAATTTTAATATAGGTCTTGTCATTTAAAAAAAAATGCATATATTTAAAAAAAACTGTAATTTTAATATAATTCTCAATTTTGTGTATTTTTTTTATTCAGTCGAGTCTTGAATGTAGTATAATTCATGTACATAAAAATATAAAAATATGTGAAATGACAATTTTATCCTTCTTTTCTTGACATTATTCTTTTCATTCTTTTATTCATACATTTTTAATTTTAAAGTTTGGAATGTATTTTCTATATTTTAAATTTTAAAATTTGGAATATAATTCTGTATTTTAAATTTTAGAATTCAAAATATTTATGAATTATATAATTTGAAAATAAATATAAAAAAAAAACAAATCTTATCTCTTCTTATGTTTAAAGATAACTTTGGAATTGAAAAATTTATGGAAGTGAAGATTGACACATATATGTATTCCACTGTTTTTTATTATAATAAAAAAAGTCTGTAACTTTTTGTGTGTGTATATATTTTTTATTTTATTCTTTTTACTTTTACAGACAATCAATCTTTGCAAAAATTTACTCACAAGGAATTGTAATTATCTTAATAATGAAAAATTTCAAGTGTTTTTATTATATAATTATAATATTTTAAAAACTTAATAATTTTTTTATATTTTTTTTATATACACAACTTTTTATAGCTTCAATATAAATTTTAATAATTATTACCATACTTAATTTTTTAATTATATATTTTTTTCATTATCATAAAAAGAAGAATGGATATGTGCGTCTTTTCTCTAATAATAATTATAGCTGTCTCACTAGTGAGTTTAGTTGTTTTAATTAAAATATTTATTTTTCATAAAAGAAGTACTTATTTTAAAATAGGGGTTTTTTAATGAGTAAACTATTTTTCTTCTTATTTTTACGAAAGTATTCACTTGACAAATATTTAATATGTGTGTTTGACCCAGTCTATTAACATTTTTTTCCCTAAAAAATTATTCTTATTGTGATACTTTCAAAGTACCAAATATTTCTGCATGAATCTTGCCTACTTTTCTTTTCTAATTTCTATCATTTGAAAACAAAATCTAATTTCTTATTAGATATTACCTTTTCAATATTTTTTTTGTAAATATATTTTTAGTGGGCGTAAAAATAGATGGCCGAAAAAAAGGATCTTAAATAAATAAACTACACCGAAGTTGTGTAAAAACACAACACAAATATTTTTGACTCAAAGAATAATGTAGCTAAAAAAAGGCAATTGTTTTTTACACCTGAAATGATTTGATTTAGTATTTCAGAAATTTTGAATTTGGATTTCTAGAATATGTTTTTCTAAAATGTTATTTTATTTTATTCCAGAAATATGAGAATTTGGTTTTCCAAATTCTATTTCAAAATTTTATTTTCAAAACACAAAATCTATTCTAAATTTTTCTTTTTAGAATATATTTTTTAATTTTTAATTTTCAAATTCAGAATAAAAAATAATTTTTAAATTTCAATAGTTGATTAATTCAAAATGTAGAAATAAACTCTCTTTAATCAAGTCTAAATTATAAATTTAAATTTATTTATAATAAAAAAATGATATATAATTTGGGAGGTTGTTTTCCTCTAAACCTGCATAAAACTTTCGATTTATGTAATATAAAATATATTTTGTTAAAAAATTACTTTTAGATTTAATATTATGATTTATGTAATTCAAAATATATTTTCATGTAATCTAAAATATACCTTTATCTTTGGAGATTGATTACACAATCCACAAACTCCTTCAAGTATTTAACTTATTATTCACAGAGGTATTTATGGAATTATAAAAGTTATAGGGGTGCTGCAAGAACATATGGAGGGGCAGGAAGAAGCAGCCCATGAATGGTTTTCTTGTTGGATCTGGGCCATGAAGGAAATGGGCTTAGTAGTGTGGGTAGGTTTTATAGAAGCGGGTCGGATATCTCCGGAAGCTTCTGATCCATCATCGCGTAGGTGTTGGTGTTGGTTTGTGCGGTGCCCTCTCCCACTGTCTTTCTTTCTTTCTTTCATTCATTTGTCTTCTCTTTTTTTCTTTCTTCTTCATTTATTCTTCTCTCTCGCTCTCACCTCTGCAACTGTAACAAACCGGATACGCTCATAACCCTACCCTGTAATATACACACTATTCAAATTAAACACATAATACAAAAAGAAGACGAATCAAATCACATATATCATCATCATCATACATAATAATATCATATTCTCTCAGTGTCAGCTGATGGAGGATCAAGCGAATCAAGCGCCACCGCCGCACGATGAAGACGACGATTCTAAGAAGGAAGAAGACGAATTGATTACGAAGGTTAACAAACTCATGGAGAAGATCACTTCTGCACCTGATAACCCTAAGGCCACCGTTCTCCACGCCCTTGCCTCTATTCTCGAAACACAAGAGTCACGGTATGTTTGTTATTTTTTTATTCAATGCTTTTTTTTTCTTCACATGTACAAGCGCACACGCGAACTCTCCCTTATTTGATTCCTTCTGGAATCATTTCTCAGGTGTTGATATGTGTTTGTATGATTTTCAATTTTGTATCATTTACATTCTCAGTGCTGGTTTAGATTCCTAATTATGTAACTATCACATCTTTGTTATTTTTCTATCTTTCTATTTCCTTCTAGTTTGTATGGGTAATTTTTTCTTTTTACAATGTAGATACATGGACGAGAATGGTCATTCTTCCTCTAGTACTGCCCGTGCTGCGCATGTCATTGGTCGTCTTGGCGGTTTAATTCGGGTAAATTCTCATTCAGTCGTGACTATTGCTGTTAATTTGGGTGTATAGCTTTTCTTAAGTTGATGTATTGTGTTAAATTTCTGTGAATGTATTTTTGCTCTTCTGTCCTTCCAGGAAAATGATGAGTTTTTTGAGTTGATATCTTCAAAGTTTCTGTCAGAAACAAGATACTCAACTTCTATTCGAGCTGCTGCTGGAAGACTTCTCCTGTGCTGTTCCCTAACATGGATTGTAAGATTGTCTTTTCATTTATTTAGGTTTGTCATTGTTAATTCTATTAACGATGCCCATGTGTTGCTGAATTGATCTGATGGATTGTAAATGAACAGTATCCTCATGTTTTTGAAGAACCGGTCATGGAAAACATAAAAAATTGGGTGATGGATGATAACACTGGGATGTCTTCTGAAGAGCAGAATCTGAAGCAAAGTTCAGGGAAAAGGGAGGCATCGGATTCTGAAATGTTGAAAACCTATTCTACCGGACTCCTTGCTGTTTGTTTGGTTGGGTATGCTGCTATGCTCTGCTCATTCTATAGGTTTTTTTAAAGTTTTATTGCTTTGATGTTTGGCTTAATTTTGGACTTCTGCTTCCAGTTGATGCCTTAATTGTTCAATCTTGCTTGTCTCTAGTTTAATTGTCATTTTTCTAATATTGTAATTGGCGCTGGATTGATATCAGTGGAGGTCAAATTGTGGAAGATGTCTTGACATCAGGCTTGTCAGCTAAACTTATGCGATACCTTCGTTTACGTGTTCTGGGAGAGACAAGTAGCAACCAGAAAGATGTTACTCATATAACAGAGAGTAGGCATGCATCTGCGAATACTTCAGGGAGAGGTAGAGATGATGGTCGTGGTAGATTTCGCCAGATCCTTGAACCAAATCATTTGGATGATACTAGGATTATTGATGAGAGATCTTTAGATGATGTAATTCTTGAAAGGGGTCCAGATAGAAGCATTAGTGGACAAACACTTCAAGAAGGATCTTGGATGGAAGGTAAACCACCTGATGGGCTTGGTGAAGGTGTTGATGTCCAGGAGGTAGATTCTGATGGGGAGGATAGATGGCGCTATAGAGATACACGTGATGGAAGGACAAAATACAGTGAACATGATGACAATGTTAGAGATGACTCTTCAAGGCGACGATCAAACCGTGGATGGGGAAGATCTAAAGGGAAAGGAAGGGTTAATGAAGGGACTGTAGAAAGTGATTCCATTTTATCATCTCCTGGTTCTGGTAGTCGGTTGGTACATGGTCGGAGAGATAGAAGTGTACTGAGGAATGCTGATGTTAGGAGGGTGTCTGATTCTAAGAAGACCCCTGGCAGGACCTCTTTGGAGGCTTCTGGTTTTGAAAGAGAGGATCATGATGACTGTTTCCATGAATGCCGAATTGGAAATAAAGATATAACCGATCTTGTCCGGAAAGCAGTTCAAGCTGCTGAAGCCGAAGCTAGATCAGCCAATGCACCTGAAGAAGCTGTCAAAGCAGCTGGTGATGCTGCTGCTGACCTGGTTAAAACTGTCGCTTCAGAGGTATGCTCTGGCTCATCAATTTTTTCTTCCCAAAACCATAAGTTGTACTTTGTGCTTTTTTATATGTCTGTGTATGTGATTGTGCATCAATACTTTATAGTTTAATCTCAATGCTAAAATAGTTTATCCTGCATTTATATTCAGGAATATAAGTCCTCTAACGATGAAGAAGCAGCTATTTTGGCTGCTTCTAAAGCTGCATCAACTGTTATTGATGCTGCAACTGCAGTTGAAATTTCAAGGTATGTCAATATATTTTAGGAGTACCTTTTAAGATCTGATTACATAGATGAACACATACCAAGAGTAGGGTTTTTTAATAATCATCTTTGTTTGGTGGCAGGAGTTCCATTGGCAACAATACTGTAACAGAGAATGAGAGTGGTAAAGAAACAGAAACTAATGAGGATGTGGAGGAGCACTTCATCCCAGATACTCAATCACTTTCACAGTTGAGGGAAAAATATTGCATTCAGTGTCTTGAGTTACTTGGAGAATATGTGGAAGTGCTTGGCCCTGTGTTGCATGAGAAGGGGGTTGACGTGTGTCTGGCACTTCTGCAGCAGAATTCTAAACATCGGGAGCCATCCAAGGTTGCTTTGCTGTTGCCTGATGTCATGAAGCTAATCTGTGCTTTGGCCGCACATAGAAAATTTGCTGCACTGTTTGTGGACCGAGGGGGAATGCAAAAGCTTCTTGCTGTCCCTAGAATGGCACAAACTTTCTTTGGTCTTTCTTCTTGTCTATTCACTATTGGTTCTCTTCAGGTATTCATGTTGTATTTGTAGTGATAATTGTGAATTGAGACGCCCAGTAATGTTTTTATGTTGTCTCTCTCTCTCTCTCTCACACACACACACACACAACACTGCCTCATTTTCTGACCCTAGATGGTTATTTCAGGGTATAATGGAAAGGGTTTGTGCTCTTCCATCGCAAGTTGTTTATCACGTTGTTGAATTAGCTCTCCAACTTCTTGACTCCAATCAAGACCAAGCCCGGAAGAATGCAGCATTATTTTTTGCTGCTTCGTTTGTCTTCAGAGCTGTTCTTGATGCCTTTGATTCCCTAGATGGATTACAAAAATTACTGGGCCTTCTAAATGATGCTGCTTCTGTAAGATCAGGAATAAATTCTGGAGCCTTGAGTTTATCTAACTCAGGATCACTTCGAAACGATCGATCGTCTGCAGAAGTGCTGACATCATCAGAGAAGCAGATAGCCTATCACACTTCTGTTGCTTTGAGGCAATATTTCAGGGCCCATCTCCTTGTGTTAGTGGATTCCATTCGTCCTAACAAGAGCAATCGTAGTGCTGCTAGAAATATTCCAAGTGTAAGAGCAGTGTACAAGCCCCTTGATATTAGTAATGAGGCAATGGATGGAGTATTCCTACAATTACAAAAAGATCGGAAGCTAGGTCCTGCATTTGTTAGAACACGTTGGCTAGCAGTTGAGAAGTTCTTGGCATATAATGGACATGTTACCATGCTGGAATTGTGTCAGGTACGATATGGTTATTGTACTCTTTTCCTGTATCTTGAACTTTATTTATTTATTATTTTCTTGGTATTTTATAGGCCCCACCTGTGGAGCGATATCTGCATGATTTGCTTCAGTATGCTTTGGGTGTTCTGCACATTGTTACATTGGTACCTAGCAGTCGTAAGATGATCGTAAATGTAACTTTAAGCAACAATCGTGTTGGTATTGCGGTAATTTTGGATGCTGCAAATATAGCTAGTAATCATGTGGACCCCGAGGTAAGTGTTTTCTAGTTGCAATTCTCCAAATTTCTGCAGGTCGTAAAAGTAAAAGAATTTGTTTTAGGATTTTGATTGACATACTGAGTATCCCAATATATTGTATCTTAACTTTTGTCTGTAAACACTTCTCCATTTCAGATAATTCAACCAGCATTAAATGTTTTAGTCAATCTTGTTTGCCCTCCACCTTCAATAAGCAATAAACCGGCAATGGTTGCACAAGGGCAGCAGTTGGCATCCTCCCAGACATCCAATGGTCCTCCCTCAGAGGCTAGAGATAGAAATGTTGAACGAAATGTTTCAGATCGAGCTGTTCACTCTACTAGCCAGATTGATCCTAGGGAAAGGAATGGGGACTCCAATGCTATAGATCGAGGCAGTGCTGCCAGCTTAAGTGCACAGCCTGTTAGTAGTACACCACAAACTCCTGTTGCTTCTGCCACATCTGGATTGGTTGGCGATCGAAGAATATCTTTGGGTGTTGGAGCAGGTTGTGCTGGCCTTGCTGCACAATTGGAACAAGGATATCGTCAGGCAAGAGAGACTGTCCGATCTAATAATGGTATAAAGGTTCTTCTGCATCTCCTCCAACCGCGCATATATTCACCTCCTGCTGCGCTGGACTGTCTTCGAGCTCTAGCATGTCGAGTCCTGCTTGGATTAGCCAGAGATGATACAATTGCACACATATTGACAAAGCTACAGGTGAACACCTATAACTGATTTTTATTAAACTCAGTCTTCACAAACTGTACTAGTCAGTATCAAGTGTGGAAGTTGAGATAAAACTGCTGCAACTTTTTTTCTTTTGTACCAGTTTAAATTGTCTTCTGATGGCTTGAGAAAAAAAATACATATTGTATTAATCAAATATCATGTTTTATTTGTTTGGGTGTTCTAGGTTGGGAAAAAGCTGTCAGAACTGATTCGGGATTCTGGTAGCCAAACACTTGGAACGGAGCAGGGTAGGTGGCAAGCTGAACTTTCCCAGGCTGCCATTGAACTTATTGGGGTGAGCAGCATTTCCACTCTTTGCTGATGCAGAAGTGTGTTGTTTTTTATCAGCATCTCTTCAATTTACTTGATTTTTTTATACATCTATCTAAAGAAGTAATTGTTGCCTTAAGATTGTCCTGACAAAAGTATCTGAAGAGAATATGAGATTAGAAATTTTCAGATGTTTATGATCTGAATTTATAAAATCAAAGTCATCCATGTGTGCTTCTTTGGCAAAATTTGTGTATTAGAATTAATTCAAGGAATCTTGGCCATATATATAGGATTTAGATACAAAATTGTGCATCTGCTTGCGTGTATGTGACCAATATTCTGTGAGTGTGTGATTTGATGCACGAGTGCGGGTGTTTTCTTTATTTGGTTGAGTGCTTGTCATGAAATCACGGGATAGCAAATATCGTTTCATTGTAATGGACCTAAGTTTTAAGTGTTTGACTTTTGGGTGGTGTTTGTAGTTTTTAATTTTGGGTTTTGACTTGTTTGTGTTTTTTAATTCTGGGATTTCAGTTTTGAAAATTTAAAACTTAAGCCACAAATCTGCTCTAGACTAAATTGTTTGGTGCAATAAAAGTTAGGCTTTTGGGTATTTGCTAGAGTATTACTGTATTAATGTATGAAGCCCTTGTGATGATTTAAACAAGATTTATGTTTTTGTTTGCCATTGGTTTTAGCTATTTAAAAGAAAAATCAAATCATTAATTTTTTTCCCACTTTTTGATTCATATTATAAATTCTTTTAGCTACAAGCTTGGTAATGTGCCTGTGATTCAAGACTACTTTAATATTTCTAATGGGAGCTGATTCTATTTCATGCATATCAATTGCAGAGGTCATTTACTCATTAAGTAGTGAAAAGTATTGAGCATATTTACATTAGGACTTTAACTATTAGCTGATTTTGTCACACCTTTACTCTATTTGAAGGATGGTTTATTATATAATAGTTGATTTCTGATAACAAAGTGAATTAGATCAACTTTGCTGTTCAATATGCCCTTTTGCAATGATCTTACTAAAAGATAAATATGTAAAATATGAGCTGTATGAAGGGCTGCTTTTGATACTTTTGTTCAAATTGTATTTGTAGATTGTGACTAATTCAGGCCGTGCAAGTACATTAGCTGCTACTGATGCTGCTACTCCTACTTTAAGGCGCATAGAAAGAGCAGCTATTGCTGCTGCTACTCCTATTACTTACCATTCAAGGTTTTTGTCCTCTCTCAAATTTTATCATTCTGGATTTTCAAATACGTGTGCTATCTCCTCTCTCTTTTGGTGACAACCCTTCTGATTGCAAATGGCTTCTTTGTGTTATGTTTTCTTGTTCAGGGAACTTTTGCTTCTAATTCATGAACACCTACAGGCATCTGGGTTAGCACAAACTGCTTCTATGTTGCTTAAAGAGGCGCAATTTACTCCTTTGCCATCAGTGATTCCTCCGTCTTCTCTTGCCCAACAGCCCACAACACAGGAAGCTTCTTCAACACAAATTCAGTGGCCCTCTGGTCGTACTCCTTCTGGATTTCTCTCTAACAAATTAAAGTTTAATTCAAAGGATGAGGATGCTGTCTTGAAAAGTGATTCTGTCTCTGCAAAGAAAAAATCACTAACTTTCTCATCATCTTTTCATTCAAGACTCCAACTTTTTGACTCTCAGCAATCATCTGTAAAGAAATTTTCAAATACTGCTAAAGAATCTTCAGAAATTAGTGTAGTAGAGACTGGATCTGAATATTCAATGAAACATAACATTGATATTGGATCTCAGTTTAAGACTCCAATAACTTTGCCAGCAAAACGGAAGTTATCTGATTTGAAGGACATACCAACGTTTTCTTCATCTGGAAAACGGTTAAATGTTGGGGATCAAGGACTCCGCTCTCCTATTTGTTCGAGTGCAATTCGTAAAAGCAGCCTGCAGCCTGATGCAGTTGGATTTTTCACTCCAACTTGTAACCTGAAAAATCAACACACCCGTTGTATGGGTGACTTGGTGGATGAGAATCAGTGCAGTACTTCACATCTAGGTCATATGACACCATCTTCCCAAGTATTAAACGACCTTCAGCCCAGCAACCCTGAGTGTGTAACATTAGATTCTTTAGTGATTCAGTATTTGAAGCATCAACATCGCCAATGTCCAGCTCCTATTACAACACTTCCTCCGCTGTCACTTCTGCACCCGCATGTCTGTCCTGAACCAAAGCATAGCCTTGATGCCCCTTCTAATGTGACAGCCAGGCTTGGTACTCGCGAGTTTAAATATATGTATGGGGGAGTACATGGGAATCGCAGGGATCGTCAACTTGTTTACAGCCGGTTTAGGCCTTGGCGCACTTGTCGGGATGATGCTGGTGCATTGTTAACATGCATTACATTTGTTGGGGACTCCTCACATATTGCAGTTGGAAGCCATAATGGGGAGCTCAAATTTTTTGAATCCAACAACAGCAATGTAGTTGAGAGCTACACAGGTCATCAGGCTCCTTTGACTCTTGTTCAGTCTTTTGTTTCTGGTGAGACCCAGCTATTACTTTCTTCAAGCTCCCAAGATGTTAGGTTGTGGGATGCAACTTCGATTTTAGGTGGTCCTAGCCATTCATTTGAAGGATGCAGGGCAGCCAGGTTTAGCAATTCTGGGAATGTTTTTGCAGCCCTGTCATCAGAATCTTCAAGGCGAGAGATCCTCTTGTATGATATTCAAACATGTCAGTTAGAGTCAAAGTTGTCAGATACATTTGCAACTTCTACAGGGCGAGGTCACGTTTATTCTTTAATCCATTTTAACCCTTCTGACTCAATGCTGCTTTGGAATGGTGTCTTGTGGGATCGTCGTGTCTCTGGGCCTGTTCATCGGTTTGATCAGTTTACAGATTATGGTGGTGGAGGCTTTCATCCTGCTGGCAATGAGGTATGTATAATCTTACATCCGTTTATACAATATAGTTTTGAACTTGGATCAAACAGAACACCGTATTATTCAATTATAAATCATGGGGAATAATAGATTTGGAAGAAAATTATCTATATGCAAAATGTGGATATTCTTCTTTCTTATAAGTCTGTGTGGAAGTGGATGAAGGGATGTGTAAAGGTTTGAATGTTTTCAACCTAATTGTGAAGAAAGGCTGTGATTTTTTTTAATACTATAGGATTATTGAATTTGACATCGAAGCAGCAATGACCTTTATCTTTTATGTTTGTAAATAAATGTTTTTGGACCAGGTTATTATAAACTCTGAAGTCTGGGATCTGCGCAAGTTCAGATTGCTACGCAGTGTGCCTTCATTGGATCAAACATCAATAACATTCAATGCGCGTGGTGATGTAATGTATGCTATCTTAAGGAGAAATCTTGAGGATGTAATGTCAGCAGTTCACACACGACGGGTCAAGCATCATCTTTTTTCAGCTTTCCGCACAGTGGATGCAGTTAATTATTCTGACATTGCAACTATCCCTGTGGATCGCTGTGTTCTTGATTTTGCAACTGAGCCTACAGATTCATTTGTTGGGCTGATTACTATGGATGATCAGGAGGAGATGTATGCTTCTGCCAGAATCTATGAAATTGGTCGTCGGAGGCCAACTGATGATGATTCTGATCCTGATGATGCTGAGAGTGAGGAGGAAGATGAGGATGATGATGATGATGATGATGATGGTGATGTTGATCCTACTTTAGGCCCTGGTCTTGGTGGGGATAGTGGCAGTGATGCTGATATGAGCAATGATGATGAGGATGACGATAGTGTGAGTGATCTTGATGAAGATGAAGATGGAGACTTTATTTTGGATGATGTAGACTTTGATGGTGGAACTGGCATATTGGAGATTGTGACAGAAGGTGACGAAGATGATGATGATAGTCAGGTACTTGAATCCTTAAGTAGTGATGATGAGGATTTTGTGGGCAATGGCTTTGGTTATTAATTTTTAATCGAGGATAAGCTGTAATTATTTTCTTTCTTCATTATATTCATTTTTGAGCGAAATGTCAATTATTTTGGCTCAAAATTTTGCTGTTATCTTTCACCTTTATGTCATGCGAATTTATTATGCCAGAAGGTTTAGAAGTGCAGTTGTATATAATAAATGTTAAAAAAACGCAGTTTTACGGAGAGCCACTTTGTGGTCCTCCCTCCTATGATCTAATAGAGGAAAAAAGAAGAGTCTACTCCTTAACTGTATTTATGAACCATCCTCAGTAGTGTTTTATTTTTCTCCGTTACCATGGATCACTGGGTTTCAGGCCACCAAAAAGAACAACTGCACCCTCAACCAGAGTTGGCATCACATCCAGCCACAAAACCTTTGGGCAAATTTTCCCTACACCTCCATTGGTGAGGTTCTTCCTGCACCTCTATGTAATTTTAAATTTAAAGTATCCTTTGAAATATAAATACCGGATTGTATAAACTGGGTTACCGTCGCATTGTACAATTCGGTTGGGGCTAAGAAAATTTAAGGTAATTTGTACTTGTGTTGTAGTTATTGGCACTGCATAGCGTCCATAAAAGAATTGCTTATATTCCCGAATACCTGCAGAAAAAATATGGATTTACACTGAATAAATCATTTATAAATTAGTGGTGTTGAATTTGTCGAAAAGTGTTTTTAAGACTATAGAAAAAGAATTGATAGCTAATTATGTCCTGGTAAAGAAAAGAGAATGCCACTTTTGTCATGCAGAAATGTCTCCTTTCCCGCCATCGCCAGCAACGACCCTATCCTTGCATTGCTCTGGACTTTCACTTGCACTCTTCAATTGCAGCTTAATTGTCTTATGGCTGTGATGGAGATTGCTGCTGTGGCAGAGTCCAATGCTGATGTTAGAAGGGCCGATTTTAAGCGAACTGCGCTGGCGGCAAAGGCGAACTGCTTCATCAGGAAGAGAGTAATCCAGCATTGGTGATTCCTGCCATTAAGGCAATTGGTTCCTTGGCCAGAAACTCAGGTTCCGCAACTTCTTAGTCCTTTGGTTGATCAACTTGGTAGCAGAGATGTTGATGTAGCCATTGAGACTGTCATTGAGTTGGGTTTTTTTGTTTGTTTTACCAAATTGAGCAATTTGTAAAACCTTTCTTTTAAAATGTAGATACCAGATTTTATAAATTGGAAGCTGATATTGGATCTGGGTTTGTCTACCGATTGTATAATTCGATTTATAAATTACATTCACAAATCAAATTGGTAGACAATCCTAAATCTAATGTTAATTTTTTTGTTTGTACAATGTGATATTTACATTTCAAAAGAAAGATATTTTGAAAACGAAAAAATTATGAAAGCTGAAAGAAAATTCTCCTCCATCACCTACCTTCACCACCACAAGTCGCCCAGAAAATCAAGAACAACTTAAAAAAAACAAAACCCTAAAATATAATGATACGGTACGTTTGAAATTTTAAAATTATATGTAGGCAAAAACGTTTGACTAGTTTTTCTGAATTTTATGGATTACCTATAACTTATTGAAATAAATAAATATATCTTTGGTTTAATTATTATTATTTTTATTTTAGTTACAATTTACTAGTCTAAAACCAGAGATTAATTTTAATTGTATATGTAGTGTTAAAATCCAGATGAAGTTAAATAAAAAATAAACAAAAATAGATTCCAATTGGAGTTATTATCTTTTTTTCTTCTATATAGTCATCTAGTATCATTTGTTAAAAAAGGAAGATACTGTTGCACATATTGAGGAACAGGAACATGCAGAAACCACATACCTTTCGTTAAAGCTGGTCATCATTACACACTAAAAAGACTCTCCAGATTGAACTGGTCCTGAACATGCCATCACACTACATTTCGATTTTCCTGATAGTATTTGCGAACAAATTCATCCAAATTTTAACTCTTATTTTACTTTTAAATAACACGTGTTAAAGTTGTTATGAAAGCCCACGATCTTGCCGTTACAGTCGATATTAATTAGATTATTTTATTTTTTTAATAAATAAAACATAATTTATCTTTTTAATAGAATGAGTAATTAAATAATTCTGCTTTATTTTAAAATAATTAAATAACATTTCCTTTAAAAAATAAATGTCACTAATTTTTTTAATATTATTCTTACAAAATTATATATATTTTGAAATTATATCATTTTTGTATTTTTTAAGTAATTACTTTAAAAATAATAAAATTATACAATTTTAATGTAATAATACATTATAAAGGAAAGAGAGGTGTTTTCACTGTATCTGAAAGAACAATAGAGTTGGAAGTCCAAAACCCTTCACTCTGAAACTCTCACTTCACTTCACAGTAGTCTGCTTGTGAGACAATGATGACGGCAGGGGCATCCAAAACCCTAACAAATATTTTCCCCTCTTTCGCATTCACAACCAAACCCCAAAACCCACTCACCACTCACACCAGTAGCACTTCTTTCCCTTCCTCTCGCCTCCGCCACCGTCCCATTTGCGCGGTTGCCAACCCGGCCCAACCTCCACAAATCGCCGCCGAATCAACCACTCCGGGTCAGTACCGAGTCGACGTGCTCTCTGAATCGCTCCCCTTCATCCAGAAATTCCGCGGCAAGACCATAGTCGTCAAGTATGGCGGCGCCGCCATGAAGTCTCCGGAGCTTCAAGCTTCCGTTATCAACGACCTGGTCCTCCTCTCCTGCGTAGGCCTTCGCCCCGTCATGGTACATGGCGGCGGCCCCGAGATCAACACCTGGCTCGGACGCCTGAACATCCCTGCCGTCTTCCACGACGGCCTCCGCGTCACCAACGCTGATACCATGGAGATCGTCTCCATGGTCCTCGTCGGCAAGGTCAACAAAACCCTCGTCTCCCTCATCAACAAGGCCGGGGCCACCGCCGTAGGTCTCTCCGGCCTCGATGGTCGCCTCCTCACCGCCCGCCCCAGCCCCAAGGCTGCCCATCTAGGCTTCGTCGGCGAGGTCGCCAGAGTCGACCCTGCCGTCCTCCGCTCCCTCATCGACACCAATCATATCCCGGTTGTCACCTCCGTCGCCGCGGACGAGTCAGGACAGCCCTACAACATTAACGCCGACACCGTCGCTGGAGAACTGGCGGCAGCGCTTGGCGCGGAGAAGCTGATTCTTCTGACCGACGTGGCTGGGATACTGGAGGATCGGAACGATCCCAACAGCCTGGTGAAGAAGATTGACATAAAAGGAGTGAAGAAAATGGTGGAAGAGGGAAAAGTTGGAGGTGGAATGATACCTAAGGTTAATTGTTGCGTCAGATCGCTGGCACAAGGGGTTAATACGGCGAGTATTATTGATGGTAGGGTTCCTCACTCTTTGTTGCTCGAGATCTTAACTGATGAAGGTGCTGGAACTATGATAACTGGCTAACTTTATTTATTCCTTTTCTTTATATTTTGTTGCCACCCTCTCTTTCTTTTTTTCAATCCTGTATGTTCTACCTTCAGTCGGGGTTGCATTGCAGCATTTGATTTTTTAAGTGCATGCAATGCAGAATGAATTGAATTGAATATAAGGTTGTTGATCAATCAAACTATAGCTAGCATAGCAAGCACATTCATTACCCATCTCTGTATGCTCAAATGTTTCAGAGATTTCTTGGATCATTTCAAAGAGGCAAACAAATTGGGTTCATTGCTTTTTATTTTCTTTACTTTTGCATTGCTAAGAGCCTCGACTATAGGGTAACAAGCTTTGATTAATGGATTGTTATTGTATTATCACTCACGTCCACTTTCATATCTTGATGAGCATTTTTGACAATGCTGTGATGCATAATCAGCATAATAAAAACCTGCATAGTTTGCCCCTTTTTGTTTGGAGAATCCGGGAAATCCCCTTCCCTTTCCCTAGGGATTCAAACACTATTCTTTGTAAAGTGATGATCATACAGAGCAAAGCAAACAGAACATCTACTTTGTTAGCACAGATTTTTTCTTAATATCTAAATTTGAAATTGATATCAACTATTAAGCAAACTTTACTCAACTATTAAGCAGTGTGTGATTAATTATCACATGAAATGTTTTGGCAGTCGATGATTCACTCAATCTAATTCACATGGGGCACAAGGGGTTACAATGACCAGTACTTTTTATGGTCTTCTTTACACTCTTTACTAGCGATTTTAACTTATGCATGTGTTGGAATGGAACTATAGGGATGAAAATTAGATATTGTGCAAGTCTAGGTTAACATGCTTTGTCATCTCAGGATCAAAGTAATCTGTGGCTTTGTAGCATGTGGCAAACCCTGTTTTAAGCCTGGTATGTCTAGTACACAAGTCTGGTTATGTTAAGATGTTTAATGGTCCAATTAAATGACTTCAAATAGGTCGGTGTATTTATTTTAAACCAATCAGTAGGCTCACAAACTAGTAGATTTATTACTAAAGAAACTAGTGGATTTATGACATTAAAAACAGTTAAAACCTTATTACTAGATTGAATTTCTAGATATTGAAACTAGCTCAAATTAGAAACATGATAATTTAGTTAAGATATTAATAATTATAATGATGATGATATCTTACGTGTTCTTGTAATATATTAAGTCTCTCAAGGAGTTGTTGAGAAGGTGAACTCTTCACATGGTGTTGTAGATTGTAATGAGCGGGAAATGGAGTACTGACACATAAACTCTTCACCTGGTGAAATCCACGAAAGTGGGGTTCGCTTCATACTTGTTTTCAATTCCCCTGATGACTTGAACTGCAACATTAGGAGCATTTTGTCCAAATTATTGTTTTCGATTCCCATGTCGACATCCTATCGATAAGGTGAACAAAAAGTTAACATAATTTTAATAATATATATATCACATTAACTCATTTTAAATAAAATTAAGATAACAAATTTGAAATAATGGGACAACATTCAAGAATCAGTCCAAATCTTTAACCATTTTTTTTTCTTTACTTTTTTTCAATCTCTTCTACTTGCATATTTGTTTTATGTTTGTCTTATTATAGGTATAATTTTGTTTGTAAAGTAGTTAAGAAAAGATATACAATTCTTTATACAAAAGTTGAGACCAAATTCAACCTCTAAGATGGTGAAAAAGGGAGAAAATGCAGTGTTAACATGTGAAGAAGGTGAAAAATGCAGCACAATCAAATATCTAATGTTTGGACCACGATAACATGTGAAGAAGGTGAAAAATGCAGAACGATATCAGATGCAAAATCTAATATCTAATGTTTGGACCATGTTTGATGAAAGATAAGATATTCAAATTAGGTGGAAAAATGGCAAAATGAAATCAGATGCAACATCTAATATCTAATGTTTGGACCACGTTTGATGAAAGATAAGATATTCAATTTAGGTGGAAAAAGAGCAAAATGAAAGCTAGATGATGTAGGTTATTCCTTCTTTAACCCATTTTATTACGTGTGAAATGATAAAAATGTATTTTTTTAGTTTTCAAATAGAATGAATTACAAGACAAGAGTTATTCTTAATTTAAAATTTTAAAATATATTTTTTGATTCAAATTTACAGATTTTTTTTTTATATTTATGGATATTTTATTTTTATTTTTGGAACACATAATATATTCTGAATTTTTTGGAATATATTTTTCCGTTCTGGAACAAGTACAATTTTGAAATTTTAAAAATTGATTTAGTGCTGGTTCGTGCAGGAAGCACTTGTTAGTGAAAGCACATAAACCCAATTCGAAAGTTAATATCACAGCAAATTTGGTCCTAATTTCACCAACTTGTGTTTTTTTTATCTTAGTAACTTCTTCCGTCACCTTCATAAGTGTCCTAAAAGTTTAAATTGTACATTAGACAGGAAAACATTTTAAATTAAATAATTTTTTTTATCAGTAAAGAATAAATAAAATAAAATGAAACAATTTAGGGTGTTTCAACACTTATACACAAAATAAAATCAATTTTTTTGCACTCAACCAGCTAAGAATCCAACAGAATTAACATCACATTACCCAAAATTACAATCCAAGACAAGAATCAAAGTTCCCAATAATATCAACCCACTCTCATGATCTACAAAGAATTCAACACTTAAACCATGTCTTTGTCAGCCGCCTGACATATGCCAAACCTAATTGTTAAAAACAACCAAACCTGCAAAAAGAAATCATAAGTCAGATAGACCTGCACACAACACAAACATCTTCCAAGCGCAACTCAATGACACACACTTCAATCCAATCTTGTCAGGTGGCAGAACACGATGAAACCTGTGTACAACACACCACTGCTTCCAAGTCTGGGCAAAAACATTAGTTAAAAATTCTAAAAAAATCAGTCTTTTTCAAATATCTTATACAACAATGAGGTTTCAAACACCAGAGTAGGTTTGTTGTAATAATCTATTTTAAATTGAATAATCTAAAAATCTATTTTAGATGGTATAATATGTTTCTAAATAATGAAATTCAAAAAATACTGAATTTTCAAATTACATTATCTAAACAATTCTAGATTACATAATAATATGTTTCAGAACTATAAAATTCAAAAAATCTATTCTGAATTTTTAAATTACATAATTTCATAAGAGTAGAAATAAATTGTGCATGAAATTTTCTTATAAAAAATATTAATTAACGTTATTATATATATCAACATTTTTTCTATAGTTATTCAAATTATATAACAAATATATATATATATATGTATGCACATTTTGTAAATTTTGATAATAATGATTTTAAGTTAGAATAAAAAATTATCTATATATTTAATGTTTAAAATATTCAACATCTGATAAAATATTTCCTAAAACTTTTCCAAATAGTTTGTATTGAATAAGTCCATAACAAAAATAAAGAAAATTGGAAAAAAAAGTAAGGTTTTTTTATTTCAAATATCAATATTAATAAATTTAACATATAATAATATATGGTAGATGATAAGTCTAGAATTTGACATACTATAATATTCAATTTCACTTTATAAAACACATATTCACATTCCACTTATAAAAATCCACATGTGAAAAGTTACTTGAAAAATGATTACAGATGAATATTTTTCATTAAAAAACATCGATAACATTTTTTTTTTAAATATCAATATTTTTTAATTTACAAAGGAGATACACATTCACTACTTAAAGATTATTTAAGATTGGTGATGTTGAACAGATATATAAAATAATCTCAATTTTGGCCAATGAAAATGAATATTTGTATCCAATATTATTTTCAACTATCCAGATATTTATCTACTAAACTTCTGACTTTTCAATTATAAATTCTCATGCGTCAATAGAGTTTTAACTCATCACAAGTATGCAATTTGGAACTTGTTTGGTTCCAAGGTTCTTCAATGTATACAAGAACTGTCTCATTACGAATTTTTGTCTCACCCGTGTGTTTTTCATTCCCAGTGCATCTATCTCCTCTGTATTCTTTCTCTTCTATGTTTCTAACTCCTTTTTAAGTTCTGCCATCGACATCATTGTATCATTGATAATTCTCAATTTTTTTTAATACATTTGTCATTGCTTATCATGCTTTGCATAATTACCATGTGGCTTCTTCACTAGATTTTCTTCAACCTCACAATGAGTATTCTTACATGACCAAATTGTCACGTGCTTTAGTCAAAATGCAGGTTGATACCAGCCCTAAGCAGACTCGGACAAATCTGTCTTTCCTTCATGTACTTCATCCTCTGAATCCGATAGGATGATAGATTCTAAAGCAGAATTACGGGTGGGTCTTTGTCTCAATGTTTGCTTTGTAGTTAAGCCTCTGCTTTCTAAGATGGCATGGCTAGGAACTCCAGCTAGCCGGTTGCTGCAGCGAACCCCCTTGGGATAAGTAACTGCATGGCTTGAGGGAGCTTCTGAGTTGACCAACTCATCAACACCATCCTCCTCTCCGCTGCTACCATGATTCTCAACTTCATAACCACCATCATCATCATTATCAGATATTTGCAAGACATCCCGTTCAGAATCACTGTCTGTTGAAACATCTTTTGTGTTGGATTGATATTTTAATTGTCTGGTTTTATCTTGGTCAGCAACAGGAGACGTTTTCCTTTTACTGAATATTAAAAAATATACAACAAAGAGTCAGATAGAGACAAACACATCTAGAAAATTTAAAGCACAATTAAATATTAGCATTAGCATGTTAAGACTTCGGCAACATTGCTTAACTGAAGTCAAAACAAACTATTCTCAATCACTTCCACTTCATCGAGTGAGCATATGTGACAAAACAATGATGTAAAAATAGCAATGTATAAGTTGAAAGAAAAGTTTTACATCTTCCATTGTGCAGGGATAATCCTACACTAAAAGGCAAACAGAACATTGATGACAAGATAGAGAATATTATGTAAAACATACTTTGTCAGCTGTATTGCCTCCTTTATTGTTCGATCATAAGCTTCTGCGATATACCCAAACAGAACTAATCAATATCTGAACTTTTAATTTAATTGATATCATGAAGAAGCTGGCAAAGTAAAGAATTAAAACAAACTTATACTCGTTTAATAATGTTAGAAGCATTAAAAAACTTGTGAATACTTGTCACATCATATGAGTTTTGTCATTAATGATTGACTCAATCTAATTCACAAACACATTTCAATTGACAGCAATGGGGAAAAATAGGGTCAAGATAGAAATTAGAAACTCAATTCTAACATTGAAATATATGAAATATAAGAGATTAGGATTGATTTTAAATAAATTAAAATAGACTGAAACAACTATTCGATACTTTAGGACTCTTTCGAGATAGTTCTTGTAAGTTTCAAAAGAAATAAAAAACTAACTATTTTTAGTTTTTAAAAATTAGTCTAGTTTAAGGCATTTAAAAAAATAGTTTTTTCTAACTTGTAGTTTCAAGATATATTAATTTAAAAGTTCTGTCATTCAAAATAGTTGAGTGACAATACATACAATAAAGAATATATCAATAGCACAGTAAAAATAATGAATTGACGATGATTGATAATGAATTAATGATGATGATAATAGTGATAGCAAGCAACAAGGGTTATGGTTGTGGTGGTAACATCAAAGAGAAAGATCATTTTCAAAAGCAACAAACAATTGTCAAATATACTTAAAAACTAAACCAAAAATCTAAAAAAAAAAAAATCAGTTCTAAAAATGAATGTAAGTGTTTTGAAATTGAGTTAAAAACCATTTCAACTTCATTCTTGCCAAATGAGTTTATTTTGAAAATTGTATTCAAAAACCAAAACATTGCAATCACCCTGAACGAGTCTTGAATATATAAAAGTGTTTTGAAATTGAGTTAACCATCGTTTCAACTCCAATTTTGCCAAATGAATTTATTTTGAAAATTGTATTAAAAAATAAAAAACTTGCAATCACCCTGAACGAGCCGTGACTGTTTCATGTGAACACCATCATCACTTAAAGTTTAGATAAAACAATTCAGAGCAATCCCAAACAGTGTGAAAAGTAAGGACTCGTGCATAACATTATGAAATGTATGACACTCACAAGTGTACAAACATCCTCACTTGCTCAATGTACAAGACTCACCCTCTAACAAAGCATGCAATACATAAACAAACTACAAAACAATGCACAACACAGGCAAATTCATTAACATGCAGGATAAATTGGTAATTGAACATATAGTACATACTTACCAAATGTATAACAAATAGGTCTTCGAGTGCGACAAGCACGTGCATTTCCAGAACAATAGGAGTTCTGAACATCCTTTAACAGCATATCCTGTCTCTGCTTTTGTTTTATTGCTTTTTCTTTCTTCTGCAAAAATCACAACCAATGATGAGCTGCTCTGTAGAGGGAATGTCCTCCTATCAAACACTAAACAAATGGATGTTCATACCTTCCGAAGCTTTTCAAGAGCAGGAATAGCATCACTCTGAAGCTTTGTGCTAACAGAAACTTCCATGGCAGACTTGCTGAGCGAGAATTTTTCCTGCAGTTAACAATTAAAGTTAAAGTTAATAAAGGTTTCAAATCCAATGAGAAAGGTGGTATAATTTATCTCACATCTACTTCTGAAAATTCTTCAAGATTGGAAGCAAGTGTTTCCCATTGAATGGTGGGGAGTGATAAGCGCCTATGACCCTTATCTTTTGGAATTGAGTCTGATGTAATAACTTCCCTGTACAGTCTGTGACTCTGACCTTTTGAAGTTGCATCATACCTATAACAAGAATAGAAACACTACCAATGACAATTTGAAGGTTTAAGGAATCTTAAAGATTGAATCATACTTAAAAAGGAAAAAAGTACCAGTAAGATGTTCCAGTTCTATCTCTTCCTAAGGCATCTTTACGAAAAGATGAAATTTGGGTTCCTTCCTTTAAAGCATCATTTATGTATGACACTGCATCATGTTGCTGAATATAAACAAGCAACCAAGCAAAATAGTTTACATCAGACAAAATTAAAACAGCAAAAGGGATTAAATAAAAAAGGTGGAGGAATAGTCAAAGATGATATCAGTGTGTCCACATGTTCATATATGTTCATTTATTAAACAAACAAAAATATAAAGAAACCAAGGACAAGATAATACATCAGCTCTAACTTCACAAAGCGCTTTTAGCAGTAGTAAACGATCTGACGGATCAATTTCCTTGTACTTGGATATCTCCTGTCTGCACAAGCATTGATGACAACAATGTTATTAAAAAAAAAGTCAATGCAATCAGTTACAATCTAATCTAACATGATCAATGTATCCCAGTACCCTTTAGATGGTACAAGTGGAATCTCTCCCTCAGCAACCTGTAGCACATGCAAGTAATAATTCAATAAGAAATGGAAAGAAAATAGAAAAAACAAAGTCAAACACAATGATAGTGAATTTACCCATGGCCACCACATAGTAAGTTTCTTACAGAGTGCAGTCACCCATTTGTCAGAATCCTCCAGTGTTTTACTCACAGGTGGCATACCCTGGCAGGAACACAATTGAAGCTAAATCCACAACAAGAATAATGATAGGATAGAAAGGTATCAACAGAAAAATAAAATTCATGTTAAAGAGCATAATAGTATGATTGGTTTGAGGGAGTCAACCAATTTACAGAATTAGTATATTCAACTTCGATGATAAAATGCACCTCCATTGCACATTAGGGGCTATCTTTACAATTTTACAAGCAAAAGAAAAATGTCCACTCCCCTATGTCTCTATTGGACTTGGAGGACTTTGGACAATATATCTAATGCTATTTTTGAAATTAATATTAAAATCCAATGACACATTTCACATGAAGTAAAAGCTTACAAATGGAAAATTGAATAAAATGAATTCAGTTTATACCCATTAAGCAATGACATCAACCAAGTAATTTCAACCTCAACACTTCTTAGCCATACAAGAAACCACACACAAGGACAATGAAAATAAGCAAGCACTTCTCTAACCATTTTACATTCCAGAACTCAAACTAGAAACACACAAAAATACCAAAATTGCAACATTTCTACATTTGCACAAGTTCTCTCTAGTACTACCAATTTCAATCCTATTCACCCACACATTAATCAACAACTTACTAGTAAAAAATGTTTTCTTTCTCACATAGACTAGCATTTTCAACAACCACAGAAAATATACCTTCAAAAGCTTAATATGCAGCCGAGCAAGCGAAACGTCAGGCTTCACAAGTCCAATCTCTATATCCTCAGCAGAAAGTTTCAAATCTTTTCCAAGTATAGGATCAAACACCTAAACAAATAAAACCATCACAAAAATAAGAAATAGCCATAAACATTAGTCACTCTACTCTCACAAAAAAAATAAAAAATACTATACAATCTCTTACATAATTTGGAACCTACTGGAACAATTTCAAACCAATGAAATTAAAATACAGATCTCTTACCTCCAAAAAATTGAGAATAGACGCAAGTTCCCATCTCCCACGCAGCTTCGAAATTTCCTTCTCCAAATCCCTTTCCTCAAAACCTGTGTTTCTCTTGTTGTCACCACCTTGTTCTGCCGCCTGCATGGTGGCTCGGTAATCTTGTTCTCTCAATTAGAACAAACCAAAAAAATTGAATGAACCAGAAAAATTAAAAACTGAGTTATATTATGAGTGTAAGGAATAAAAGAACACAATGCAGTTTCCCGCCCAAACAGTTTTTTCCACTTTTTACCACTGAAGAGTTTAACATCACACACTCTTCTGTGTTTTGTGATTTCTAGGGTTAATTTCAGGATGGCGCCTTCAAATTTATCCGTAGCGCGGGTTTATTAAACGCATCGTTTGATCACAGTAATGTGTTACCAATGCTGATTGCCACAGTACAATTTGTGTCATTTTGGATCTTCACTCTTCACCAAAATAGTAAAAAAGTAACTACTCTTGCATGGTTTTGTATTGAATCTTAACATTAATTTATTAAAATTTGTATATATATTTTTTTTATATTAACATTTTGTGAGAGTGCTATCTTGTTTGTTAATTTATATCATTATTATTATAGTGTATTTTTTTTTCTTGTTAATGATATATGAAAATCTACTGAAATAACAATAACTTACTTTGATTAGGTTAGAAATTTAGATTACAAAATTTAAATATAACATGAAAGTTTTATGTTATATAAAATTGAGAAAGATGGAAAGTTAATGTTATTTAGATATTGAATTGAATGTTAGATCTTTTATATGAACTTATTCATAATTTATTAGTGTTCATTTTTGTCTCAAATAATTCAACATAGTTTTATTTTAAACAATTTAACATGTTTTTATACAAATAAATGTTGATAAGAGACTAATATAACAAGATGAGAATGTAGTTTTGCTAGCCAATTTTTCACATTGTTTGTGCAATTTCTTAATTGTTTATATGTAATGATGTGTAAAATACTATGTGTTGAGATAAAAAAACTATGAAATTTTATATTCCATAATTATAATATTATAAATTAATAAAAAATATTTGTAACTATTTTTGTGTATCATTTTTTATAATTTGAATATGAATTTTAATATTGAATTTACATTTTTATAATTGTTATGATAATTACTTTTTAATTATACATGATTTTTTATTTTTATAAAAGAAGTGAACCTACATGCAAATATAATTAATTATAAAAATAATCTATTACTTTAGTTATCTTAAACATGTCCTTTATTTGACATATTTTATTGGAAGAGTGAGTATACACATTATGTGTCAATTGATTATAAAAGATAGAAAGTAGTTGAATTTACTTGCAAATATTTTCTATTTTATACACACACCAAAAGTTTAATGTATCTATAACAAGACAAGAACATGATGAACTTAGTTGATATTATAATTTGAATTTTATTAACAACATTAACTACTGTTTGTTTATTAAGACACTCCAATAAATCTACAAATGTCACATCCATTCTTAAAAACTCTTTAGAATATCATCAATAATAAAACATTTATATTTTTTAATCTCAGAGTATTTTTAAATTATACAATTGAAAATATTATTGAATTATAAATAATTTTTAAAAAATTCTGCACCTATGAAAAATATACAAACAAACTATGAAATGTTACTGAGGTATTAAACTAAAATTGATTTTACATTCTACTTTTTTTTTCTTACATTTTATCTGTATGTATTTTTTAATAAGTTGATCAAAATAAAATATTGAATTAGTCTTTATGGACTGAATCCCACAGATAATTTAAGAATAAATTAAATTATATTAAAGAAAAATAAAATTCACACCTCCACTATTTAAGAACAAAATTATTTGAAAAATATTTAATATAACTTATAAAAAGTTAGTTATACCTTCACATTTTTTTTCTTATAATTTTGTTGGAATATTTTATAAGGATTAGAAACTAATTTTAGAATATAAGTGATATGTTTTTTATAATATGTTTTAATATTAATCAAGTGATCGGTAAGAAGATCAAAATAATTATAATAGAATTGGTCGAGAACAAAAAGAAAAAAGAAGTAATCACTATAAAATTAAACCATGTTTTAAATATTTAATAAAATATTTTTTTAATACACATTCCATTAATAATATAAAAAAATTATAATTTTTTTAATATTAATAAAGTGATGAAAAAATCAAGATGTTTAGAAACTTAAGAAGTTAAAAACAAAAAAACAGAAGTAAAAACCATTAGTTTCCACAAGATTAAAACAACACTTTAAACATTTAATAAATAAATTTATTTAATAAAGATTTCATTAATAATACAAAAAGTTTACAAGATATTTCAATATTAATTAAGTGACAATAAATATATATTTCACATAATTTTTTATTTTCGGATATTACTTTATTATTTTTATTACAAAATAGGTGAGGTGTCTACCTAAAATTGAACTATTTAAATTGATTTTGCAGTGTGAGTATAAAAATGAAAAGACCAATAATTGCATAATAAAAAACAGTGTTTCTTGAACATCTCAAAGTTTTACGTTACAAGTTACAACCCTCTTTCATTCACTAACTCATTCTTGAATTCATCTTCGTCTCTGGGCAGCAAAACTGGAACAATACAAGAAATCACACCGCGCACAAACTATATTCAATCGGTTTCCGATGCAGTGAAATCGCAAGCATCGCAGCGCAATGGGGAGAGAAACAGAAATCCTCTCTCGCCTCGCCGCGAACCACCTTCACCTCGCTCAGTTCGAGCCCTTGCGCGGTGTTCTCCTAGCCCTACGGGCGCGAAACCGGGACCTCGCCCGCGATATTCTGCAAACCATCGTCGCCCGATCAGGTCGGGTCCCCAATGTTGGGTGGTCCAGTTCCTGTTCCTCCCCGGCGCTCCTCACCTTCTTATCCACGCTTGAATTGCTGCAATTGGACAACGCAACCTCGGCGTGGAACTTCGACTCGGAAACGCTGCGTTTGCGGGCAGAGTTTCTCTTGTTAGTTCAAGATTTGATAGACCTGCTGCCGGAGGGTGATGGAGAGTTGGGGAATTATAGAGGAGTGTTGGATAAGATTTTGGAATTGGGCGTGAAGTGGTTGAAAGTGGACGGGGATGGTGAAATTGACGAGAGTGTGAGTGTTACTGTGGTTGAAGAAAGAGAGTTGGTAAGTTTGAGGAAATTGATTTTGGATCAGGCGCGTGTTTTTGACTCCCTCTGTGGGAATATACATAGGCAAATTAGGCACTTGGAGTGTGAGGATTCGGGGGAGGGAAGTGGAGAGTTGGAAGAGGAGGATGTTAGGGTGCTTCGCGGGATACAGAGGACTGTGCAGGCTGTTCATTTGGATGCTATGAGGGATAGTCTTGAATCGGGTGATGCAGAAGGGGCCGTTTCTCATATACGTTCTCTGCATTTTGATTATGGAGTCGAGGAGCAATCTGAGTACCGGTATGCCTCTTTCTGCTTTTTCTATTTGAATTTGATGCATGCATTTTGCCTAGAGAATTTGGATAATTCTTTAATGAAAAAAATTAGTTTCCCCTTTGATATTATTGTAACAACTGCAGTAAAAGTCTTATGGCACTAGGTTAATCCCTTATGATATTGAATGCTGTTTAAAATTAAATGTTTCATCAACTCGTATGTTCAGTTGTGGTTGACGCTCTCTCAAATTTATTTTTATTTGGATATAAGAATAATAATAATAACAACTTGTTCTTTAAGTAGTTAAGGATTTTCTCTGTCTTTCTTAATTAATTATATTGTATTTGTTTTTTAAGTTCTCTTACAACATTTTTCTGTCCTAGATGTTCATACCTGCATGTTTTCTAATTCTTTTGTAGCATAGTTTTGAAAGATCTCCTGAAGGTTGTCTTGTCAAAAGGTGAGAAGTTTGGGGACTCGTGGCTTATCATGCGTAATCAATTGCTACAGATCTATAGTGAAGCCATTTCGTCCAATTGCAGTGATATTGTTCAAATGTTGCAGGTCAGTCTCTCATCTTTCTCCAGGGTTTTGTTCACACATATATATATATATTTTTATTTTTTTTGAAGATATTATCTTAAAATTGTCTTCAGTTAGTAGAATACTTCTATTTTTGCGTGGTATAGGATTTATTTATCATATTGTATTCTCAGCAAGTGCCAAAGTGACTCACAAATCACTTGTTAATAAAAGAGAAAGCAAAAAGTAATAAGAATCGTATAATTCAAGAACACCTCTTGTTCAAGAAAGCGGGCTAATCCATTTTTCAGGCTAGCAGAAAATTCTGGGAATGCTTTTTGTCCTTAAAGAGTCATTTTGATGATTTATTGAATTTCCAACTTTTGTTAAATAAGGCCCCTTTACACCGTCAATACATTTTTGGCTTTCTTCCTCTTCCTCCATGAAACCAACTTGGAGGAATTGATTCCTGAATCACTCTTCCTTGAGTTTGTGACATTATTATGGGGTTTATGCATCTAACATTTGATAAAATGAGTTTACAACATAGAGTCCCCCTTGCCATTCAATATGAAAGAAACTTTATTTTGTCTAACTATATTCAACGTCAATGCTTTTCTTTAGAGCATTCACGACGAGCTACTGTCTGAAGAGATTGAAATTGATAGAGTTCAAACTGAGAACTTCATTCCTCATCCTCTTGTACGACTTCAAAAATATCTAGAAGAAGTAAAGTGTGGTAAGAATTCAGATGATACAGCATTATCCCTGAATGATGCAATTAGGTACTGTAAGACATATATGTATCATTATGCTCGTGTTTCTGGACTACATGTTCTCGAGTGTATTATGGATACTTCCCTGTCTGCTGTGAAGAGGGAGCAGCTGGATGAAGCTAGCAATGTACGTACCCATCTTTGTTAACTCTATAAATGTTCCTTTGTATAAAATTTGATAGTGTTAATTGTTATATGAACTTCGAACATAAGTCTACCTGTGTATGTAGCTCTACTACTTAGGTACTATTGTTTGTGACAGGTCCTCCAATTGTTTCCACTACTTCAACCTTTGGTAGCAGCCATGGGTTGGGATTTATTGGCTGGTAAAATAGCAGCACGGAGGAAATTAGTGCAACTTCTCTGGACAAGTAAGTCACAAGTAATTCGGCTTGAAGAATCTTCTCTTTATGGTAATAAATCAGATGAGGTATTTTTCGACTTTTATGTTTTGGAATGTGGTTTGTTGGTACTAAATGAACGAGTTGGTGAAACTTTAGTGAAAAAACTGATTTAATTTTGTGGCAGATGTCCTGTGTTGAGCATCTATGTGATACCTTATGCTATCAGCTTGATCTCGCCTCTTTTGTTGCTTGTGTAAATTCTGGCCAGTCTTGGAATTCAAAATTCTCACTAATGCTTTCTGGAAATGAGCAAGTGGAATTTAGAGGCGAAGATGCTCATTCTGATCCTTTTGTTGAGAACTTTGTGTTGGAACGACTTTCGGTCCAGAGTCCTCTTCGGGTAATACTTTATGTTAAAGACATGGCTTTTTAATTGGTATAGATGGAATTCTTGCCTATCTTTATTGTTGAAGAAAGAAGAACATTGATTGGGAAAGATTATGATGATATGTAAAATCATAAAGGACAATTACTCAGTCTTAAATAGCACTTAGCTACTATAAAATTGCAGCCGTTATATTAAAGGAAATATATCAAATGTTGATTGTTATAACATTTTTAAAGAAGTATTTCAGGATTTATCTGAGATTTATTGGACTATGAAATCTGGGTGTTGTATATGATAGCATCATTTCCTCTGTAGGTACTATTTGATGTGGTTCCAGGCATAAAATTCCAGGAAGCCATTGAATTGATTAGTATGCAGCCAATTTCTTCTACTGTGGAAGCCAAGAAGAGGTGCGCTTCTGATGTTTTCTCTTGCAGTGACTGCTTTTAGATTCATCTTGATATTAAGAGAGATATTTACCAAGTATCTGGTTGCGCTGAGTTTGTTTGTTAACAGATAAGACATCATTATTGGAGTGTAATTTTTTAGAAAGAAATAGAAGTAATGGAATACTTTTAAAAAAGAATGATGCTGAGAAGTGAGAATTCATTTTGTTGTCTTGTGTACACACATTGACTTAATAAACATACATTTTGATTGGGAAATAAAGACATTTATTTTTTCTAATCGGACAAGGAAATTTTATAAAGGGCTTAAGAGAAAAGTGAAATGAAGAAGGATAAAATATCTTATAAAGTTCAGTGGATAGAACTGGTATCTTTAAAGTGATAAAGGTAAAATTTTATTGACCAAACAACAGGAAGTCTGGGAAGAACTGTTGAATTTTCAGAAAATAATTGACACTGACTTTGAGGGTTTGTACCTCCCGATGTTCAAAGGCCACAATTCTCTAAAATTTAAAGAATAGATCTTTCTCTCCACCTCCCTTCCTGAACATATCTTATTTCTTCACGCAACTCTTAGATTTTTGGGTTTAGGGCCTAAGTCAACTCTACAAAACCAACCCATATGGTAAAAATTTCCTAAGCTTTTTAAGCATCTCACCATATTTCTTGTCAATGTGAGATCTCAAGACATTCTTTTGCATCCAAGATTGAACATTTGGAATATGAACAAATATGGGTGACATTATAGTAGTATGTTAATATCTTATACTCAATCTTACAAAACTGACTTATTAGTTAGACATTATATGAGCATTATAAGGACTACATTTGCAGTATAAAAGAACAAATGAAAATGAATGATTGATGAATGCCATAAGATTACTAGTATAACTAACCGATTGGTATGTAACAAGCATTATATAAAAACAAATGGGAAATGAGTGCTTCATGAATGCCACAAGACTGCCAGCAACTTATTGTATATGTGTTTATTATAGAATTAAAAGTATAACTCTTTTACTTCTGCAATCTATTAGTGTCCTTGCTCCAGTTTAATTATCTTGTTATTCTTGTTAGTAGTTAAAATGTGATAATTGAATTTTTTTATATAAGTAATTTAATTATTTAAGATGGGATTAATGATAATTTTGACAACTATGAGCGTATGTGCATTTTTATTAAACAACTTGCATTGGGTTCTGTTCATACGATACATTAAACTTAAGAGTAATACTAGGTCAATACCTTTTCCTTTCTATGCCATTTGGTTTGGCTTTAGATTTGACTCGTACTATCTCTTTTTTCCATTGCCATGTAACCTGACGGTCCTGGACTGGGTGTAATCTGCACTTAGGTGGCTTGACTTTCTTGACATTATGCTTTCTAATAACTAATAACTAATGTCTTATGATTATGATTTATTTTGTTCTTTGTGCTTTATTTGCTTTTCTGAATTTCCTTCTTTTGGCATAGGAAGCAAGATATAGAACTCATGCATATGCGTTATGCTTTAGAATCAACTGTTCTTGCTTTAGGAGCAATGGAAAGGAGCATGTCTGGTGAAATAGAAATCCACCAAGATGTGCCAGTATTTCATTTAAAGGACTTGCAGAACCATTTAGATGCAATTAGTAATCTTCCACGCAAGGTAAGTCCTATTTTTTCTATTATTTTTTCTAAATGCTCCCTTCTCGAGATGATAACTGTTGTAATATGTCAACAATTTTCTTTGTGTAGTTTTATATGACAAGATTATCTCATAATCTTATCCTTCTCAGTCCACACATGTATTTTTATTTTTCTTTTGCAATCATTTTCCCCCTTCTGGCTTTGATGAAATATCTCTCAGTGGCAAGTTCTAGGTGCTGTATTAGGACATTTTGTTAATTGTTTTTCTTTCTTTCTCTCTAATATTACTTCCATTTACTCAAAATGTAAAAAATATGTTATATTTTGTATACTTAGTTAATTTTTTTCTGCTAAAATAAACATGACGGAAAAGTTTCTGTAGGATGTAACTTATGATGTATCGGTGACCAATTGTAAAAATTATCAAGTAGTATTTATGTGGTATGATACATCTAAGAAAAAAAAGGGCCTGTCTGACACATTCTTTCGCATTTTCCATGATCTTTGACATTTAATATATTTAATGTTTAAAGTGTTGATATCAATTGTTCCGAGACTGTAGTGATTTCCTTTTATGGTTATTATTATACTGCACGTGTCTAACGCCAATCTTTCGAGGATGTAGATTTTGATGGTGAATGTCATCATTTCACTACTGCATATGGATAATACCTCCGTTGACTTGATGCATTGTGGGTTACCGGGAAGCAGTTTCAAATTATCTAATGCTTGGTCTTCAGAAGATAGTTGTTCAACTGGAAGTGAAGGGGGCAATAAAAGGGTTATATCCTTTACTAGTTTGCTACTTGATATATTGTGCCGTAATATTCCATCCTCTATGATTGAATTAGAGAACACACTAGATGATGATATAAGTACAAGCAGCAGACAGGCTCTCGAGTGGAGAATCTTAATCGCAAAGCGTTTCATTGAAGAGTGGGAATGGCGTTTGTCAATTTTGCAGCATCTCCTACCATTATCTGAACGCCAATGGAGATGGAAAGAGGCACTGACAGTGTTACGTGCAGCTCCCTCCAAGCTACTCAACCTGTGAGTTTTACCTATTTCTAATGCATGAAATTCAACAAATGTGCAACTTCATGTTTGTTTTCTTGTAACGAGTTATACTTGGAAGGTGCATAGTCACAACAAGACTGATTAACTTTTTTTTTCTTAATAAAAATATTCAATACTCTCTCTTGTCCTTTCTATAAGAACCAATCTGCATTAATTATTTGTTACCAAAATATCCTTAATTATGAATAGTAGGGTGGATACTTAATGCCTTTAGGATACTCAGGATTCTAACTTTGTCCTGTATGGATAGTATTTTGAAAACCTTACGTTGTCCCTTCACATTCACATCCAACAAAGTTAAAGCAATAAATTTTTTACTGAGGAGAGAGATTAAAAAATTAGAGTCAATAATTTTTTAAAAAAAAATCGTAGTATATCTCATTAATATTAAGGACAATTATGGAAACAAATATGTAAATTTAGGAAATTTTAATTCTAGTAACTAAATGAACTAATTTTCTTAATCTTTGCGAATAAGTTAATTGGGTCTTATAAAAAAGGACCAGAGCGAGTAGTTCACCATATGATGGGAGTTTTTCGGCACGCATGTGCACTTTGCTCAGGAAGTAATCTACCTGCCTATGTAGTTTACATTTTATAGCTCTGTTCTTTTCTATGTCTTTGGTTCTTCTGAGTAGATTTTGCTAAGAGTATTAGATATCTACGGAGTAATTTGCTTTATCTGGTTTTCTTTCTTTTGTTTATTTATCTGTTAGAGAAATTTGTTGTCCTTCTATGTACTTATTGTCTTAATTGATCTTTTTTGTCTCTAAGAATCTGATATAGTTTTTTCTTCTGCAGTTGCATGCAGAAAGCAAAGTTTGATATTGGAGGAGAAGCGGTTCATCGGTTTTCATTATCTGCTGAAGATAAAGCTACTCTCGAGTTAGCTGAATGGGTAGATAGTGCCTGCAGAAAAACATCTGTATGTTCTTTATTGCCTTTAGACTTACCATAACTGTTGAACTTATGGTTTTGGTCGACTTGTTCTGTCATATCAATGTGTTGTTGGAACATTTGTGCAGGACCTAGTTATTGATTTTGCAAATGTTTATCTTGTATTTTCCTTTACTAGATGCCATTTACATTTTTGACAGTGATTTTCTTGCATGTTGCAATTCTTTTTGTGGCAAGAGCTCAAACAGGATAAGAAAATTGAAAATACAGCAGGGGAGGTGTGCAAGTTATTTTTAGAAGTAGGTAAAAAAAGAATGAAAGGAAACTTTCTTAAAATAAAAACCTTGGTAGAGCAGCAATGGGGTATCCTAATCACTTGTAAGTGCAACAAGACAACCTTACAAATGTGGGCTTCTTCCAATCTAGTAATGCATATATAATATAACCACATAAATTGCACACTAGTATAGAGTTTTTGTCTTCTCATTATCTTTTTTTATTTACTCATTTTTTAAAATACACACTGATTCACACAGTACTGAATCGTTTCGTTTCGGGATTCAGCGATTCTTCGTGCGAATCGCACGATACATCTAAGATTCAGGGACGAAAAAGATTCTTCACACGATTCGTATCGTGGGAAGGTGAAACCGTATCGTTTCGTAAGATACGTATCGTGAATCGTAAGATACTAACTACTATGCTGTGAAATGCCTTATGAGAAACTCTTCCTTGGCCAAAGGACTTGGGTACTTGCCAAGTGCTCCAAACTAGTCCATTAGAAAGTAGCATCCTGACAATGGAAATATACATGGGAAGTTGTTCTTGAACTGACCTGCTTTGGAGTGCTACTTTCCAACGAAAGTGAGGTTTTGTATTCAGGAGAGAATTGGCAGCGGTTTAAATGCTTGATATTTAGTTTAGTATCTGGAAGGCATATGATTGTGGGAAAGGTTTTGGAAGCGGTATACCACATATCAGAGAAGGTTGAACCTTGGCACTGAAAACATCTGTGGGCAGACATCAAACAGAAACTAAAAAACTGAATCATATTTCAAAAGCATATTTAAGGGACACCCCCATGCATGTTGTGCTCCAGTCAAATGCACCACAAAATATACGCACTGCTCATTGCAAGAGTTCTGGCACCTTTTTCTAATTCTGCCAAGACATTTATAATTAACCAACAAAAATTGCTTATGTGCAGTGATCATGCAGTGACTGCATTATATAAGTATAGTGTTGTGTAGGAAGAGCAGTGTGAGGCATGGTTTTTTCTTTGGGTTACTACAGTGTTCATAAGTTGAAAGGTTGATAGGCAGCATAGCCCCTCTCAAATGATGACCTGTATGATTTGTCTCTCACCCCACCCTTTTTCGTGATATATGTAGCAATTCAATGAGTTTAATTCTTATAGATTTTGTATTATATCCTAGGATATTTAGACACTGTTCTCATTTTCAAATTACCATTCCTTTGTTTTTATACTAGTCATGGTTGCAATCTTTTTAGTATGTTCTTAACGGTTTCTAATTGCTTTTACACATGCTTTTGTGGCATGTTTGCAGGTTGATGATGTGGTGTCCCGTGTACAGGATTTAGATTTTTCCTCTTTATGCTCACAGTTGGGTCCCTTGGCTACAGTAAGTGCCTAAAATGATAAAAGAGCAATTTAGAATTTATTATTTCAACTGAGAAGGAAAAAAAATGCTTGGTGTATGGTTAGTTCTGAGAATGCACACTTCTTGCCAGATTCTTCTTTGTATTGATGTTGCTGCAACTTCTGCGAAGTCAGCAAAGATGTCTCAGCAATTACTTAAACAGGTTCTCTATCTTTTTTCAATGGATTTCACTCAGGTTAATTTTTTTCCCCTTGACATACAAAATTAATTACAAAGAGGGAAGGGATAATTGGAAGATGAAATCAGGCAGCTGCAAAGAATTTAATGACACACATAATTAAGGGCTTGACTGCCAATGTTGAAGTTTACAAATTGTAGGTTTACGGAAGTTGTTTTATTGTTGTAGAATGTGTTTTCTCTTAGGGTTGTCCAAGCTTTAAGAGCTGTACCTTAGTCATATCTATGGTTGATGTGAGATTTAAACAAGCCTCTCATACCTAGGATTGAATATCTTGAGTGTGAAGATTTAGGACTGCTTTTTGTTTTTTTATACAGCACTGGGAAAGCGTGAGACCTAGGATTGAGGATCTTGAGTGCAAAGACTGTAGGACTTTTTTTTTTCTTCTATATTGTGTTGGGAAAGCCAGAGGGACAGTTTTTTTTTTTTCTTTTTAAAACAGTTCAGGGTGGGCCGATATCAAATCTATGGTAAGCTCTATTGCCATCTTTTGTTTTGGTTAGACATAACCTCAAAAACTAACTTATTAGATGTGGATTGTCCAAGCCTTTGTAAGCTCTTCCTTTGTCAAATCTATAGTTGATGTGGGATCGCAACATACAATAGCAATTCTTGTCATTAGTTTTATTCCTTCTTTTATGGAAGAACTAAGAAGTTCTAAACAAGGGAGAGATTGTTAGAGTAAAGTAGTAAATTTTTTTTATATCGGTGAGGCACTAACCATTCTAGACATATTCATTATTCTAATAGGTAATTTTCCCAAGACTGGGGTCGGCATATTTTATTTTCATGATATGCTAATGTTGATGTCTAGTCCTCTTTTTGTCTTTTACTCTTACAAGCTTTTGTCCTGTTGATCAGATGTTCACTTTATTATACAATATGCAGGCAGAAAATATGTTGTCTGATATATATCCAGGAGGATCTGCCAAAGATGGCTCCACTTATTGGGATCAGATCCTTGAGATAGGAGTCATCTCTGTGTCAGGGCGTCTTCTGAAGCGCTTACACAAGTTCTTGGAGCAGGTAAGGACTTGAATATTATTTAGTGGTGTAAGAACCAATTTGTAGAAAACCAGATTGTCTCTAGCAACTTGCAAGCTATAATTTCTTCTTTTGATTTATGCATTGGCCTAAGCCAACTATATTGCCATGTAGGCTTTTGTGACTTCCATTGAATTGTATATGCACAGATACAAAACACTTTCTTTTTCCTTGGCTAACTGTTTTAGTTTTGAAGGTTTGTGATTGTATGACATGGTACCATAGGTTTTCCAAGTAATTAATTTAAAGTTGAATACCCTCTTTCTCACTGAGCAATGCAATTTTTTGCACAAGATGCTCTGCAGAAAAAGAATCTAACGGGCTTTTGCATATAGGATGTGATCAGACTTTAAACTTTTTTGGGGGTATCTTGGGTCAGCTTGGTTCATTAACTATTCAATACTTAAAAAAAATAATTCCTTCCTTCTGCAAAGCCTCTGATCTTAATCAAAAGAAGCTGTTCACTGAGGCAAATCTTATCTTAAGCTTTACTGAGCATAAGTATTTTTGGTTTAGTCCTTCCCTCCCTTTTACTTTGATAAGTCAGGATTTACTGAGTGGATTGGTTGAATTTGTTATAATTTCAGAATTTGGTGCTGCATGCATGTACTGCTTTTAAGTGATCGGCACTGTATCCTGTCCTAGCCAGTCAGTTTTTGTTACTGACTGTTGTCAGTTTCATTATTTATTGTTTCCTTTGTTATAGACTTGTAAGGACTTATGTTCTAATGGGGATTGTGCCAAAGTTCCACCTATACTTTTATGCCTGTATCCAATTAAGAGCATATACAAACGCCATACCAAAAAAAGTAGTACATACAAATGCTATGAAGAAGACTGTGATCTTGGTAATGAGTTTATATGATCTGCTTCTCCAGGACAACCCTCCAGCACTTCAGGCAATCCTATCTGGGGAAGTTGTTATCACATCAACTAAAGAGTCTCACCGGCAAGAGCAGAGGGAGCGTGCTCTTGCTTTGCTACATCTGATGATTGAAGATGCTCATATGGGCAAGCGACAGTTTTTGAGTGGTATGTCTTTCTTTTTCCTTTAAGCATGTTAACAGTTTTGTTATTCAGAAAAAAATGTATACGCATATGTGTATATATGTGTGTGTGTGTGTATGGTTATAATACATTTATACTTAAATCAGGTAAGCTTCATAACCTTGCAAGAGCTGTTGCTGATGAAGAAACTGAATCAAGTACTACTAGAGTTGAAGGATTGTATGCTGATCAGGGTGTTACTTCCAACAGTGACAAGGACATTGTACTTGGGCTTGGGTTAAGAGTTGTTAAACAAATACCTTTAAGTTCAAGTGGAGGAGAGTCTAGCCTGCAGTCTGCTGGGAAGAGAATATTTGTTCCCTTGAGTGGAAAACCCATGACTTATCTCTCACAATTCATTCTTCATGTTGCTGCAATTGGTGACATAGTTGATGGGACTGATACTACTCATGATTTTAACTTTTTCTCCATCGTGTATGAGTGGCCTAAGGATGTAAGGTTCTCAATATATTTAAATAATTTGACAGTGCTTTATTTTAGAGTATAGAGATTACAACTACTGTGATTATGAATATTGTAAGCAAGTTTCTGTTGCACATGTGGGCAGAGTTGTTTTCATAACCAGAGGTTATTCTTATATCTCTTACCCCTTTGTATTGCAATTGTTGCTACCCAGGGATTTGCAAAATTTTGAAAAAAGTATCTATCTTTTATTTTACTAAAGTAAAAACATGTTTTATCATTACATATGTTTATTATTTGACAATATACTTGTTATTTAATAAAAAGCTGTTCTACTATCTCATGTGTTTAACATTGACTATATATTTGTATTTACGTCTGCAACCATCGTAGCACTCTCGCATATAATTATGAATAAAATATGCTTTTATTTATAAATTCTTGTTTGGGTTTTTGATATGAAGATTGAGCCTTGATGTGGTAAGGTTTGGTGTCTTATGCGTAGGTGGTTATGTATTGTATAGACTTTTGATTCTTCCCAGACCTTGCAATGATGGAACCTCATGTGCTTAGTCTCCTTTTATGTTGTCATTTTAGAAATTTTCATGTTTTATGTGTTTGAGCATATTTGTCTTTCTTTTGATGGCCTATGTTTTACTGTTATGTCTTGCAGCTTTTGACCCGTCTTGTTTTTGAAAGAGGCAGCACTGATGCTGCAGGGAAGGTAGCGGAAATTATGTATGCGGATTTTGTACATGAGGTGATTTCTGCATGTGTGCCTCCAGTTTATCCTCCACGATCTGGACATGGATGGGCATGCATTCCAGTTGTTCCTACGTTCCCAAAGAGTAGCTCTGAAAATAAAGTGCTGTCTCCGTCATCTAAAGATGCAAAACCTAACTGCTATTGCCGTTCTTCAGCAACACCTGGAGTGGCTTTGTACCCTCTCCAGTTGGATGTGGTGAAACATTTGGCAAAAATATCACCAGTGAGGTCTGTTTTAGCTTGTGTATTTGGGAGTAGTATACTGTACAACAGCAGTAGCTCATCAATTTCAAGCTCTTTGAGTGATGGATTGCTTCAGGCTCCTGATGCTGATCGGTTGTTTTATGAGTTTGCTCTTGATCAATCTGAAAGGTAGCTGTCATATCGTGTGACTTGGTTGGCATGGCAGTTTCATATATACAACATTTTGTCCTAATCTTAGTGTTTTAAGATACTTAATAATTAATATAAAATATTAAAATTCGTTCATTTTAATATTGTTGACTTTATTAGATTTTCCATAAAGTATTCTTGTTTACAAGTGAACATATTGTCTTCCTTTTTCCAGATATAAATAACATTACACATCTATCCTTTCGTAACTTACATTTATATGATGAAATGTATGAGTTAGGGCATGTCAATTAAAATTATCTTAGCAGGTCATACTAGTTCTTACTTTTTCTTAAAGAAAAGCCTTTCATAAATTTCGTAAAGATAAGATTGAAAGCATTTTATTTTAAATGTAAGGTAGAAAGAAATTGGATTTTTTAAGGAGCAATGGGTTTGGTAGAAGAAAATATTTAAGATTCTTTCATAATTTGTCTTCTTTTGGGTTTTGGTGCTTATAGACAGAGCATAATGCTAGATATTTTCTCCATACATTTCTTTGTTCACATCTCATTTTAGCATCTGGTTTTAAACCCTTTTTTTGGAGGGGTTGAGGTGTGGCTGATTCTCTGTCTCTTTGGAAATGTTATTGAATAATTAGTTTAACCTTTTTTCTTGGTGTGCAGGTTCCCAACTCTGAACAGATGGATACAGATGCAAACTAACCTCCATCGTGTGTCAGAATTTGCTGTAACTTCTAGTCAAACAGCTGATGACAGCAATCTTGAAGCACGAACTTCTGTTAAGAGAGTTCGTGAACTTGACACTGAGACAGAGTCAGATGCTGATGACATTGTTAGTGGCAGTACAATCCCTGTAGTTCTGTCCGACCTAAGTAGCCATGGGATTGAAGCCACAGATTTCTGGCTGGATTCCTCAAAATCTGAAGGCTCTCAACTTGACACGACAGTTTTCCTTTCTTTTGATTGGGATAATGAACAACCATATGAAAGGGCTGTAGAACGGTATTATAGTTCAAATTGTTGTTCAAACTGTCAGTTTTTTTGATGTTTCATTCCACTTGAACTAGAATGTTGCCAATTTGGTATGATCAATGCAAACAGGATACACATTCACTATTTACTCAATATTGCTTCATATTAGTGATTAGTGATGTTACTGTAATTGCAATTTAGCTTCATTCATGATAATCAGAACTTTGCATTGACTTTAAAATGGAATGCCATTAAACCTTTTTTATGAGATAGAGTAGAGACAAGCATACCTTTTGTACTGTGATCAGTGTTTGTAACAATATTCTGAACATTCTTGTATTTTCTTAGCAATTTACTTGTTACTTTGTGCTTCTTTTTTAGACTGATTGATGAAGGAAAGCTAATGGATGCTCTTGCACTTTCCGATCGCTTTCTACGGAATGGGGCCTCTGATCAGCTTCTTCAGTTAGTCATTGAACGAAGAGAAGAAGTCCATTCAAATTCTGCTCAGCATCAGGGATTTGGGGGGCGAAATATTTGGAGCAATAGTTGGCAATACTGCCTAAGGTTGAAAGACAAACAGCTGGCTGCTAGATTAGCCCTAAGGTATGTAAATAATTTCTTTTTCATGGTTTTGTGGGATTCAAGTTATATATCTGATGAAGGGTTTATATTATATGCTAGTAGTGAACTTTTTAAAATAGTCTTTCCAACAAATTATTATTGGGTGAATTTCATGTGGATTCCACTAAAAAGATAGTAGCCATAAATATATCTGATGAAGGATTTATAGGAAACGCTAGTAACCAAACTCTTTAAAATACTCTTTTTGACAAACTATTATTGGGTGAATTTTATGTGGATCTCAAGAGAGTAGTAGCCAAAAAGCTTTTGCTGGGACCTATTTGACATTTGCCTATAATGGTATGTTGTAAAGAGTGTGTAGTTTTGCATTGTTCACGGGCGGTAGGAGTTGAGCACAAGAGCCCAACCCTAAGATTTGTCTATTAGGTAAGAAAGCTTCAAAGCTTAAGTACCACATATAGTAATTTATTCTACTCTATGTGGGATTTCTAACATTGTCACTCCCTTTAATAACCAACGTCCACAGGGACTTCCACTTCTTTGACACTGGGTCAACGGTATACTTTCCCCTTTCACAGTTTCACTCACCTATCAATATTTCAGTGTTTCAACTTAATCTGACTTGTAGAGAGCCCTTTCGCTTGACTTTCCATGAAAACACCAATTGTTAGGATATAAATTCATGAGTAGAGTTTAAATACCATATCAAGTAATTTATTTTATTCTTAACAAAACCATCCATAAGCCTCCTCCACCTAACTGCTTAAGCTTTTAGGAGATTTAATTCTTTACATGCTAAACTTTTAGGAGATTTAATTCTTTATATGGTATCAAAGCCACTATGGCCAAATGGTCAAGATTTCAGTCCATTCTACCTCATTTTTCGGAAGTAATTAAATTTCAACACTAGGTAAAGTGGGTTTGTGCATTGTCCATGCCTCAACAAGGGTCTTGCATGAGTGGGCCATGTTGGAGATATGAAAGTCATTCTAGTGGTTTCTCTTTATTTATAGCATGCTTATAATTATGGTCACTATTAAATTGCATATCCAGTATTTTTCTCAGCCTGTGATGTCAATTTTAAATTTCAAAATTTTATAACAGGTATGTGCACTCATGGGAATTAGATGCTGCTTTGGATGTTCTCACAATGTGCAGCTGCCATCTTACTGAGATTGATTCCATAAGGAAGGAGGTGAAGTTATATTTTTATTTTAGTACTGTATTTTTTATATCAATATTACTACTATAGTATGATGCCTGGATACTCTTGAATGGTTTCTGTATGTGTACAAAGTACATACCTGACATAGGCTGTTGGGTGCTAGGTACATTTTTGCTAGTAAATGAAAGATAAATGGTATTGATATCACTTCTCATGCATTAAATGCCTTTGAGAACATCTTGGTCAGGCATTACAGTGAGTTTAACAACACTCAAATACAAGCCAGCCATTTAAAAGACCATCTTTCTTCTCTAAATGAAACAAACAGCGACATCATTCCTTTAAATCCTTTAATTCCTTTAACAGCGACATCTTGGATTTTGTATTACTACATTTATCTTATGATATAGTGACTTTGTTGTTTCTTCATTTTTATATTTCTATACAATATACTCTTTCCCCCATACATGTACTCCGGTTTTAATTTATCGTGTTGTGTTGTGATGCTTAGGTTTTTCAAATGAAACAAGCTTTGCAGAGGTACAGCCACATACTGAGTGCAGATGATCATTATACAAGCTGGCAAGAGGTTGTATTCTTTCATTTGAACTGTTACATGTCGGATGTAGAAATTCTATGCCAGTTTTATCCTTTTTCTCTAGAGGTTTCTATCTCATTTGTGTACATGATAGATTGAATTAGAACTTCCTGTAATTAATATGCCAAAGTCAATAGTATACTGGATTTTAGGGAACATATTTCTTCTTTTCAATTTCCTGTTTTCTTATTGTCGCTCATAGACCCTCCTTAAATTATGTTTGTATTTCAGGTCGAAGCAGATTGCAAGGAAGATCCAGAGGGTCTGGCACTTAGGTTAGCTGGAAAAGGAGCTGTTTCTGCTGCACTTAAAGTGGCAGAAAGTGCAGGATTATCAATTGATTTACGGAGAGAATTGCAGGGGCGGCAGCTTGTGAAACTTCTAACTGCTGACCCTCTTAATGGAGGAGGACCAGCTGAAGCCTCACGCTTTCTTTCTTCATTAAGGGACACAGATGATGCTTTACCAGTTGCTATGGGTGCAATGCAGCTTTTACCCAATTTGCGGTCGAAGCAACTTCTTGTAATCAAGCATTATTTAGCATATTTTTACCTTGTTCAATTATGTAAATTTCTTTAAACTGTTCTTTGAAGTTTTGAAACTCTATTCTCATCTCAAATGACCATTTCTGTATATTTGAAGGTTCATTTCTTCCTGAAGCGAAGAGAAGGGAATCTGTCTGATGTTGAGATTTCCCGGCTTAATTCATGGGCTTTAGGGCTTCGTGTGCTGGCTGTCTTGCCCTTACCATGGCAACAAAGGTGCTCTTCCCTGCATGAGCATCCTCATCTGATTATGGAAGTGCTACTGATGAGAAAACAATTGCAATCTGCCACATTGGTAACACAAATTTGTCTTCAATTAGCATGAATTATTTTCCATCTACTAATTTATTTGGGAGTATTAATAGTAAGGTTGTCAAAATAAAGATCTTGAAATACATGTAAAATACAAGGTTGTGTTTAAATTTATATAGACATAAAATAACAAAAAAATAACCTTTAAATGACAACTCATAGAGACAATGACAACAAAATCCTTTACTCACTAATCATAAGATTCCATTGGTTCAATTAAAAGCCAAATTCCTAAGGATATTATTTACGTAATGTTCCCTCCTAGCAATTTGTTATAATGTCTTTTGTGGTATCCCTTTCCGCATCTTCACAGCTAAAAGCCATGCAATCTTCTTTTTGCATTGATGCTTCCTATACCTCCTCCTATACAATCATTTTATATCTTGTCCTTTTTTTGCCGTCTCAATCGAATGTAACATTCTTACTTTTGCTACCCTAACCTCTTTCTCTTTTCCCTTTAGGGACCAACAAATCACAAATAACAATTAAACTTACTTTGAAATTATATATTAAAATTTTAGGTAACTCCGTACACTAACTTGTCACTCAATTCACAAGCTAAATATCCTAATTGAAACTGCATAATTTTCAAGAACACATGCGATATTAGCCCGACTTAAACTCAAATTTTGAACTAGTAGAGTCTATCCTAAATCTATTAACACGGCGCCTACCATATTATCCATGTACCAATCCCAATAGCCCTGGACACAAGGGAGTGTATTGAAAACATAATTGAAATCCTGTCCTATAATGACTAGTGATTATGCCAAAGTAGTGTATATAAGTGGAGGGTAACCCTCACTTTATGAGCTAATTTTGTGATTTTGTGCTAGACATAAATCCCAGTTCTAAGATGGCCCAAAGTGGCTTCTAGATAATTGCGGTCTTTAGCATAATGAAATTGTAACCCGCTCAAAAAGATGACATGTATTTGAGAGAAATAATTTAGAGTTAAAGGCACTGTCACTTATCAAACTTGAACCCTTCATCCTGCACCAGATGTTGGTCAAGAACAAAGATGTAGGTTGCGGATGTCTAGCATACAGAACCATTAACCCTGCAACAGAGGGTGGCATGATATGTAAGCATAGGTCATGGGTGTGAGTGATTATGTTGTGAACAAAGAACCACTCATGCTGTTATTGAGAGCAGCAAAGAACATAGTTTGTAGAGTTTTGGTTTTCGAGATTGATAATGTCTAGAGGGATCATTGAGTGGAAACAGATAAAAAGCAATGAACCATGACAGATTTATAGGCAATTGAGAGAGACAAGGATAGTTTGGGTCAAAACCACTTAGGTGATGGTTCTGCTGTTCAACTCTTCAATGTTACAGCAGCTTGTGAAGATTTGCTGCACAATCTTCCCTAACATGCTCACCTGCCCTCTATCTTGTCTAGGAATGGGACTCAGCCTCATGAAAGCATATAATTGGACGATCCTATGGGCAAGTGTGTGATTTTTACAACTATGATAGTGAAACATTTAGGATACACTTGCCTTATGTATGGCAAGTTTATGTTTGTAATTTCTATGCAACATTTTGTTTACTCGTCTAGATTTCTTACCTCTCATTCAATGTAATGGTTTCCTGTACTTCTGTAGATATTAAAGGAATTTCCTTCTTTACGAGACAACCATGTAATTACTACATATGCAACTAAGGCTATTGCTGTCAGTATCAGCTCGCCACCTAGGGAACATCGCATATCTGTTTCAGGATCCAGACCAAAGCAAAAGACTAGATCAGGTGCCCCACAAAGATCATCTTTTACGAGCAGTCTAAGTAACTTACAAAAAGAGGCTCGCAGAGCTTTTTCATGGGCTCCAAAAAATTCTGTGGACAAAAGCACTCCAAAAGATGTTTATAGGAAAAGAAAAAGTTCTGGATTGTCTCCCTCTGATAGAGTTGCTTGGGAAGCAATGACTGGAATACAAGAGGACCGTGTTTCATCTTTTTCAACAGATGGGCAAGAGCGGCTTCCTTCCGTTTCAATTACTGAGGAATGGATGCTTACAGGTGACCCACCAAAAGATGAAGGCATTCGTTCTTCTCACAGATATGAAAGTGCCCCTGACATCACACTGTTCAAGGTATAGTAATGAGATTATCTCCGTTTAGGATATCATATTAGAATTTACTGCTGTTGTTTTGTCACTTCAAAGAATATTTCTGCATTTCTAAGCTCTGATATAATTGAATTGAAACCATCCTTGAGGGGATTGCTGATAGTGATAACTGAAGCGATTGCATTGCAGTTGCTTAGTGTCTTCATAGGATATGTATGTAATGCTTTATAAATCTCATTTAGTTTATGCTGACTGCTTGGGTTTTCACTCCACAGGCACTGCTTGCTCTTTGTTCAGATGAATTGGTCTCTGCCAAAATCGCCCTTGACTTGTGCATTAATCAAATGAAGAATGTCTTGAACTCTCAGCAGTTTCCTGAGAATGCATCTATGGAAACAATTGGGAGAGCATATCATGCCACAGAAACATTTGTCCAGGTATTTGATGGGAATAGAGTAATTTATTGATTTTAGGTTTTATCAGTGGTTAATAATGATGGTTCTTAGGTAGTATGTTTGTTTGCTTTACTTGCACATTAAGATGACAGTATTGCTGTAAATGTCCATCATTAGCATTTCTTGTAATGAAAAATGCAATTATTCTAATGTTGAATTTGCAGGGTCTACTTTATGCCAAATCCCTGCTAAGAAAGCTTGCAGGTGGTAGTGAATTGCCAAGTAATTGGGAAAGAAATAGAGATACTGATGACACATCATCTGATGCTGGTAGCTCCAGTGTGGGTAGTCAATCCACAGATGAACTTTCTGAAATCTTGTCACAGGCAGATATCTGGCTGGGTCGTGCAGAGCTGCTCCAAAGCCTTTTGGGATCTGGGATTGCTGCTTCTCTTGATGACATAGCTGATGGAGAGTCATCTGCCCATCTTCGTGACAGGTTGGTCGCAGAGGAACGCTACAGCATGGCTGTGTATACTTGCAAAAAGTGTAAGGTAGATAAATCCCCTCCCTGCCAGGCTTGCTCTTTTATGTACTAGAAGTGCTTGATTTATGTTATTATGGGTTTTAAACAAAGAATATTTCCCTTTAGATTGATGTCTTCCCTGTGTGGAATGCATGGGGCCACGCGTTAATTCGGATGGAGCGCTATGGACATGCTCGTGTGAAATTTAAGTATGTTAACCTTTTTCTGGTGATTATGCTTTTGCTCATTCATCATTCTTTGAATCAATTTTATGGCAGGACTCAAATATTGTATATCTGTCTAGGAGAAGCGTGACATACCAATAATATTTCTATCTCATTTCAGGCAAGCTCTTCAGTTGCACAAGGGTGATCCTGGACCAGTTATTCTAGACATTATTAATACAATTGAAGGTGGCCCACCAGTCGATGTTTCAGCTGTTCGTTCTATGTAAGATGTTATGCATCTATGATAGTTTTCTTTTGCTGCAAATTAATGTACTAGTGTTTTTATTGTCATATCATATTCTAGATTTAAGAATGTCTCTAACATTTGTGTCAAATATTCCCATTGTGTTCCCCATTCATATTTATATTATTTTTTTATCTTTTTTGTTAAAGGTGTTATTCAGATAATTAGATAACTAGATGATTGGATATCTGGATTTTGCTGCTAATTTTACAAAAAGTTATCTGATGTCTCGGCGTATGTTTTGTTGTACTCAAGTAAAATCCTAAATATGTTTATGCTTTCACTTCTGACTGGTAAAGCTGGTTAGTTCTTTAAAATTGCTGGGAAAAGGAAGGAGGAATGGTTAAAAAATAGGGAATGAAGACACCCTGGATCCTTTACATTGCACAGAAATAAAATCTGACTATGTTTTTGCTTCAGGTATGAACACCTGGCTAAAAGTGCACCCACAATCTTGGATGATTCTCTTTCTGCTGATTCATATCTCAACATCTTATACATGCCATCAACATTCCCCCGTTCAGAGAGATCAAGACGATCACAACTGTCTGCAAATAATAATTCTGTGTATAGTCGAGACTTTGAAGATGGTCCTCGGAGTAATCTGGATAATGCTAGATATGCTGAATGTGTTAATTACTTAAAGGAGGTAAGGATATCTCACCCTTGTACGCAAATACATGTATGGATCATAAATGCTCTCATAACTTCCTAATATTTTGTCAAATTAAAATAGCAAAACGTCGTTTGAAAAATGTTTTACTTTTGATGTTTAACAAAAATTTAGAAAGTTTGACTAATTCATGTTTTTGCTATATGTGTTTTAACTCCACCATAATGGCATTGCATGGCAATTTGTGAAGCGAGGCTCACTGGCAGTGCCTTAGGGTGCAATGGTGTGTTTGTATGCCAAAGTTTGGGCTTATGCCTCCATTGATAATCTTGTATATGTATATATATGGCTTAAATATGTATTTAGATCCTGTAAAATTAGCTTTGATTTTATCCATCTAAAATGCTTTTTTTTGGTTTTCATCCCTCAAAAGGTTGATATTAGGTTTTCATCCTTCTAAAGTGCAACAACATTTAACTACGTGTTTAGTGGAAGGTCAGGTGACTGTCACAAGTTAACACTTGATAGAGCTGTGGTCCATGTCAACATGCAATATGTTAAACAAAATTCTAGATGCCTAAACTAAATGTTATTCATCATCTTAAAAAGAACTTTAGAAACCAAAAATAGTTAGTTTAGATTGGAGGGACTAAAAACCAAAGAAAAATATTTATAGGACCAAAATAAGAATACGTTCATCTTATAGGTGCTAAAAACATGCTTAGGCTTATATATATTATTGGGACTAAAGTGGTTTAGGCCTAATTCAACTTCACAAAATCAACTTCTAAAATAAGATTGTCTCCACTTATGTACTGTATTTTGACACTATCTCTAATTGGTGCGGCACTTGAGTTTTTCACAATACATCCATCATGTCTAGCAGTATTGACCTTGATATGAGGATAACATGTTAAGTGACCCTTTTAATGACTTTGATATCATATTACAAAGTTTGTTTAACTTAATCACGCAAAACCGTTTTATAAAATGAAGATTGTTTCTACTTATATTCTGTATTTTAGCTGTCTCTAGGTGATATGGGACTTGTGTTTTTCCCAATACTAACATTTATAATTTGCTTGCAACTTTTCCATTTCCTAATTGTTGTTTCAAATTTTGCAGTATGCACACCAGCATTTGCTTGGCTTCATGTTTAGGCATGGTCACTACCATGATGCTTGCTTCTTGTTCTTTCCCCCTGATGAAGTTCCACCACCACCACAACCATCAATAACAAGTGGAGTGTCTTCTTCATCACCCCAACGACTAGATTCTTTGGCCACTGATTATGGAACAATTGATGATTTGTGTGAATTGTGCATTGGTTATGGTGCTATGCCTATTTTGGAGGAAGTCCTCTCAACTAGGATGTCATCTACTAAATCTCAGGATGCAGTGGTGAATCAGTATACAATGACAGCCCTTGCCCGTATTTGCCTCTATTGTGAAACTCACAAGCACTTCAATTATTTATACAGGTTTCAGGTAACTCTCTAAGTAACGAGTCATCATAAAATTTTACCGTGTCTTCATTTTTCTGTTGGAACACGAAAGGACATTTAGAGTTGTATACTAGGATTTTTGCTGTTTTTTTCAAAATTCTCTTGGGTCCTGTAACAAGTTTCCTTTTTTTTTTCCAAGTTCATTTGCTGAGTTTTGTATTAAACGTGTTATGTTAATTTTTTAGATACTTCAGTTGATTTTAGGTATGCTTATTTGTCAGTGATCATTAAATTATTTTTCTGTCCTATTATTCAAAATACTATGGCTAACCAATGTTTGGCCCAAGAGTGTAAAATATTTTTAGAAATACTGTCTTGGACAACTTGAGAACCTCTACATGTTTTTCAATTTGACTGCAAGTGCCAATGCCCGCAAAGATAAGAGACTTGAGATATATCCATAAAACTCCAACCTAATATGCACAACAATTCATAAACATATGATCACCACAATAACTACTATTATCACTCCTTTATACACAGCCTTATGCAAGCAAGGAAAAAGGTTGTCAACTAGAATACATAGCGTTGTGCATGGAACAAAATTTTTCATTACCACAATAACAGGCTTTCATATAACGTGTTATGACATTTTCAATTTTTTTGTGGAGAATTTTTTAGTTTCTAAGGATGTACAATATTCAGGTAATCAAAATGGACCATGTTGCTGCTGGGCTCTGTTGCATTCAGTTGTTTGTGAATTCTTCTTCACAAGAGGAAGCCATTAGACATTTGGAACATGCCAAGGTATGTCCATAATTTGATAAAATAAAAGGCAAAGATAGCATGCAAACTTTTGAGCACGCCCAATACATTATGCCTTTTAGAAAGTGAATTTAGGACTAACCCAATTCTACAAAACTGACTTGTAAAGTGATGTTTGCACTTATTTATATACTATAATTTGGTCATATATCTAATCAATGTGAAATCTCCAACAATGCATATTCTGTTCAATTTATCAGTAATAATTGGCTTAGTTTTCTAAGTAACTTCTTTTTTCTTCACGTACATTGTTATAACTGCATGAGTATGGAATTTTATGAGTGTTTTTCTTCTCTATATGCTTTGTTTTGAGCACCTTGTTACAAGAAAGAATATTAAATTTAAAGAAGAGCTTGAGTGATTAAGTTGATATAGGTTGAAGTTATTAAGATTAAGAAGGCAAAAGTGTATCATTACAATTTACAGTACATAATGTGGAATGTTGATTGGTTCATTGAAGATTAATTCAAGGATGAGGTTACATTTAACTTATCCAGCGAGATATCCCTATTTGTTGCTAACATAAGGGGGTTGATTTTTTTTATGTACCAATATGGATTCACCCTGCTTCTGAAAGAGATTTTTTCTTCAGGAAAGAAGGAAGAAGTTGAATCAGTATGTTAATTTCATGTTTGTGTCTCTTCTTTGACTGGAAAAGCAGATTTGATTGAATTAAAAAAATTCTATTGAAATTGAAATGTTAACTAGGTATTCCCTACTTTTAAGATTTAAGATTGAATTGATTGGTGAAGGTCCCATGAACCAAAATACAAGAGTTTGGCCCTCCCAGGAGCAAATATTTGTAGTAGCTTCATTAAAGGCATGGATCTTTTGAGGTATATCCCGTTAGTAGATACAGAAGTAAGTCAAAACATTTGAGTTACAAAGATAGTTGTTATTAAATGGTTAGTGGTGCTACTGTATTACATGAGATGTCATAAACTGTACAATGGCCAAGAAGAGGAGTTTGGGAGTTATAGAAGAAAGGGCAAGCATTCTTTCTGTGACAGACAACCTTCTTATTTGACTTACAAAGTTAAAAGAAGCCTTCAACTTCTGTCCTCAGATCCTTTTACTTGTAAATTCTTATTAATTTACAAAGAAAATAATGCAAAAAATCATAAAAAGACATTTAATTAAAGCAATTATAATACTTGTTTAACTTATGTTATTATTTGTTAATAATTCTTTGTTTCTCTCCTTATTGATATAGATGCACTTTGATGAAGGATTGTCTGCAAGGCATAAAGGTGGAGAATCTACTAAGCTTGTCACGAAAGGTGTTAGAGGAAAAAGTGCATCTGAAAAGCTTACAGAAGAAGGTCTTGTAAAATTTTCTGCTCGGGTATCAATCCAGGTAATCCGATACACCCAAACCAAATATTGAATTCTAAGTGGTAACAATTAATTTCCAAGAGTAAATTTGACTATATAGTAATGGACATGGACATGCAAATATATGTGGCTGCTTAGTTGTAGACATTTTTTTTTGTAAGCTTTGGTTCAAGGCATTATCTCTTATTAATAGAAATTTCCATGGTATGTTTTCTTCTTTGTTTTAGACTTCTCAAAGAATTCGTTTTAATTTTAATTTTTCTGCTGTTCAATATGTTTTGATGAAGAATTGTTTGTGAAATCCTATGGTTATGCAGATCTGTTGTATTTTGTAGGTTGAAGTTGTTAAATCTTTTAATGACTCAGAAGGACCACAGTGGAAACATTCACTTTTTGGGAATCCAAATGATCCAGAAACTTTTAGGTTCGTTCAATTTTAAGCTTTATTTAGTGACTTCGACCATCCATTTCTCTTTTTTGGAGTTAGTTCAATTTTGTGAAAATTCACCGTAAAAAAATTGTGAATTTATTTTTTTACGACTTACTATTATTTAGGGGACTTCAAACTTACTACTTTTAACCAACTATCATAAAAGCTCAAGTTGTTTGGGTGATAGCACATGAATGTTTTTTAAATATTTAGCATGGACACTCACTAGAATGCGAGGACAATGTGCAGGTCCACGTACCATTTGCTGAAATTAACTTATTATTTAGAAGAGTTGGGGTTAAACTCATAACCACGTGATTGATACCTTGTCATAAGGCATCTATCCAAGAAGCTAAGCTGTTTGGTTAAAACACATAAAAATATTTAGATGGATTGCAGAACAACATATTGTTTATATCTTCCATCTCAAGTATTTTTAACTCATTTGATAATTATAGGATCAACTGTCATTATAGTGCTTTTAATGACTGCTAAAGTTAACTGTAGAATGCTGTCTATATTACCTGCATTCACATGTTTCTTTTGGTGTGATGTGTAGTATTTCTATTTACATAATGACAAATATTACAAATGCTCACGATGTTTTAAAATTTCAGACGAAGATGTAAAATAGCAGAGGTTCTTGTCGAGAAGAATTTTGATTTGGCATTCCAATTGATCTATGAATTCAATCTTCCTGGTAACATTGATTTCACACTTCACATTCTGGTTTTGTTTTCTTGTTTTTTAGCTCCACAAAGTTTTGTCAGCATACTTATCTAAGCTTTTTAATTGCTTCATGCAGCCGTTGATATATATGCTGGTGTTGCTGCATCTCTTGCTGAGAGAAAAAGAGGCAGCCAATTGACAGAATTCTTTAGAAACATCAAGGGCACAATAGATGACGACGACTGGGATCAGGTAATCCTAATTACATTTTTTTTCTACTGCTCTTAAAAGAGCTTTTTCTTATTTTATTTTAATGATTTAATGTGTCTCAGAAGTTCAATGACTATAAATCTTATAGCATGTATTTGATTCTACCTGACCTAAAATGGAGCTCGTTTCCTTACACTGGAAAGGTTCTCTAACAAGCATAACCCCAAAAGATACAGCCTGGCATACCAGGGAAAGCAAAAACGAAAAGACATGGAAAATAGGATTTGGCACCGGACATAGTGCCACTCCTCCAGGCCAAAGCCTTCCTCCTTCCCAAATTCTTTGTTGATTTCCTCATATTTCAGCTCCTCCCCAATATCATTCCTCATCCATGATTCTCCAATTCTGTCTTTCCAACTTTCTAGACTGTCAGTCATTTCTCTGATCCAACCAAATTCTCCACTCCTTCACTCCCTTTAATCCTGTTGGAAATATATGCCTAAATATATGTAATCTGGATTTGCATCATTTTTGGTTATGTTTCGAAATTTAGGAATTGTTTACAAAAAAAAAATTAGAATATTATTCTTAACATTTATATTTTGAGACGTTTTCAGTTTGATTTTAAGATTAGGATAATGTTAATATTTGAATTGTGTTACACTTAAGCTCCATACATGGAGCACATGAATGAAAAGTTTAATAACTGCCTCCACATTACATTATCACCTCTTAAAACTATAGTTTCTATATAAAAAACCAACATCCTATTTCCGTCCTTGTTCTACTGTGTTAGGGCTATCTTTCTGTTTCTTTCCTCCCCTTAAGTATGTCAATGATCCGTGTACCACTCTCTTTTTTAATATTGTTTTGTCAATGGTGAAACTTGACTTTATAAAGTAGGTTCATAGAGTTCTTTCTATATAGACATGAGCTTTATACTGTCAAAACAGGTTAGGAGACTAAAATGTGCCTTTCTAACCACTTGAGCTTATGGTTTATTATATGTGACTCTTGGTCCTGTTACAAGGGCGAAGTCTGTCTATTGTAGCAAGGAAACTTATCTTGAAGAAATATTTTCAACGTTTTCGATGATGCAGGTGTTAGGTGCTGCAATAAATGTATATGCTAATAAGCATAAAGAGCGTCCAGACCGTCTGATAGACATGTTAACTAGCAGCCACAGGTAAGGGCTTTTATCTATTTTTCTTAATGCACACACCTCCTATATATTTTTGGGGGGACATTTTCTAAAAAGAAGTCCCTGATAGTTTTAGAATTCATCTTCATTCCCTAGAAGATTTAAGGGCAAAAATTTGAAAATCTTATATCTACTGTCATTTTTCAAGAGAAAACTTGACAAACAGTTTCTAGCTATCATGCTCCTAATACATGATGCCAGGTGCCTTCTCCATAGGCTTTTCTTTGAAGTTAGTCTGATAGAACACCAATTCATAACGTTAAAAAATATAATATAGAACATTAATAACACAATACAGAGATGCACTAACTGTTCCATTCCAGAGACAAAAGTCTCCAGTCACATACAGTGCTGCAATACACTTGCTGTCCCAAAGACAAAGTCTCCTACAGAGTATTCTCTGTCTACAAACGAATAACTTCACAATCCCCAATTACACAGCTTTTCATCATATATATGGGTGGGCAAAAAAATCCAAATTACAAAATCCAATTCATAATTATCCATATCCTATTTAAATGGATTTATTTCAAATCCAAATCCATATTTTTGGATTTTAAATCCAAACCATTTATTATCCAAATTGCATTTTGGGATGGATTTTGACTTGGTCCGATCCAAGTTAAGCCAAGACAATCCAGTCAATGTCAAGCAAAGCGGGCCCGTGCCGATCGATGTCGAACCGACCTGGCCCGAACCGATGTCAAACCGAGCTGGACTGGGCAAATATCGAGTCAAGCAAGCCCAAGCTGATTTCGAGTCAACGGTCCTGTGCCGATGTCAACCCGAACGGGCCAGACCAATTTCGAGTTGAGCAAGCCCGACTCGATGTCAAGCTGAACGGACCCAGGCCCAAGACAATGTCGAGCCGAGCAGGCCCAAGCCAATGTTGAGTCGATTGGGCCCTGGCCAATGTCAATTCGAGCGGGCCCGAGCCGATGTCGAGTCATCCGAGCCCAGGCCATTGTCGAGTCATCTGGGCCGTTCTTGAGCCGAGCATTCCTGAGTCGATGTCGAGTCGAGCTGGCCCGGGTAAATATCGAGTCAAGCAAGCCCGGGCTGATGTCGAGCCGAATTAGCCAGGCCAATTTCGAGCTGAGCAAGACTGGGCCGATGTCAAGCCGAGTGGGCCCGAGCCGATGTCGAGTTGTTCCAGCCCGGACCAATGTCGAGTCGTTCGGGCCCAGACTGATGTCGAGCCGAGCAGGCCCAAGCCAATGTTGAGTATTCGAGCCCCGACCGATGTCGAGTATCCCAGGCCCGTGTCGATGGCGAGTTGATTGGGCCTGAACCAATGTCGAGTCTCCTGGGCTCAATCCAATGTCAAGACGAACGGGCCCGGGTCAATGTCGAGTGGAGCGGTCTCGAGTTGATGTCAAGTCGACAACGGCCATAGCCGATGTCGAGCTGAACGGGCTCGAACCGTTGTCGAGTCTTTCGGGCCCGGATCGATGTCGATTCGTCGGGTTAGGGCCAATGTTGAGTCGTTTGGGTCGTCCGATGTCGAGCCGATTGGGCCCTGGCTAATGTCGAGCCGTCTGGGTTGATGTTGAGTCGTCTGGGCCTGGGCCCATGTTGAATGCTCCGGGCCCTGGCTGATGTCGAGTCTCCCGGGCCCGGGTCTATGTCGAGTTAATTGGCCTTAGAAAATGTCAATTCGAGCGGGCCCGAGCCGATGTCGAGTCGTCTGGGCTGTTCTTGAGCCGAGCAATCTTGAGTCGATGTCGAGTCGAAATGGCCTGGGCAAATATCGAGTCAAGCAAGCTTGGGCTGATGTCGAGTCGTTTGTCTCGCATCGATGTCGAGCCGAACAGACCATGCCAATGTCGAGCTGAGCAACCCCGGGCCGATGTCAAGCCGAGTGGGCCCGAGTCGATGTCGAGTCATCAGGGCCCATACAAATGTTGAGTCGTTCGGGTTAGGGTCAATGTTGCTGGGTTAGGGCCGATGTTGGGTCCTTCGGGCTTAAGTCGATTGGGCCCTGGCTAATGTTGAGCTGTCTAAGTCGATGTTGAGTCCTATGGGCCTGGGCCGATGTTGAGTCTCCTGTGCTCTGGTCTATGTCGAGTCGATTGGGCCCTGTCCAATGTCAATCCGAGCAGGCCCGAGCCGATGTTGAGTCGTCCGGGCCCAGGCCATTGTCGAGTCGTCCGAGTCGTTCTTGAGCCAAGCATTCCTGAGTCGATGTCGAGTCGAGCAGGCCCGGGCAAATATCGAGTCAAGCAAGCCTAGGCTGATGTCGAGTGGAGCAGTCCTGGGTATATGTCGAGTCAATTGGGCCCGGGCCGATGTTAAGCCGAGCGGGCCTAACCCGATGTCGAGTTGATTGGGCCCTGGCTAATGTTGAGCCGTCTGGGCCTGGGTTGATGTTGAGTCGATTGGGCCCGGGCTGATGTCGAGCCGAGCCGACCTTAGCCAATGTCGAGTCTCCCGGGCCCGGTTCGATATCGAATGGAGAGGGCCTGCGTCTATGTCGAGTTGAGTTGATTGGGTCCTGGCCAATGTTAAGCCGAGCGGGCTCGAGCCGATGTCGAGTCGTCCGGGCTCGGGTCGATGTCGATTCGATTGGGTCTGTGCTAATTTCGAGTCGATTGGGCCCTGGCAATTGTCGACCCGAGCGTGCCTGGGCCAATGTTAAGCCGAGCGGGCCCGGTCCATGTCGAGTCGAACGTGCTCCGGCTGATGTTGAATCATTCAGGCTTGGGTCATTGTCAAGTCGTTCGGGTCCGGGCTGATGTCGAGTCATCTGGACTCGGGCCAATCAAGTTAGTTTGTGTCCATATCAAAATGAATTTAATGTAATTGACAAAGTGGATTTAATCTAATTAACAAAATAGATTGAATCTAGATTTAATCCACTTTTAAATGGATTTAAAAAAGATCCATTTAAATTTGATTTAGATAAAATGGATATGGATTTTAAATCCAATCCATTTATTTGGATTTGGATTGGATTGGATGATTTTGAAAAATTCAATCCATTACCACCCGTAATCAGATATATACTCCTATGCATAACTACTAGCAATTATTTTCTATAACTTTGTCATCCAGCAATTTCTAATGTAATAAAGTATAAAAATAACTACACTCATTTATTGTGTACACATAATCCTAAAATGTGTAGTGCAGAACTGTTTTCTACACAACTTTCACAACTGCCCTGAACTGAGTGTCCATCAAATTCACCATTGTAACATGTTTACTTTATTTTTGAATTGATCATGCAGGAAGGTTCTTGCTTGTGTAGTTTGTGGTCGATTAAAAAGTGCATTTCAAATTGCTTCACGGAGTGGTAGTGTGGCTGATGTTCAATATGTTGCTCATCAGGTATCTATCTATTTTAGCCTCATTCTTTTGATTTCTTTTTTAGTAACTTTCCAAATGGAAACTTAACTAATTAGCTACGTTAAATAAAACTGCCAATTGTGGTTTACTGTTTGATAATCCCCATTGGTAGTTAGTTATGGGGGTTAACCTAACATCTACACTGAATCCTAACCTTCAATTATTTAAGGATTATTTTAAAATTATTTTTTTTTATAAAAATTAGTGATTATTTAAGGATTTTGTTTATTTTATCTTTTAGGTTATATAAATTATGTTACAATTCACAATTTCATACGATGAATCATACTAAGATTCGATTCACGGTTCAAAAATACATGAAAAATGAATATGAAAAATGATTCATGATTCGAATCTCAATTTATTAACCATGGAGGGTATCAAACCTCATTTATTTGTTGTATTGATTCTATTTTCTCTATATAAATAAAACATTTGTATTGTATCAGAAAATGATTTTAGCTCAAAGTCTCTCTCTTGTAGTTTAACTTAAGAGAAAGAGAGGTTCAAATGCTATTTGACTTGTATGAGTTGTACTACACTTCGGTACTAGTTTAACTACAAACATAGGAAGCCTAAAATCGTCACGTTATCGTATATCCTTCTCTACCATTGCCGTGTGTTTCTACAAAGATTTCATATATTACCTTATAAAAAATTTACGATTTGTTATGATTTTGATTTCTGTTCAGCAATCACCTGAGGAAAATTCTTGTCTCGGTTCTCAGTGATAAAGGAGGAAATCTCTCGAAACTCCTTGCAAAGAACCTAATGCTAGATTCTATGTCTTGTAAATTTAGTGCTTGAACTTATTCTTCTCATCTCTTCTCTCCCGATATAGTGAATCCGATGAACTGAAAAATTGAGAAAAATACATTTCTTTGAAAAATACCCTAGGCTAGTACATGGCCTACGGTTATCAATACCACCTGCATATTACTTTTCAAGAATTTTCTTTTTCTGGAGTGTGAACTTGACATAGTATTTAATGGCCTGTAGACATGTATTTTTGAAAATAAAATGTTCTATTTCTCTTAACTTACTATCATTCTTCGTGCAGGCACTGCATGCAAATGCACTTCCCGTGCTTGATATGTGTAAGCAATGGTTGGCTCAAAACATGTAACCTATTGCTAGAAGAATCTTGATTGTCCAAAGTGCATCTCCTATACACACGCCCAAGTTGGTCCCAATATGTGTCTGGTATTGCTATCATTGCCAGGTTTGAAAGATTGGTGGGAGATAAATCATCAGATGCCCTAATTGGTGCAATTTTATCCTTGAATTTGGGACCATCTGAATGTGAGCAACGATACATGAAGTTCTTACACGCTCAATGGATATGACTCTCTTTCAACCAACAAAAGTTACTCTTTAATACGACATTAAAAAAGAGAAGTTTACAATTTTTAGTAGACTTTGGATCTCTTGTAGAATAGAACATTTGTACATGAATTTTGAGTTTTTCTCACTGTATCAAAGTTAGTTGTTGTATAGATGTCATTCATTTGATTTTACGACTGTCTTTATCACTATTTATTAGAATAACTGCCATCAAAGTTTACTATTTTTTTTTCTCAAAAAGGAGTAATATAGAGGTCTGCTACTTCCATAACATCACGTCATGAAATGCCGCAGTGTAATTGTTAGATAATTTCATTATTAAATCATATTAAATATATAAAAAACGGGTTTAGATTTATATTGGAAAAAAATCCGTTGACATGGTCTGTTTGGTTTTATGAACGTTCTTAAATCATGGATAATGCCTCTGGTTTTTTATACAAGCAAAAGAGAAGCTTTTGATCAAATTAAAGTTAATAGTTTTTTCAATGGAAAACCAATCTGCACGGAGGAATTTTGTCTTATTATGTTCTGCACGTTGACACATCCTTGGATCACCCGTACAGCATCTCTTCTCTCCATATACAAAGCTTTTTGTTTGCTAAACTATGTCGTTAAATAATCGAGAGTCTGAAATATTATTCTAGTGCTGGTGGAGACCCTCAACAAGAACCAACTACGTTTCTGTTAACTGAATAAGAAGCCAAGGGCTTGCCTTGTGCATATGTGCAACAACGTTGATAGCAAGAAAAGTGTTGATCTCTCTCTCTCACACACACACACTCACTCGGAAGCCATTTTGTGAGACGTTTGCTCTAAGAATGTCGATGTGGTCTCTAGGTAGAAGATGCTCAAGCAGCGAAATGGCCTCCGTTTCAATTGCCATCTTTCCAGCATTTGGCAGCCCCATCTTAAATATAGAAGGTTACTCCAACCTAAGAAAATACGTCATTGCTCCCTATGACCGTAGATATCAGTACGTGTTTAATTAATTTCCTTCACAGAATTGCTTATTCAATTTATTGTGTATTATATATGCGTTAATTAATATACTACTCTGTGGAATGGAATTGCAATTTACATGTAGATTGTGGCAAACGTTCCTAGTGGCTTTGGTAGTGTACTCTGCATGGGCATCTCCCTTCGAGCTAGCTTTCAGAAAACTGTTAGTTGGGTCGTTGTTGAGCGTTGATCTTCTTGTTGATGCCTTCTTTGCAGTTGATATAATCCTTACTTTTTTTGTGGCTTACTTGGATACATCAACTTATCTTCTTGTCGACGACTACAACAAGATTGCTCTCAGGTTTGTATATATACCATCTACTTGTTAGATTGATTAAGTGAGCTTAATTATTGTGTCTTCTCTATAATCTCTATTTAAAAGATCTTTGTACTTGTAATAAAATTGTAATAAACAGAATGAAAATCTAATTAGTTGTACGTGGACGTAGATTGTAAATTGACGACTTAATTACGTTAAATTTTGTATTATTTATTTTCTGCAGTTGATTCGTGATAGTGTGTATTGCTTTCGCTTGAGTTTTTTACCATCACTACTTTGACGTGTATATGGGGAAGTTTTATTATTTTACAGTCTTAACTCTTGATTTGTATAGTCTCCTGCATGTACCCTTTATTTATTTAGTTTAAATGAACATATTTTTTAATGGAAGACTTTTTGCACTTTCACTTCAACAGGTACGTAAAAAAGTTGCACTTCACCATGGATCTAGCCTCCACTCTGCCAATTGAGCAGATATATCAAATTCTGACGGGCAAGCCAACCAAAAGTGAGGTATTTGGTTTCCTAGTTATGCCAAGACTCTGGCGATTGAGGCGTGTTAGCGAACTCTTCGCAAGGTACATTCACAAACGAAGTGGATTTAGAACGAAAGAAAAGGCAACTAACGAAAATAAAAAATCAAATTTATACCTCTTCCTTTTTTTTTGTGGGAAATACATCTTCCTCATCCTTATTGAGGGAGTAAATTGCAAAGATATATAATTGGAGTATAAGAGTGCGTTATTTGATATAGAAAATATTAGTTTGATAACTATAAATTAAAAGGTATTAGTTTAAAACTGTAATTTGGTCAATAGGTATTTATATGTTGACAATCCTATACTATTTACAATTTGAGAGAGAAATATTTTTTTTCTGAGATGAAATAATTTTGAAATTATATTGTATCACATCACATTTGTAAAGTGATGTATTGTAAATTGATCTCTTTCAATTTACAATTATCAAATTAACATTTTTCATAGTCAAATAACACACTCCCATGGTCCGATTATATATTTTCACAATTTACTCCCTAAAAAAAATAACATTTTCCTTTTAAAATTGTTCAAAAAATTATTTCTCTTTCCATATAATTATCAATATATCAGCACTCATTTGATTATAGACTTTGTAAATATTAACTCTAAGGATTACTTATAAGTAAATTATATACTAAGACTTTAAATGGCCTTATGAACCAACTTCTAAATAATTAATAAACCTAAACTTTATGTAAGTCAAAGGATCTCAGTCTTTAAATAAACAAATAAGTATGCAATATCAAAACACTATTTGTCTTCAATTAATCATTGTGTAAAAATTATTGTACTCAAATTAATTATTAATATAAACAAATTTCAATATACCAGGGAAAGTAAAATAAGGAAAGTGTAGATAAGATCATTCAGTGGTGATAAAAAGTGACAAAAAGAAAGATAAAGAAGAAGAAGGAATGTGAAATAGATGTTTGTAGATTATACAAGTATTATCAATTATCGATTAAGCAAAATGGAATGGCTTATATGATCAGTATTTCCTATTTGTAACTGAAACTGCAAACTGTTTTCCAGGCTAGAAAAAGACATACGAATAAACTATTGGGCAACAAGATTTTGCAAAGTTACATGCGTAAGGAAATGTCTAAATCTTTTCTTTTCAATAAAAAAAATTCCTAAAATGAATGTTACAAAAATAATTAGTTGCTATAATAACTAAATTAAAAATTATTTTAAAGATTAAAAAAATTATTAATTTTTAAATTAATTTTTATTATGAATAAATAATTTTTAAATTTATATCTAATTAACTATCAAGGTTTTAATTACCAATTATTTATATTCTAAATTTGGTAGAAAAATCTTAATAGCTAATTAGATACCCATTTAGAAACTATTTATCGATAATAGAAACTAATTTAAAAATTAAATTTTTTTAGTATCTAAAATGATGTCTAATTTAGTCAATATAATAATTAATTATTTTTTTTTTAAATTGATTTATTTTCAAAGATTTTCTTTTAGTTATTTTTTTTTATTAAGAGTAAGTTGGTCCATGCTTTCCATTTGATTTGGTTTATGACAGGTTACGCTATTTGCAGCGCACTTCGCAGGCTGCATGTTTTATTGGTTGGCTGTCCAGCACAAAACACCGAACAACACATGGATAGGAAACAAAACACAGGATTTTCATGAATTGGGCATCGGGTTGGGTTACACTTATTCTGTCTACTGGTCTGTTGCAACCCTTACCACAGTTGGATATGGAGATTTTTATGCAGTGAATTTAACAGAGAAGCTTTTCTGTATTTTCTACACGCTCTTTAACATCGGCCTCGGTGCATATGTAATTGGAAACATGACAACTTTGTTGGTTCATATCTCTGTCCGAACCTTTGCCGTGGTAAGTGTTACGAGGACTTCCATGCTCATTTAACTCTTAGCTTTACATTTCATAACCTTGGCATATCAAATCAAACCTAGCATAACATAGAAAGGAGTTATAAAGTGGTTGCAAAAATAAAAGTAGGTGTTAAATGATAATTTACCATGCCAAAAACTAATGCACTTCACCTCCAGGCTTCACAGAGGGATGTCTTCGACAAAATATTACAATATGCAAACAAAAATAGACTCCCAGAAGGATTAAAGGAGCAAATATTGGCACACATGCAATTGAAGTTCAAGACTGCAGAGTTGCAGCAAGAAGTGCTGCAAGACCTACCTAAAACTATAAGATCCTGTATTGCTCAGCATCTTTTCAAAAACATTGTTGAAACAGCATATTTATTTAAAGGAGTTTCTGATAATTTTATCACCCAGCTGGTAAAACATCTTGTTTTATTTCTTCACTCTTTTTCTTCTAGGTAGCGATTGAATAGATTCTGAACAACTCAACACTAACTAAATTTGAAATCATGACACTAAACAGGTGTCAGAAACGAAGGCAGAATACTACCCATCTAAGGTTGACATTATCTTGCAAAATGAGATGCCAAAATATTTTTACATCTTGGTATCTGGGTCACTGGTAAACATCTATTGCTTGTTCAAATCATGCCCTTTGTACAAGGTTTTACTGCTAACTAACTGAACTATTCCGCAGGATGTGTTGATATACAATACTGGGTCCGAACAGGTAAGATGAGATCTACCAAGCAATTAATTTAAGGGAATATGTAACATTCAAAACAAAGTAAAGAGGTAATAACTCCTAGATACCTAGTGAATGGAAAGAGTTGTGCATAAACCACTACAAAGCAACACGCCAGAGAAAATGTTTCAACTTTAAAGAGGATAAAATATTAGTCTCATTTGGACAAAAGATGTAATAGTGTAATTGATTTGTATCTGAAAACGGGGAATCCTTGTATTAAACATTAGATATAAGAACATCTGAACTATAGAGAATAAAAGAATCTCATAGACCGCATGACATTGACAACTAGTGCGTAACCGGAGTAGAAGTCATTTTGGAAGATCAAGTTTCTTCACAAAATAAGAAGTTTTTTCTAATCTTCTAGCTCTTTCCGATAACCTGCTGAAGCAAGCACCTCAAATTAAGTGTAGACTCGTTACTTTGCCAAAAAGAACATCTTCATCAGAATCGTAAATCGAACAGGTGGTTGAAATCGGAAATAAGAGACTCAAGGGTACCAACAAGAAAAAATTTAGAGTACTAATAAAGAGAATGAAATAATAATGATTTAAAAGAAGTATCTATGTTTCTGCACGGATAACAATTCTCGCATTGCTTGACTGAGCTCATGAAAGCTTTTTCAGTTTTTATTCGAACTTGAATCTGGAGACATGGCAGGAGAAATAGGCGTGATGTTTAATATTCCACAACCTTTTACAGTGAGAAGTAGAGGGCTCTCCCAGGTCATACGAATCAATCATCATCACCTCAAGCAGATGGTGCAACCATTTAGTGACGATGGGAAGGCAATCATGTACAACTTTATTCAGGTTTGACAGTTCACCATCAACTGATTAATTAATTTGCTCACTTCAACATTAACCAAATATCATTGTGCATTCATTATATCCAAATTTTGTACACGCCAACATGCTCATACATTTCCAAGCTGATGTTGGTTGTTCTATTCTCAGTATTTGAAGGGCCTCAAAGGCAAGGTGCTAGAAGAAATATCGTGTGTACCAGAATTGCTGGGTGACCTTGAGGTATTTCTTTAATTTTGAATTTCAACCATCAAAACTTATGACTGACTGATCTATTAAGAAGCATAAACATTTAATTAATGTGCAAATAAAGAATATAAGAAAAGGATGCACATAACTCCTTGGATGGTAAACGTTGAGTTCGCAGAGCTAAACCCTTAGGCAAATTTATATACAATTAGCAGACGAGAGAATAATGACTGCCACAAATACAGAATTCTGCCAGGAAGTCCCAAAGCTGCTTTAAACCATGTCTCTGAGAAAAGGATATATTGGATAAATTAAGAACAGAAGAAAAGCCCACTAAAAATAGAAAACCTCCCTTCGAATACCCTCTCTTTGTCATCTTTCCCTAAAGGAACCTTAAGGTTGCCTGGTGATGCCTGGATAATTCTCTCTGTGAATTGAACGTATGTACCGTGGAGATAAATGTTAACATCTCCAATATGATTTGATTATATTATGTGTGATGAACTAACTCAAAAGCTCCCCGAAAGAATAGGGTGATAGCACAAGAATAGTTTTATATTACATCTCAAGCATTATATATCATAGATCGGCAAATGAATAAAGAATTCCTAAATATATAGTTTACACTCCATAAAATAGAATTTGTCACAGACAAATAAATCTATCATAATTTTGTCCACATATTTACGCATAAGAAATCCAACAGTATACTCTTTAAATTCCTTTCCGAACACATTATTTTGTAGTGAACACTGGTTTTTAAACTATATGTGCTACTAGTAATCCAAATGTACATATGTGAATCGCTTCATATATGACGAACACTGATTTTTGCAGCATCTGACACAAAATGAGGGTACACTCGATGAAGATTCCAGATATCAAGATCCATATAAAAAAGGTAGGCTTAATCCAGTATCTAGTTACAGCAATACGAAATGGTAGAGGAATTAGAAAAATAGAATCATTAGACAATCGGGGGTTCTGTAAAACACAACCCAAGAAACTTCATGTTCATTTCTGTTTGTGGGTATGGATGTTGATTTGTTGACATCACGAACAATGTAACATTCTCTTTTCGTTCCTTATTTCTCTTCATCTCCTTCTTTTCTGGGAATGAAGCAAGGCACACACTACACAAGATTGCCCCTTGGTAACCAATCTTCGGTCATGCATGAAAACACACAATTCCTTCTTATAGCAAACAGATATATCTCCATTACGAATAAACCAGCAAGTTGCAACATTAATTCAGTTTGACAAACAACTTGAACTCCACAAGATAGTCAGGAACCTTTTGATATCGAAATGTCACCTAGGTTGGTCTGTTCGTGTTCATTGCTTGATCAGTGTCCAAAAAAATGAAAATGCTATGGAATTCAAGTTTTTCAGAGGATTTGAGATAAATGAAATCATGCTACTTACCTGAAGTACCGGCATAGGTTCATGCTACTTACTAATTGCAGGAAAAACAGGAAATTACAAACCACTGTCAAGCCCAGTCCCCGTTAGAGTTAAAATCCACGGACACCATCCCAATGAAAACAAAATGGGAAATGGAACAACGCCAAAGCTAATACTTCTCCCAAATTCGGTTGAAGATATTTTCAGAGTTGCAGGTATGATTACATTCAACATGCATGCAGGCATCCAAAAGATTCTCAGTGTTTAATGATTAAATGATATCAATAATAGAAAATAACCTAATCACAATATAATCTGAAACCCCTTCTTTGCCCGCATTCCACACAGACAGGGCTCACTATTTAAAGCCTTTACGTTCAGCAACAGAAATATATTGAACAATGAAATTATATGGATTTCGCTCTTGTATTCATAGAACTACACATATTGAGGTAACAACAAATTCAATAGCATAACTAAGTTGATTGGAGTTTTGTGTACGCAGAGAGAAAATTCGGAAAAAGAGGAAGCAAAATTCTCATGGCTGACGGCTCAGAAGTAGAACAATTAAACGCGCTAAGGGAGAATGATGAGTTATATATCCTCTAATGATCAAACTAAACAGAGATTAACATTATGCTCTGCTCATTTTGATACGTACGCGTTTCAGGTGTCAATCTACTTAACCAAGCAAGATATATGGGATACAATGTATAAAAATGAAATATGTAGAATGATACCTAAAGCATTTTACTCTCTGTTGAGCATCTCAAGAACAGCATAAGCAGCTTTTTGGAAGTTATCTCTATCTTCGTTTAAGGCTGTTTTCCTCTCAAGAGCAGAACCTTTGCATTTCTCTATCTCCTCGTCTATAACTGCAGAATTATGATTAATTTCACTGTAAAAAAAGAAACAAATCAAATCAAAGAGGATAAAATAATCACAAGTTTTAACCGAAATCGTACTGAAAAAAAAAACCAAAAAAATATTGATATTCAAAAAGCAATAATGATTAGGAAACTGACGTGATCGTCTTAAACAAGTTCTCCATGATCTCTTGGACTTCATTTGATATCTCTGCACGGTTTAGCAGAACAGTCAGAAATTGAAGTAAACACAACGGGAAAATCGTTAATCGATCGAACCATGCGTTGCTCAGAATTGGATTTCATCAAACACACGAAATCATTATAGTTCATTACAAGTGAAAGGTCGCATCGCGTCACGCGTGGTTTGAATTAACAATTAGGTTTTTGCATTTGCAGAGATTGTTAATCCTCGAGTTTCATGAATGCGGATGAATTATTACAATGGAAACTGGAATTGGCGGTTACGACTCACCGTAGATGAGAGAAGAAAGGTGATTTTCGGATTCTGCTTCTGTAGGTATTGCCTCTGAGGACGCCATGGATGCGAACGTTGCTTCGAGCGAAATCACAAACAATACGCGCGCTTTGACTTCATTTTCAAAATTAATATTATATATAAACACACACAGAGAGGTTAAAAAAGGAAATTACTTTATTTAACAGAGTCTTTTATCTTTTTACCCATCTTTATTTTCTTGAGCCCACCTTGTCTACTTGGTAGGGCCATTGCATTCTGCACCTCCTACTTTAAACACTTACCTTCATGGATGTGGTGAAAAGATAAAAGCGCTCTTTATTTTTATTTATGAAATGCATTTTGGATCTATGTTCTAAAATAGATTTTTAGATTTGAAAATGCATTTTGGAAAATTCAATCCAAAATGTTTTTCTTTCTATAAAAAAAAATAGTAAGAATTGAAGTCAAAACAAAATAAATAATAAACGAGCATTATCTCAATCATCAGCGGTGGTAATATGTGTATAACTTCAAATATTTTGGTAAATATTTGCATCCAACTATCATAAGATGAAGACTATTGGGGTAAGAGTAAGTAGACCATATTATGTTTATAGTTAATGTGGGTAAACTATCTTGCAATTTAACTTAAGTAATTGGGAATATGAATATAAAATATGACCACACACATTTGAAAATACCTTAACAAAATGTAAATTATACGTGTCCAATTCATATACTCAGTAAAGATTGACTGACATTCATGGGAGGCTTACTTCATAATGGGAATATCGTCATATTAGTTTCAATGATAAACACACTACAACAACATTATATCTACTAGCAATCACGTATCACATATTGGACATAGTCATCCATTTGCCAACACTGACTTGTGAAGACATCAATGTTTGTTAGAGAAATTTAAAAGGATAATCATATTTCATCAGTGCAAAATACATATTATTACAACAAGCTATTAAATCGATCAAATGAAAACTGATGTAAAGCATCACACAATGGCATTTTTTCAATTTTTGGCATAAATATTACATGGATTGTACTGACAAAACCAAGTTTAAAGTTCATCTTACACACCCATTGAAGTAAGTCATCTCGCATTCCAAATATCTACACAAATACATTACAATATAAGTATATCTCATTCACACATTTTTTACACAAATGAATGCAAATATAATTATTCCATCTATTGTAAAAGGTCGAGCGTAGTCTCCTCCAATCAGTTCATCTTTAGATGCCACAAGCCTCATTGTTTTTGGCTCATACATATCAAACAACTTATCTACTTCATCGAATATTTTGCTTTACATTTGTGATTTCATCCCTATTCAACAATCACTATTAAAGTTGTGACTATGCTTAGTACACATCAATGTAATACATTAAATTTTTCATTAACAAAAATTAATTTAATATTACACAACTTATAAAAAATTAAAACTTTATTTCAAAAATTCATAAATATTAACATTTGAATCCGTAATATAATTATGTATTTCACATTATACAATTCATAATACATATTTGTAATATAGAATGTAGAATTCAAAATACAAAAGTATATTTATCATATATATATATATATAAACACGTATTTTAAAATATAATTATATATTTCAGAATTTACCATCTAAAATACATTTTGAAATATATATTTTGTATTATGAATTATATATTTTTAAATACAAAATGTTGTCTTCAATTTCTAGATATAAAAGTATAACAAGAAAAATAAAACTCATCAAAATCACACCACCAATCACAGTACAACACAACCATATTTATTATCACCGGTCACCATTAAGCACCACTCACCACCACACAAACCCTCTTCAAAGTGAAAACCAAACATATTCAATCCTCGTTGATGCTTTATCTAGAGAAGGTAAAATTGAAATTCGAAATCTTATGAAAGTGCACGTTTAAAGTATCGAGTGCGGAATGCAATGCCTTTCACAATGTTCTTTAAGCCCGTGACAAAATTTAGTTTTTATCATTACAAAATAAATATTTTAATTTAATCCCTTATTTTCATATTTTTTTTATTTTAATTCGAGATCCCACATTGACTAAGTGGTTGCAAACCTCACCTATGAACCGGTTTTATGGTGTTAATTAGACTTAAAGTTCACTTTATAATATGGTATTAGAGCCATTTCGAACATTTTCTAAGGATTGTTTGTTGAACTTATCAGGTCACCCGCTATCATACCGTTGTCGGATCATCCATAAAGTGTTATTTCACGTCAATAACGATCCGATAGCGAATGACCTGATAAGCCACTTATATACAATTAAATGCATAATCTTTAGTTGACATGAGATCTCTAACCATTAATTATACACTTATTGAGATAAAGTTACTTAAACAAAGTTCTTAGAACAATTTAAAAGGTTTTTTTCTTCTCCCTTTCCTTAACAAATAAGGTATTTAAATTCCGACCTCGTAGCCTTCTTGTCCTTAACCGAAGATGGAAATAAAATAGTCTACTTTCCGCCAAATAGTTTAATTCGAGATTAAGTACTAAAAACAAAATTATATTTCTGGCAGACAAATCTGTGGCATTTGGAACAAATCTAATAAATTAGTATTAAACAGAAAGATTACTTGAGTGGTATTCCATGTTCACGTGTATTCATAACTTAACCAAGAATTTTTGGGTACTTGGGAACATAGGAAGCCTCACTAGACGATACAGAAAATGGTAGTGCCAAATATTTAACAAACCAAAACATTAGACTATAGAAGATGATGACGGCAAAAACTAGTTTTTCTTTTTCAATTTATGAAATGGTTGCTAATAGATTAGTGTTTATTTCGTGTCATTTATCGAATCTGTCGGATAAAGGACCAGCATGTTTATGTTTGTTTAGTATCGAAATAATGTAGGACTCCTTTTGTTAATCATTATCTTAAGAAATTGATTGCTTTTGTTTTAAAATATAAAGTAATTCTATTAAGTAGACGTGTTTTATTGACATGTATTTAATACACTGGACATTAAAAAATCATTAATACTTAAATGTCTTATGCTTTTAAGAATATGATAAACAACTCTCTTAAGACCATTGGCCTTTTAAATTAGCTTTTTACACCCAAGTTGGTCTAATCAAGATATTTCTAATATTCTTTTGTAAGTATTCTATGTATTCTTTTTTTTTTAATAAATCTTATATTTTATTATTTAATATAAGTCTCTTAAAAAATTCTATTAAGCATTAATTTTTTCAACATTAATTTATATATATATATATATATATATATATATATATATATACTTCTTAAATAACTACCAATCATCATCATTTATCTCATTTCATTTATGTATATTATCAACTATTCATAAATATGTATATTTCCATCTTATATAACACGATATAAAACATTATAATATAATACAATTATAACACATTTGAAACTTTAAAAAAGAAGTTTAAAATATGTAAGCCATGTTAAAAAATATTAACATATTGTTATATTGTTTAAATGATGTTATCCAATAAAATAGATGATGCATAGATAGTCTTTCTACTCAAATTATAAGTGGATGTTAGAGTGATACTCTGTTACTTAATTAAAAAAAATTAAATGAAGTTATAAACCTTTTTTATCATCAAATAATTAAATAAATAAAACAGATCATTTCAGAGATACTTTAACTCTTATACAAAATTCACACAACATTCTTACTTTACTAGATACATTTTACCAGCTAAACTTTAAGTTTTTTTAGTTAAGCCTTTCAACAAAATTTAGCACAAAAAATAAATAAAAATTAAATTACTAAATATTATCATAGGCACTAGCTCTATAAAACCTAAATCCTTAGGACAAAACAAAACAAAAACCAATAAAAAAAACTGATCCAAATTCCAACAAAATATAATGTAGATTGAGTTATTGTGCATTATTTATCATTCATAAATATTTACACCTTAGGTCAACCTTTATATTAAGATGTTTTAAACCTATATTTCATTTGAGAAAAATTAAGCAAAATTAATCTTGCTTAAACAAAATATGCAATTTACAAAAGTCCAAAACTTCCACCAACCAATTGTAATGTTAAAGGTTTCTTTGTTTTACTTCATACAAACATGTTAAACTAAGAATATAATTATATACTATTTCATTATAATGAAATAAAACTTTCACCAATAGATGATGTTATGATAGTCTCTCTACTCAAATTATAAGTGGATGTTAGAGTGATACTCTGTTACTTAGTTAAAAAAGTTCAAATTAAATTCTAATCTTTTTTTATCATTAAATAATTAAATAAATAAAACAGAGCATTTTAGAGATGTTTTAACTCTTATACAAAATTCACACAACATCCATACTTTACTAGATACATTTCACCTGCTATACTTTACTAGATACATTTCACCCGCTAAACTTTAGGTTATTTTTAGCTAAGTCTTTCAACAAAATTAGCGCTAGAAAATATAAAATTAAACTGCTCAATATAGGCACTAGCTCTATCAAACCTAAATCCTTAGGACAAAACAAAACAAAAAACAATAAAAAAAATTGATCCAAATTATAACAAACTATAATACAGATTGAATTATTGTGCAGTATTTCTCATTCATAAGTATTTCCACCTCAGGTCAACCTTTATAATAAGAAGTTCTAAACCTATATTTCATTTGAAAAAAAAAATTACTTAAAGGTTTCTTTGTTTTACTTCGTACAAACATGTTCAACTAAGAAGATAATTATATTATTATAATGAAATAAAACTTTCACCAATTATCACTACTCCAATGTCAAACCAAAATTAAAACTATCACAATAATTTTCAAGCAAAATGTCATTCTAACTTATCTTTAAATTTAGCATGCAAACCTAAGAACCAATTCCACGTTTAAGGAATAAATAATAATTAAGATTTGAAAAATAGCATATTAATTAACCATAATAACTTATAAAATGTACATTACGTCCACAGTGAAGCTCAATTAAATATTTCACAACACTCTTTCTTTGATTACAAACGTTAGTGAGTGATACTATAATCTCTTTTAATGTTTTGGTGAAAAAAAATACAAATTTCAAGAGATATAACATGGGTTAAAAACTAAAGAATAAGACAATAATTAACTAAAACTTATAAAATAGAGCGCCTCTCACCATGAAATTTAGTTTTAAATATTCTAATTATAAATTATAAAAATCATACCAAAATACTTTTCTTTTTTACAATTATCTTCCAAATTCTCTTACTAATATCCTAAGCTCTCACTTTTTTTTTTAGAATTTTCTTTTTATCATAAAAAATATTATTTTAACAAAATATAAAAATATGGAGAATTAGAAATTTTTGTAAAAACTTTAAAAATATACGTGGTTTGAAAAAAATCATTAAAAATTAATATTATTTATTTGTATTTATCAACTATTTTTGTTAGGATAAATTCTATATGGAAAGTAAAATTTAAGTTTACATTAATTATATAAAATTAATTTATAAGATAAAATTTACTCTCACTTATACATTATAAAATATAATTATTTTTAGTTAATATGTGTATTTAACAAATGTTTCTATTTCATTACATGTGTTGAATTAACATGAGAGAAGGATGAGTATATGTTATATAATTATGAAAATATAATTTTTTTAAGCAAGTTTAACCATATTACTGAGGATTCTAAACCCAACACTAATTCAATTAATCTGTTTGTCGTGCATGTGTGTGTGCCAATGAAATTTATATATTACAATTTTTTTTCCAAAACATGTGCATAAATATTAAAGTTTATGAAACTGGCAAATGGCATTAAACTTGAATAACTTACAGATTAAGATATGCACTGGTTGTGCATGAAAAATAAACTCGAAAGAGGAGTCTTTGAATGTTATAATAACTATAGTATTTGAAAAATAAAATATTATATTTAATATACTTAAGTTTATGTAAGAGTAAATGCATGTATTTTAATAATAATTAGAATTAAATGTTGTAAAGGGTGTGAGGTGAAGCTATAGAGCTATAATTGAATGGTTGGAAGATGACTTGTTTTTCACCCATCCAGAAATAGGTCCGCGGAAATAAGGCAAAAAATATTGTGTGTCAGACTCTTAATTAAAACCATGCTTTCGAATTAATTACGATTTCATCCATCAGATAAATACACTTTAATTCCTGATTATTAACTCATTATTCATTTCAAATTTTAAACCATATTGTAAGTAAATATCGATGTTTTAGAGATATATTCGAGGAAAAATAAACAATGAGGTGGAAAAAACATTATAAAAAACAAAGAAATAAGGAATGGGTATTGGTGTTCCCCATCCTTATTATTGATTCTAAAGGAAAGTGAATGATTTATTTCTTGTAGGGATATAGATTAACTATTTTTGTTAGAGTTTAATTGATGTATATTTTTGTTTGTTTAAAATTATATGTTCTATTAGAGTTGTAAAAGTAAATCTCTAGACTCAACAACTTAATATATAATTAGTCAAGTAGGACAAACTTAATTTTCATGTGGGCCACTAATTATGTTGATACTCCAAACAAGTAATAAAGTCAACTTCACCTTTTTTTTATATTATTTTACATTTAGGTGTGAAAAAATAAAATAAGTTGTGTTAGTTATTATGATTGTATTGAACTAACATGTTTCCATAAGGTAAAGTTTATATTGCTTCCTTTTTATTTGATTAATAAATAATTTGTTTTTTTTGGAAATTGGTGAAATTTGTTTTTAAATTTATGTAAAGAGATAAATTTTAAAAAGAATGAATATGGGTAAATTATGTTTACATGACTTCAAATGTGAATAAGTCATGTAATCAAAGCACAATTTTGATAATATTTAAGTGAAGTTATGTTTGGATTATATGATTTTAATAATAATGATTTTGGTGTATCATTCAGTTATAAGAAAAATGTTTAACAGAAATTGTACCTCCTATACCAAAAAAATAAAAAATAAACACTAATTAAAATTGTGTTATTTCCATGATAATATGATTTTGAAATTGTGTTATATAAATAGTACTTATTCATACTCATAATTTTTTTAAAATTTACTCTTTTACATATTTAAAAAACAAATTTAACCGTTGATATTGGATATCTACATATACATATTATTTTTTTAAAAAACCGTTAATTACATAGTTGATATTGGATATGTACATATGATTCAAACTTTGATTTTATGGCTTTGTGTACGTGTCTTTCAAGAAACAAAAGAAAAAATATATGTGTGTACCTGTTAACAATAAATTCATATGATTATTAGTTGCATCAAGTAAAGGATTAAGATCTAAAATCCCCAAACAGTGTGACACCAAAACTTTCAAACTCTTTAATTGTCTTCAATATTGTGCCTTTCATCACGGTAAATGAATGGTTAGGTTTCAACGTTTTTGGGGTGAGTTTTGTTCCTTTTTAAGGAAAACTTTTAGACTAGGTTAAGAATAGACTTATAAATGGAATTGACAAGGAGGTCAAATCATTAATCAACAGCCTTAATGATTTAGCTAGATGAGAAACTTTATCAAAGGAGGTTGACTAACAAAGAACAATGTTTTTTCTTATAAATAAACAATTTGGAAATTTCAGAAAAGCTACACTGTCAAAAATTTAAAATTGTAAGGGTTGAGACAAGTAAAATTATAACTTTCATATATATTCACTCTTGTATCAACCCTCGAAGGAAAATAAATCATATCACCAATTCATTATCAATTAAAAGCTGATTAAGATGTTAAAGACAACAAATAAAAAAACTGTTTTTAATCCTCGTTTAATTAGGTTGACCAACAGATAATAATCACTTTTAATTTAAATAATAATCTTTAATTAGTCTCTTATGTTTGGAGTTAAAATAACAGTATAAAATTGTGGTGAAATAGGAGTGAGAAATAAACTTTTATAATTATGAGATTTTGTCTTATATTAAAAAAAACTTCTTTTATTAACTAGATATAAGTATGAATATTTATAATATTTATTTTTTTAAATTATGAATATTTATAATATTTATTTTTTAAAATTGAATATTGTTTTTGTTTGGAGTCAAGAAAGTCTCATGCTCTTACTATGTATATGTATAGATTTAGAGTTTAGGGTGTAGGGTTTAAGATTTAAAGTTTACATTTATTTTATTCATAATATTACGTACATGCAAAAAATTAATTTGATCTTGGGTAGTTAAATGTAATAAATGCTTAATAAATATTGGTCAATCTATTTATAGGGATGAGTTAAACTCTTATATTTATAAATATGTATTAACACAATTTTTGTTATTAATATTCTAACACTATGTATGATTTTTTTTTCTAATCCACTTTTAATTTTCTCATGAGATGTTAGAGTGTACATTTAGTTGTTCGTGATCGAGAGTAGTGTACCGATCGGTACTGAACGAGTCAATCTCGACTAAGGTGACCGATCGCCTGAGCCAAATGACACATCAAGACCTGTAATAAATAATAGTAACGGCATTTACAATGAGTCACATTCATATCCTGAAATATGCGAAAAATATCTCCGACGAATCAGTCAACAATTGATTAACTGAAATTTGCACATCCCTATTAATTAGGGATTCGATACATGTTAGTTAATAACTCATATCCGACTCATTATCATAAGAGTCCATAACTAACACTATAAATAAAACCTTCTGCGGAGGTGTAAGGTACGTTTTTCATATTCTACCACAATACACTTAAATCATAGCATTGACTTGAGTGTCGGAGTGCAATCGCAGGTATCCAAAACATCAATAGCGAAAGTAGAAAACTTGAAGAAACTCAAAAATTACCGACACATCAGCAATTATACAACAAGTTTCAAGTATTATCTAGGCCTCTCTTTATCCATAGAGGTACAAGTAGAAATATAGACATATACGAGAAACAGATAATAAATTATTATTTTTCTCAGGAAGAAAAATAACTTTTGAAATGAATGTAAAGGGAGCTTTCTGAAAAAATGACGTTGCAGAAGTATACTCCAAACATTTATGCAGAAAGAAAACTAGGTTAAGTAACGAAAACTCCAGCAAGAAACCTCTCTTATTATATTCTACTCTGAAAGAGTGAGTGATGGTCCATGGTCAATGGTTGAGAAGAAGTACGTATGAAAGACAAAATATACGGAATGGGTCATAAAGTATTATTGATTAAGCTTGAAATATTATACAGTACATAATTTTTGTTGTGCATTAGCCTCGCAGACGCAACAAGATAGGGTCCCTTGTCACTATAATTAGTAGCATGGCTAGGGTTCTAGCTACTCCTTTCATAACTTTGATTCGTCAATCGATTCACCGCATGCGTGCATCTTCATGTGCAATGCATCATCAACCATGCATTCTTCTTCGATCAACTTCCCCACACCTTACCAATTAAATGCTCCTGCCATCATAAATACACCCATTTAATATATATATATATATATATATATATATATATATACTTCTTTATCTTTCTTTTCTCTTTTACTCTTGATATTGACTACTCTTTTTAACTTTCCCCTTTTATTTCGCTTTTAAACGATCTAAATACCACATATAAGTGAAAAATAAATAATTATGTATTTTGTTGTTCAGTTGAAGTGAAAAGAAAAAAATTATTTTAAAATGAAATTTGAACAAGATCTCTCTTATCTCAAAGTGAGGTTTATTCCTTTTATTTTTATTTTTTTCTCTACTTAGATTAGCAATAGAAAAATGAAAGTAATATAAATTTGTGTTCAAGGAAAAAAATAGTAATGGTTTGTTTGAATTTATTAAGGAATATATCAGTTAATATTAGTTATTATAAGACTTAATTAGTTATTAAAGAAATTATTTATCAGTTATTATATGATATAATTTGCCTGATCAAGTCGGTTCTCTCTTTTATCCCTTTGTTTTACCTATCTCTTTTCAAAATGCCTGTTGGGGTGGCAAACGAGATAGTGAGTATTCAAAAAAATTTCATGTGGGGTTGGGGCTCTGATGGAAGAAAGGTAGCGTGGGCTTCTTGGAAAAAGGTGTGTGAAGCACGGGAGGATGGAGGGCTCGGCGTCATTGACTTAAGGATTTTCAACTTGGCTTTACTCGGTATATGGGTTTGGCGTCTGGGGTCGGATAAGGGTGGTTTGTGGAAGGAGGTAATTGACTCCAAGTACGGCGGCTGGAGAAATTTGAGAGAGGGAAGGGGAGGAAGTTCATAATCCCTGTGGTGGAAAGATTTAAGGGAGGTGTGGAGCTTAGAAGGGTGGGGTCAAAATTTTGAAGATGTCGTGGCTTGGAAGGTGGGTAATGGGAAGGAAGTTATGTTATGGGAAGACAATTGGATGGGTAGGGGGCGTTGAAAAGTGTTTTCCCGAGACTGTTTTCACTTAGTGTCTCAAAAGCTTCCACGGTGGCAGAGGTAGGGGCTTGGAACAACAATGTTTGGGTTTGGAAGTTTGGTTGGAGAAGGAATCTTTTTGAGTGGGAAAAGAATTTAGTGTGTCTACTGTCTCAGGAAGTTCAGGGTATGAGCTTGAATTTGGAGAAGGAAGATAGCTGGGAGTGGAAGGAAGGGGAGGAGGTAGGGTATTCGGTTAAAACTGGTTATCTCCGTCTAAAGGGGGGTCGAGTAGGGGAGAAAGTGGAGGAGTTTATGAAGTTCTGGAAGTGTAAGGTTGTACCTTCTGCACATGTTACAGCGTGGAGGGTGTTGGAAAATAAGTTGGCTACTAAGGCTAACTTGGAAAAACGTGGGATCACGGTGGTAAGTTCTGTGTGTAGTCTTTGCGGGGTGGAGGAGGAATCTAACACTCATTTGTTCTTTGAGTGTAGTTTTGCGTGGCGAGTGTGGAACCTTTGTTGTGCTTGGTTGGGTGTGCAAAGTGTGTTTCATAATGTTCCACTGCTAAATTTCTCTCAGTTTAGGTTGAGTAACGTGTCTGTTTCGGTAAATGAGGTTTGAGAAGTGATTTGGATCGCGGTCGTCAACGAAATCTGGAAACATAAAAACAAAGTAATATTTAGAGGGGGTGTAATAGATGTATTGGAAGTATTCGCGTTGGTGCAACTAAAGGCATGGGCTTGGGCTACTTCCAAGTCGCGGGATGCAATCTTTTCCTTCTCTGATTGGTGTGTTAATCCTTTGGTCTGTATGGAGATAATGTTTTGATGTCTTGTTTGGGTATAAGAGTGAGGGTTGTAGGCGGCTCTTTTCAGATTTATTTAAGTATTTAGGAGTTGGCGGAGTGTGTGTTGTGGACAAGGTTAAAGGTCGTGTGTTTTGTATAAGGGTTGGGTCACCCCTAAAGTGACTCACATTTATTCATTGCTTATTGCTTATCAAAAAAGAAAATTATATGATATAATTAGTTCTTATGTAACATAAATTAATTAGGTTGATTGAATAGACATAATTATGTTTTATATTTCTTTTATGTAGTTACAATTTTGTTTATATATATATATATATTACATTTTTTCAGTTAGAAATCATCCAACTTCAAAATCAATCTTTTTATTCGTGTCATGGTATCAAAAACATTATCTTGGTACTCTTGATTATCAAAATTTTCATACTTTCTAAAAACACCCATTCTGTCATGGTAGACGATTCAAAAGGTTCTGGATCTGATATCAAAACCATTGATCCCTCACACTCGTTTTATATTCATCATTTAGATCAACTCGGCCATGTCTTGGTTCCTATCAAATTAAATGGCATCAACTATCAATCTTGAAGCAGCGTTGTGACAACACAATTAAAGAACCGTCGCAGGATGCAAAACCCTCTATGTTTGAACAATGGAACCAATGCAACAACATTATACTTTCTTAACTAACTCATTCTGTTGAATCGAACATTGCTCATCCATGCCAAAACAATAAAGAAGTAAATAATTTCTTCACCATATATATTTCTTCACCTTTAATTTGTTAACTCATACATTAATTATATAATAGAATAATCTCTAAATAATTCTGATAACATATTAAGAAGTAAATTTAAAACCCTAAACTCTAAATATTTTTATCTTTAGTTCATTGAGATCTTTCACAATTCTTTCATCAAAGCGGAAATAAATTATATGAAAAATATTTTCATACTTAACAAAACATATATCTCACATCTTAATTTTTTTTAATTAATAAATCCTCTCTATTTAATGCTAATTTGGAGAGAGGGAAAATCTAAAGTAAGTTGTGTGTATGACAATATATTTTTCTTCGTCCTTTGCCTGAGGGTTGACAACAGTTTTTTTTTTTTATCTAATTACCTCTTCCCTTCTTAGCAGATATAAAATGTTTGGAATATGGCCATTAATCTTGCAATGAGGATGGTTGGATTATATGGAGATAAGCGAGAAGCACACACGTGCCTGGTTACTGTTCACTCTTTCTTAGGTACAGTGAGTACTAAATCATGAAAAGTAGAATAAGGAAAACGACAAGAACCCATAAAGTTACAAATACCGTGCTATTGCTATTGCATCCCACTTTTCGATTCTTACACCCAATAACACTAGTATTTACAATTTATTAGTTTAATAAATTGTATCTGTTTTTAGCCATAACTTGTTAAAGCCATGACATGATGTGTTAAAACCTGTAATATTTTTATATTGTTGTCTTTTTTATTTTTCAAGCTTTCAAAACACGAGTTGAAATAAGTTATTAACTCGTATTGAGATTCCATAAAACGATAGAGAAAATGAAAATGCAAGAAAGATAAGAGGTAGACGATGGCAAGAGATAGAGGGTCAACAGTAATATAAAATATATAATTTATTTATACATAATATTTCATATAAAAATGATAGCTATTTATGAATTTTTATTGATAAAATAGTTATAATTCAATTTTTAATTTATATTTTTTTTTCTTTTTACATGTTTTGTATGATAAGATGAATGTGAACCATCAATTTTAAAATTTTTGTTAATTTCAGGATTTTGTGAAAAAAATGAAGATAATAGGGCTAAAGAAGAACGAACAAGTTAAATACAAGATGAAATGATAAAATTGGAACATTGAAAACTCGCTCAAACTCGTCCAAGCGAGTTCACTTTAGTGAAGTTGGGTTTTTTCTCATTAAACTCGCTTAAGCAATTGATAACTTTTTATGACAAGTGCATCACATTGTTAGAGATAATAATTTGTCCCTAAGGATGGATATCGATCTCATAAGGAGCAATTGAATTATCAAGTATAATACTCGCTAAATATGAAACACAACAACAAAATATGAAATAGGGATTAAGTTGGAAGAATTAGTTGCTTCAAGTTGGAAAAATAGGGATTAAGTTAGTTATGATTAATAAGAAAACAGACAAAGAATTAGTTGCTTCATAAATTAGATACTATTTTATATTTATTTTAACAATTAATACTCATAAGTGTCTATATTTTAATATGAAATATTACTGAAATTAGACATTTATCAACAATATCTTATAAAATTTCATTGTGGGTTCGATATTTGTCTTTAGGGACAAATTATTACTTATGACTCGATACACTTGCCGTAAAATAGTCATCAAGTTTTTGACGTCATTGTCAGAAAACCATTTTATTTGTAGAGTACAAATTCTTAAATATTGTGAATATTTTAATTGTTTTTAATTTTTTATTAACATTTTATTTTATTTTTAGATTTGTTTTAAATTTTATAATTTCGAAATTTTATTATTATTTTTTGTTACTGCTAGTTACTCATTGTGCTAATTCTTGAGTGAGTTGTCTTATATGATATTAAGAGGACAAATTTTCAAAGATCAATTGCAATTTGAATCAGATATTGAAAACGCAGCTAAGAAGCACAAGGTGAAAAAGAGAAAAGAAAAATAAGGAGAATTAAAGAAGAATCCTTAACCACTTTCTACCTTTCATTTTAATTTTTTTTTTTTCAAAAAAACACTATGGTTGAAGAGCAACCACCACAGCCTAGAAGAACACTTGAAGATTATGCTATGCAGCAGGGACTAATACATTTTTCTAGTATTGCAATACCTAATACCACTAAGGTTTTGGAGATGAAACCTGAATTCCTTAGTTTGATCAATGTCCATCAATTTACAACAATGGACCATGAGGATCCATATACACATTTGTCTACATTCTATGAATTGGTGGGCACAATGAGCTTTCAATAAGGTGATTTTGAATTTGTTTATCTGTGTTTGTTCCCTTTCTCATTGGCAGGAAAAGCTAAGGAATGTCTCAAATTACATCCAAATTAGAGCCTCACCAGTTGAAAAGATCTAGAGGAAATTTTTTTATAAAGATTGTTTCCACTATCCGCTATATCAAAACAAAGTATGATATTTCTATGTTCAGACAATGATCAAATGAAGCCTTTTGTGAAACATGGGAGGAGATTCAAAGTGATGCTGAGAAAATGCTCAAATCATGGGTTTAAAGATATTGCATAATTGAATATCTTTCAGAATGACCTCATATCTGATACCAAAATGCTTATAGATGCTACAACTGATGGCATAATGATAGTTGTTGATGTAGAACAAAAGTAAAAATTTATTATTGATGCATTAACATCAATCAATTATCAAGCTCAACATGATAGACAATACATTCAGAAGAAAGGGTTGTTAGAGCTAAATACTTCAGATGTAATTCTGACTCAGAATAAAATTTTGACACAGCAACTTGAGGCATTAACTGCACAAATATCTAAACTGCCACAACAATTACAAGTTGTGCAAGCATCTCAAAGTCATACTCAACTAATCGTCCCAATGGTCACTGTTCTTATCAAAATAATTCATCAAAAGTAGAAATAAATTATATGAGTAACCAGGGAAGGCAAGGTGGACACCTTGGAAAAATTTATGCAAGTTGGCCAATTAAAAAAATAATGAAGCAACAATAAAAAATTTAGAAACGCAAGTGGAGTAGATTGCTAAACAGTTTGCAAAGCAACAAAGTGGCCAGTTTTCAACTAACACACCGACCAATCCAAAAATGGTATAGTATTAAGAGAAGAGATTAATGATAACTTAGTTCATGAGAAAATAAGAAAAAATGATAGAAAAAAAATCGATGTAGATAATACTTTCTTTAATTTTCAATATAAGGATTTTTGTTAGAGAAAGTAGGATCAACACACTTTTTCCATAAAACATTCAAGAAAATAGAGAACTAAAAAAAACTAGAAATAGACGGTGACACAGGTTAGACAATAAACACTAACATATAAAAAACTTATTTTTTATTTTCATATATATATATATATATATATATATATATATATATATATAAACCTATACATGAACAGAAAAAAGTACTGAATAAAACTCATTAGATAAAAGTTAAAAACATACAAAATTTTATTTTTTGACAGAAATTTTCAATAAACAATAAAGTACATGTTCAAAAAATGTATTAAAAAATATATTATTAAAATATATGTTGCAAATTTTATTCTTCAGCTTATTGATCAATAATTAAAATAGTATTAGTTAAATTTATCCATGTGAAATTGCTAGTTATGATATAAAAAATTATTCAAATATATTCACAACTCGTGTACTTAAAATAACGTGAATTTCACGTCTTTTTCTTCAGCAAGTTAAAATTTAAAATTAAAATTACACATTTTTTTTCTCAATTTAAAACGTGTAACATAACATGTATTGTGGAAGAAGAAAGATACGTGTATAAAAAAAATAAAAAAAAAAGTTATATATATTACAACAATATAAATGTTCTGTTTAAGTTTCTAATAGTGTGTGGAAAAGAAGAACAAAGAGAACAAATACTAAATGTACAATATTTGATGATGGTTGTTAACCAATTTATTAAGTTCCATTAATTTTTCTGCTAGTCAATTGATCTAAATGGACAAATTTATGTTGATTGTATGTTCCATTAATTAACAAAGTGATGATATATTTTTCTAAATATAATAATTTCAAAAAATTATAAAATAATATTTATAAAATGATGAAATTATATTTGTTGTTATAAATTAATTTTAATTAATTATTAAATTATAATTTTATTATTAATAATAGTATTTTTAATTATTTAATATTATAAAATATTTTTATTAGTATTTTTATTTGTTTATATAATATTATTTGTAATTACTTATTATTATTTATTATATTATATTTTATAATCCATTATCATATATGTAATATAACATAATATAATAGGTTATCATTTACATTATATACTTAATAATATAATTATATATACAACCAGTTATTATATATATAATATAATATAATATAATTATAGTATGTGATGAAATAAAAGAAAAAAACACAAACAATTAAATTTATATTTATTATATTTTCATTTCATTATCTTTTTGAAACAAATATTCTATACGATCATTGGCCATGACACGAAGTTCATTTTCTTTCTCACTGGTTTGCACACGCTCTGCAAACATTATCTTCTTCTTCATTCGGTATATTCTCATCATTTTATTGTTCCTTTTTGTCGTTACTCTTACACAAGGGGAACATATCAAATATTACTAATTCTTACTTTCTTTTATTAAATTTTAGAATGATACCATATTAAAATAATCAAATTTATCTTATAATATTTCAAACAAATTTTAAAAAAAAGAATTCTATTAAAAATTATATCTTATCAATCCATAAAAAAAAACTTAAAATAAAATAGACAGTTCCAAAAAATATTTAAGTTAATGCATTGTTGAGAAAATAATGTACTTGTAAAATGAAAACGTTTTTCATTATAATTTACTACATTTCTTTATTTTATAATTTCAATCCAATTATTAATTTTTTTAACAATTTAACCAAATTGAAAGATATTAAATAACATAATATTTAAATGAAAGTTATAATTAAGAATGGTGCAGTTTTGTTTTAGCATCTTTTTCTCTTCTTTACATTGTGTGATCGTCTTTGTGGGGTCCACTTTGCCCAGTCAACATATGCATTGTCAGTTTCTAATTCAATCATCACTCACTCTCTTTTGTCGTTTTCTCATCACTCACTTTCTCTCTCTTCATTCTTCTACTGTAAAAAAAACCACACTTCTCATACAGTTACACACTAATTAATCATACCAAATTAAACTCACCATTTTAATATATCAACTTCATTTTAATTAATTCACTGAATAACAACCAAATCTTAACAAAATTGTTGGAGTTAAAATTCAATTTCTTAATAAAATATCATCACTTTTATTAAATTAGATCTAAACTTTGATTTACTACACTATATAAAAAAGTAACTCCTTTTCTTACATTTTCCTATTCACTATTTTATGTCAGGTTTATGAGTATTTTAAACTTTTACACTGTGTTTGAAAATGTGTTAGTACTGTTAACTAATTTGATGAATTTATAATATACTTTTACCAATACAAAAATATTTAATAAAAGCATTACAATAGTTTATTTTAAATATCTCTAACTTATATAAATTATAAATTACTTAATTTATTTTAGAAAATTTGAAAGCTACTAATTTACTTTACTGAGTTTATAGACTAGTTTAATCAATATACTACTGTTTAGTAAATGCATTAAAAGTATCCAACTAATATGTTATAAACTATTTGAACTAACTTCTATAGTTTGTAGATATAGTAGTTTATTTTTTTTTTAATTATTATTACTATTTATATTCTAATTAATTTTTATTATCTTTAAAATTTACTAATTATTTATTTTAATTTTATGGAGATAATTAATAATTATACAATTTTTAATATTTATTATTTTTTAAATTTTATGTCATTCAAATTAAGAAATATGTAACATTGCAAATTGAAGTAACATGATTTCATACTAAAAACTACACACAATAAAAATTATATAAAAAAATCAATATAACAGTCATTTAAATTGAAAAATAAAAACTTTATTTTATTAAAAAAAAATCATCAGTATTCATTACATCAAGTCATTTAAATAAAATAAGTTATTAGAAGGAAAACCTTCACACAACTTTTTTTAAAAAATCTATTAAAAGGTTTAATTATTTAAAAATTATTAAATTATAATTACATGATAATATTTTTTATTTAAAAGTAAATTTTTTATTTATATCATACTTTTATGTTATTTCACGTTTATTTCACGTTTATTAATATTTTATTAGTTACTTTATCAAAAATATTTAATATAATAAATTATCTCAGGGTTCATAACTTATAAATTAAAAAAATTTAGATAACCATTAACTTATTAAGTAACTCTTAATTTATAAACTATAAACTTATGACATTTAATTATCATTGTTAATTTTATATTCATTTATCACCATCCTTTAGTTTCCTAGTATTTTTTTAAGGATAATTTTAAGAAATATTTTTAAAATTATAAAATTAGAAATAACAATAATATTAAAAAACTGTTAATCAAATACTTATTTAAAATCAATATTATATTAAGAACAAAACAAAATAAGAACAAATTTACATCAATACTATTAACTACAGAAGTTTAGTTGAAATCACACAGTTAAAGTGTTTCTAATTTTGATTGGTTTCAGTTAAAGTGTTTTAGAACAACAACAATTGGCATTCTTTTCAGCCAGATTTTCCCTTTACTTCCATTTCTTAATATGATAACAAAAAACATCAATTATGATATCAATTAAAATGTAGATTCAATGAATTGTCTCAAATTCCATGTTAGTAATCTAATAATTCAACATTTTTATTAAATACAGAATATCAAATTAACAGATAAACTAATTGTACAGATGAAAAAAATTAAAAAAAAATGTAAAAAATAGAAGACCAAACAATGAAGCATTATTCTGTAATATCCATTAATGTAGTACAACAGATATTTTGGAAATAAAATTCATTGTGAACATTGCAGCAGCACCCTACATTAAATTTTCAGCATATATAAATGGAAGGCATCAATTATGTGTGTGCATATTTCTTCATGGAAATTTATGGGTGATTCAGACACTGGAGAGTAAATTGGGCAAAGGAAAAAAATCTGGTGTCCACAGAGAGTGCAAACAGTTGTCTTAAACCATTAATTTAATTAGTAGTTAATTTAATTAAGACCATAACCCTTCACCACATCCATGAATTACTTTGCTAAGTTCAATTTCAATGCTAATTGAGCAAAAAAAACACACCCATTTGCAATGAACCATTGAGCAAAAATGGGGAAAGTACAAACGGAAAACAATTCTGTGGGCAGATAGATACAGTATTATTGTATAGTACATTTATTGAGAGAGAGTGTGTGAGAGAGAGGAGTATTTCAGAAGCTCACTGCTTCGCTGATTTTGAGGCATGCAAGAAGAGAGAGGAATCGTACTGCACAAGTTTCACACATCTTCTCTCTTTTTTTACTGCATTTGGGACTCTACACTCTACTTCACAACTTCATCTCTGTGAAGTTTCCGTAGCACAGAGAAAGAATAGGGTGGGTGGATTAGTTGTTTTATTTTTCTTTGACTTCGTCCTTGTTCTTCTTTTTCATGCCCTGGTTTTCTTGCCCCATGTCACTGATGGTAACCTTTGGCTGTTTTCACTTTGGTTTTGTTAGAGTGGGGTTTTGTTTGTAGTTGGCATGCTCACTGATCTTTCAGTGGCATACAAAAGTTTTGTTCTTTCGGAGATTTTAGTTCACTTTTTTTGAGTTTGGAGTTCTGGGGTGAAGTATAATAACTGTGTTTGGTTTCTTTACTAGCATTTTTTGTTGGTTTCTCTTCTGGGTATGTGGAGAATCTTGCAATTAGTGCGACATGTTTTCAAAGTTGTGATTTTTATTTTCTGGGGTGTGGTTACTTGATTAGCATTGGTTGGGTTTGTGTGTGTAGGTGTTTTGAGATAATGCTGAGGAAGAGGAACAGGTCAATGCAGAAGGAACAACACCACATGAGTAATCTGACACAGTGTGAAGCCAATTCGGAGCACTATTCTCAAACTCATCATGCTTTGGGGCGCAACAACATCAAGGGCCACTCAATTTTCAATGTTCCTTGTCTGTATGTGGGTCTAGGTCCAAAAGGGTTATTGGATTCTGATTCAGTTAGGAGCCCCACTTCTCCCCTTGATGCTAGAGTTCTTTCAAATCTAGGCAACCCTGTTAGGAAGCCAAGATCTTCACCTCATGAAGGACACCCAAGGAGTTGGGATTGTTGCAAAGTAGGTCTAGGCATTGTGGAGTCTTTGGAAGACTGTTCTAGGTTTTCTGGGAAAATTCTCCAGTCACCAGAGAGCAAGAGGGTCAGTGTAAGTCCCCAAATGATGATCAAAGCCTCAAATTGCCAAATCCATAGGGATTTTCTGGAGGGGTCCAAGTCTTTGCCCAAAGATTTTTGTAAAGCTCCTTATGGCCCCAAAAACCGATCTGTTACCACCCACAAGGGTGAATCTGAGTCCACTGTTCTTTTTGAGATTGGGGAAAGTGGCCTTGAACACGAGCTGTTTAGGAGAACCAGGTCTTGTTCATTGGACTCGTGCAGTCAACTGAAAAAGCTTTCTGGCTTAAACATTTCCTTCTCTGATTCAGACACTGATAGTTTTGCTGTGAAAGATGTGAACTTCCAATTGAGCTCTCCTCCTCATTTTATTGGGGGAAGCCAGAACTCAAATACCTTCCCACCTACAAAGTTCAACACAAACACTCTTTCCATAAGCTCCTCCAATGAATTTATCAAGTCTCTGTCTGCTAGTGAGATTGAACTCTCCGAGGACTACACATGTGTGATTTCCTACGGCCCCAATCCAAAAACAACTCACATTTTTGGGGATTGCATTCTGGAGACCCATTCTAATGCATTCAAAATCCATTACAAGAATGAAGAGAAGGAGAAGGAGAAGGGAGTGAACCCTGTTGCTAACAGGTTGGGGAGTCCAAACCCATATCCCTCAAGCGATTTCTTGAGTTTCTGCCACCATTGCAACAAGAAACTAGAAGAGGGGAAGGACATTTATATTTATGGGTGAGTTAGTCCTTGGCATTGCAACATCTCTTCTATTGTGACTCATAGCATGTTCGGTTCTACATCTCATTTGTCATTTTTTACATCTAATTTTAAGAAGCTAATAGTTATAACTTTTGAACATGCTATCAGTGTGTGTTATGCGGATATTGAATTTGGTTCTAAGGTTGGCATGGTTTTATATGTTGCAGGGGTGAAAAGGCATTTTGCAGTTTAACTTGTCGTGCAATGGAGATCATGATTGATGAGGAACTAGAGAAATCCAACACCAACCCTCCTTGTGAAAACTCTGAAAAGCCAAAACTTGGCGAGCTACTTTTTGAAGCAGACATTCTCACAGCTTCATAGAAGAATTATCTGCCAAATGCACCATTTGGTCCATGACAATGGTGCACGCACCTGATCATCTGTTCAGAAGAAGCTGTTTTATGTGCATCTGTTAGCAGCCATGGATGATCGTTTTGTACATCATTGCGTCTTGCTGGAATTGGTGTTTCAGCCTTGTCATGGTCTTTGGTGAATTGTGGCTCTCAATAAGTTAGTTTTGTTTTCCATATAAATAGAGATATATGTTATCAAACCATTGATAGCCTGCAGAAAATTAAAGGGTTGAGGTCTATTTTTCTGGCTTACCCTTTTGAATTTTTCTTGCATTATCTCTCTATTGAGTCAATGTATACAACCCAAAAAAAGTTTTTTTTCTTTTTAACTTCTATGATATGTGCTATTGTCCAAGTTTACACAACATCTTGCCTTTTCCTGAGCTTTTGGACTGAAAATCTGAAAGCTGAAGTTCCTTTTGGCCTTGAATATGCTTCATTCAGATGGTTCATGTGACTCCTATTTTAGTAAAAAAAATGCCAACTTTTGAGAAATGCATTTTACTTATACTGTGAGAAAGTAATGTGTAATTTCCTTCCAATATTCTCATTATCCTCAAATGTCAAAAGTGGAGGTTCCTCATGTTCTAAATTACACTTCACTTATCTAAAAACAATGCAATTTCTATGTTTTTGTCTTAAAACAGGACAAGAGAAGTGAGAAATCTGCCTTGACATCAAACTCTTCTCCTTAGAAAGAAATTAAAAAAATGACCTATTAAGGAGTACAACATTTATATGTAGTTGGTGAACTTTAATTAGAATGGAAGTTTCATTTCAGTCATTTATATGAATCTTTAGGGAAATAAAACTTCAATTATGATCCCAAAAACGATATTAAAAATGTTTACGAAGTTGTGTTTGAGTTTTGTCATACAAACAAGAGCAATAAATTCTTACTTTGAATTTGTTTTGATATGTAAAATTTTAAGAAGAAAGAAGCTATACTATGATGTTAGCTTCAAGGTCTGAAGCAAGGGTTATCAGAGAGATTTGAAACTAAATCGAAGAAGAGATTGTTGGAGATCTGAACCCATTTCCTAAGAGAACTTAAGGTATAGTTTAAGCCCATGCTTCTACTTCCTGTCACCCCATGCTTTCTACACCCATTTCTATAAGGGTGTTAAAAGTCCACAATGCCCTCTTTTTCTTATATATACTTAAGGGTGGTAAGGGAGACTCATTCCTGTTACAACTAGATAAGAAAATATACTATAAAGATATATTACTTCTAAATATATAATAATGACAGAATAATGAATGAAAATATTTAACTATATTCCACACATAAATAGTTCTATTTAACAATAAACAATAAAAAAAGTGACATTGTCTTGATTGTTTTCGTTCAAAGTTAGTAAGATATTTATGAACTTGATCAAACTCTCAGTTATAAGAAACATAGATTCTTCACTAATCTTTAATTCGTGAATATAAGAATAATCCATTAATGGCCTTCTAAATAAAGATTATGATACTTGTATAATTTACATAACAACTTCACAATTCATCCTTCACCCATATCATTGATTTACCACATAATTCAAGAGTATGTCTCTTTCTGTGGATTTATTGTTCACAGGTAAAGAAGGGAATGGATATCAAGTATTTGAATATAGGATTTTGTGAAAAAAGAATGAGAAATATATATATGTGAATATTAAATATTTTCTCCCCTCAAAATGAAGAGATGTGGAGGAAAAACCACCAGCATGTATTATTTTCGAATTTACCTTATTTATTCTACTGTTATAGTATTTTTTTTATTTTTCATTACTGCAAGATTTTTTAATATTAAAAAATAGTATTTTTTATTTATATTTATTTTCTAATTTTATAATATATGTTTAATATTTTAAGAAATTACTTAATTTCTATTTATATTTCTATTTAATTTGTTTTTATTTTTATTATTAATATATTTTTATGTATAATTATTATGTTTATGAGTTATAGTTTGTTTAATTATAATTTTTTATGATTTTTTTTATCAATTACGTTATATTTTTTGTTGTAGAATTTTTTATTTTTTATATTAAAAAATATTTTTTTTATATAATATCTGATTTATTTTTGAATATTATAATATATGTTTAATATTTTAAGAAATTACGTGAAGTCCTGTTTATATTTAATTTGTTGAATACATATTTTTTTAAAATTATATTTTTAAAATTTTTAAATTTGTAGAATACATATTTTTTAAAATTATAATTTTAAAACTTTTAAATGTGAAAGTTGTTTATTTTTAAACAAAAGTAACTCATTTTAATATTTTTTTTAATAGGTACGGGTAAATTTGTAAAGTAACATTTTACACATTTAAAAAAAAAAATTCTCACAACCATCACATCACTTACAAACTTCCATAAACTTTCCTCACACATCCACTCTAATATATTCCAATCCAAATATTCCCACTTTCTTCACACTTTACTCTCACGTCCACTTCTTCAAATTTCCACACATTCTCTCATCAATCCAAACACACCATAACCCTAAGTCTCTGTTTGTTTTTGCATGAACACTATTCATGCATATAGAAAAGCAAAGAATGTGTGTGTTTATATTTTCAGATTGGAGAGGTATAGAGAGAGAAGTTGAGCAAAGAAAATAAAAAAACTTTCCTTGTGCCTTTGAAGAGATTGTAGAAAAAATCCATAGACCAAATGCTATTACATTTTTGTCCTTCTGAAAAGTTTAAAATTTTTTCTTCCAACCATACTATGCATTCTTTATTTATTTTATATTTTATTTAAATATTAATAATGAATAATTTAAATTTTAAATTTATATTTATATAAGATTTTAAATACTTTAAGAATTTTACTTATTTTATATTTTATTTAAATACTCATATTAAATAATTTTAATTTGTATTTATTAAATTGTTTTAATAATTTAAGAATTTTATTTGCACAAAATATATATGTAAAAAAGTTTGTAAATATATATGTTTAAAAAAATTTAATCATATTTTATTTTAATTATAAGGATACATTTGTAAATTTACACTTTTATTTGTCTAAAAATAATATTTTATCAATCACATCATTCACTAACTTTCATAAACTTTATCTTCTTATATTTTTCCCATAATCTAAACAACCTCACTTTTTACTCACTTTCACCTCAAATTCACTTCTTCAAATCTATCTTCAAATCCAAACAAAACATAAATGAATAATTATATTTTTTTATTTTAATTATAGTTATCTACAAAATTTTTTTAGAATTACCACATTTTTCACAACCTAATAAATTTTCCTGTTGAAAAAGAGCTAGCATAATACCTATGAAAAAACATTCTAATTATAATTATCTATAATTTTTTTTTAATTACCATCTTTTTCACAACCTAATAAATTTTCTGTTGAGCAAGAGCTAACATAACCCTATGAAAAACAACACAATAATGGAGTTTTTGGAGAAGTTATAAATGAGAAAAAACAAAATGAGTATTTAAAGAAAATACATGAGAAAAATAAGAGGGTGAAAAGGTAAAAATCTAGAAAACTAGGTTTCTTTTTCTCATTAGCCACTAGAATTTAATGAACCAACACCCAATCTTGTACTATAGTTTATCAAATTTATTCTCACTAGACTAAGAGTTTGATCAACCCTCCTTCTAACTTTAGCAATTGAGATCTTATTCTCTGTGAATTTCTAAACTTCTTCTTCAAAGTGGTTGGATATCTACCAAGTCAGTGTAGTTAGAATCAAATAATGTTTAATTCCAATTAGATAAATAAAACTAGTATGCTTTACTTAACTTGTTTTATGTTATTATTATTTTATATTATGAAGACAATTACCATTTCTGCAATCACTCTACTGAATTTCTCTTTGAAGCTATTTCAATCATGTGTGAAAAATCATGTAAGATGTGAGGATATTGATATAAATAAATTGAGTATAAGGATTCATATAAATAAACTTAATTACTATTATTAGATGTGAGGATGATAGAGGCACTCAATTTCCATGTGATAAAATTCAGGAACTATAATCACTCTATTAGAAACATAAGAATCAAGATTGTATAAATATAAAATTAGAAGAATATGCATTGAAATCTTTATTAAATTGGTCCCCAATAACCTGAAAAAGATTATTATTATTATCTTACTAAATTAGGAGAAAATACAAACTTGTTTTCAGAACCATGAAATTTCATACTAGAATATACACCCCATAAGAAATAATGTAGTATTTTTTTAATGGCTTAAGAATGGATGAATAAGAGAAAATAACACTTCTTTAACTGAAAAACACTTAACAAAGAATTTAAACATTAACATGCTTCTCCCTATTTCTCATTCTCATAATTTGGAACACTTCCCAACTTATCTCATTGTTTTCTGTATGTAGTTTTTACTATCCATGTCATCATTTTCTTGAAAAAAAAGTGGGATTAACAATTGTTGCTTGAAGTTGTTAAAACATTCTTGTGACATTTGAAGTTATTTAAAAAAAAAAATACTTTTACAGGTAACTGCTCCTTACAAATAAAAAACAATATGTTGTCCAAAATTCTAATAATAATAATAATTTTATTATGTTCCCTAATTAAATCTAAATAATTCCTTAAAATTTTCTTTCATTAAAATACAAACACAAGGAACACAAATCACATTTTTTAATATATTAAACAACTCAAATAAATTACTTCCATAGATGTTCTAATATAAAATTGACTATAGCTCAACTGTTGAGATAATTAAGATTTCGACCGTAGAAACATATATATAAAGTAACAGCAAATTTGAAAGTTCAGATTATCCCAAACAAACGTTACATAGTGAAGAAACCTTAACTAGTTTGCCCCCAACATCATAACTGGTGACCCACATGATAAACAGTATTTTTCTTGCATGTGTTTTGGTCTGCCTGTAGTTGAAATAAAAACTCCCACATGTAAGGCATTTCCTCAGCCTCTTATCTGTCGTGTGTTGTAGGATTTGCAGTTCAAGCACTTTTGAGCAACAAGATGGAACTGGACGTGAGAAGTTTTAGTGCAATCATTACAAAGAATCCAAATCTGTTGAGGGAATATCACCTTTAGTTCTTCACAAATCAGAAGGTCAGGTAACTTTTCTATAGTGTTTAATTCAGAACAAATTTCTAAAAGTTAACTATTGATTCATTATACAACATTGTTGCATAGTTTATTAATATGAGGATCTTATTACAGCATACAACACCATCACACGAAAACAAAAATAAAGATAGAGATACTACTTACCATTTTGTTTCGATATGCTTCAGGCATTGGTGTAGCAGCAATCTGCAAGTCAAACTTCTCCCAAATCATTGACATGTCACAAACTGACTTGGAGCAGAGAGGGCATGCATACCTGATGCAGAATCAAATACAAAATCAGCTCATTTCAAGCAGATAGATGTGGAACAAGAGAGGAGACGAGCTGTGATACTCACTGGAAATGTTCCCCCATTTCATTCAGGCAGCTCTTATGTATTGTATGTCCGCAAGGCAAAACAAGGACATCATTCACAGATTCAAACAAGTACTGTAATCACCAAATTTGTTGCACTTTGTCAATTTCAGAAACTCAACAAATTGGGAATAGTCTCGGAGGTGCTGAAATAAGAGATTTGTAAAATGTTACCTCGAAACAAATGGGGCAATCGTGATGCATTGCTCCTTCCACACAAGGGTGACTGTTTTTCATCTGAGTTGAGTAGCAACAACCTGTGCAAAGAAATCATGAAAGCATGACCAGTATGTAAATCATTTTGACACCATTGTGTTGACATTTAGTGTTTATTAAAACAACATGGGATACAAACATACACTTACCACATTTGAAGCAGTGGAAGACATTTTCACATCCTCCGGTTCTGTATCAAAACATATCCCACTCAATCAGTCTGAATCTTGATACTAAATAAAGTCAATCTAACAGTTTGCAAAGTACATTGATGAGTCAATCTATATGTAAAGAACAGGCACAAGATGCAGGTTTAACCCTGAGTAATACAGCTGGAGGGTTCAATATTTCAGATAATTTAACTTGATTCTCATAAACACTTCTAGAAGAAATAATAAATTTCTTCATAAATTATAGTTTATAGACAAATTAGCTTATATGCATAACGTGTGAAATAACTAATTTTAATTCTAGTTCATACTTTTCTCTCAAAAATACTGGTAACATATCAGGGGTTCATACCTGCAAATTCCACAGCCACTGCAATGATATTGCTTCTTAGATACCTGCAGCAGATAAAATAATCAAGACAGTTTAATAATGTAACAAATTCTATCTAACAAATATGTGAAAAGACAGTCAGCATTACTAAACATGCAACATAATGGAAATCTGGATAGTTAACAGTTCATATAATCAGTTAAAATCCATCACCAAACCACTTACCTCAGTAAAGAGAATAGAATCTGGCTATCCCACAGATAGAATAAATAGATATAAAGACACAAAACACAATACAAAAATAAAATAAAATAAAATAAAAAAGTTCCTGGATTAAGCGCTCACATCATCATCAAAGAGCTTACACGTCCCACAGAAGTACTTGCCCATACAAACACCACAGTTAATACAGTTTTGCTGAACCTGGAAGCAACATATATTGACACAAGAGAAAACTACTTTCATAGCATATTCTTAATGATGCAAAATTAATATTCATAGTGATCTTAAGGAGGGTTTGAAAAACAATGTATGAATATTCAGTAGTTTCAACTTTAAGGGGCACATTGCCCGGTCATATCTAGAAGATTGTAACAAAACTAGTAACTGTTTACACTTTGCCCAAACCATCTAAAAGATATTTCATAAAGTAATATGCTATACACATCTTATTAATACCTTGGTTTGTCCCTATTAAATATTATGAAGGAATATGTGTGTTCTATTTAATAGATAATGAGAAAAAAATTAAAATTCATTAACAGTGAAGGTAAATTTGGTACATTGATAAAATTATTTTAGAAATGTAATCAAATTCATAGGTCATCGCTCCTCTATTATTCGACAAAAACTTATTTAATCGCCCAATTAATTGGTAAATCTTGCATTACCATTATTAATATACCATTGTGGAAGATTACACTGAAAGATAGCAAGAAAATCTAAACTCACCTCTTGTTCGGTCCCACAAAGTGAACATATAACCTGCATTTATCGTGTTACTAATTAGCACTGCTTCAACATGAAATGACAAAAGGATATGGAGCACAGAATGGCAGATATCCAAATAAGTTATGTTAAAATAAATAAGGATACCTGTTTAACTTGATGGCGGGGAACATCGTGTCTGTGCTTCTGATCAATGTTGATATTATTCTAGAAAATAACAAGATAACAAAGCACCAAAAATTAAAAGGAATGCCAAACATAAAGGTTATACATAATGACACCTTTCCCTTCTATTCTCAGTTGTAAGTTATCTTGCACTTACACATAGTTTATGAGAAAGGATCACACATTAAAACCTCAAGAGAGAGAAAAAAAAACAGTAGGTCGAATTTACTGTCATTTGCTGTTCCAGTTTACACAATCTCTACTTGTAGGCAGGGCCACAAAATGACCCCAAAATGAAGGGGCAAGAAAAATTGAAATCACACATTCGTGTGGTTCAATGCATATTGCCTCAATTACACGAAAAAAAAGACAAAAAAAGGAGAGTTTCCTAATTTTGAAATAAGATGGAACCTTATCATTTGTGTAAAAAAGACAACAAGGGTAGATAAAGTATTTGAGTAAAAACAACTATAGCGAAATACTAGAATGGGAAATTAACTCACTTTTGCCTCATTGTGACAATGGCGGCAATTAAAAATCTCATTGCAACAGGGGGCCCTAATACGGCATCTTCTCCGGTAATGTTGACATCTGCAGGAGAAACCAATGTCTTTTACAAAAGAAAAGGGAATGCAAAAACGTAAATAGAAATAGTGTAGGAACATAGACTTTACCCATATTCCATATCTCCTCTCTCACGCAAATTATTGATCTTTTGACTTGATTCTTCTCCAAGTATGTGCTCTTCATTTGATGGTAGATGATTACACACATCTTTCTCAGTCACATGCTTCGTGTCCTTGCAGTCAAGCTGCAGAGACTCAGAGTGCAATACTGCCACCCCTCCCATGATGCTAGCTATCTTCAAATAAGATTAAAAGCAATCTAGAAGCAGGCAGTAAGTAAGCCTGATGACCTGCACGCAATAAATTATTTAGAAATAAGCCCGAAACTTCTAGAAGGCATATGTCGTTGCCCCCATCAAACCAGGTAAACACTGAATGCACTGTTGCTTTCTTCTACACTGCTGAAGATCAATTGAAAGCAGCAACAACAAAATTGAATTCAAGTTGGCCAGCTCCAATCAGTGATACTCCAAGAGGGAACACACCAAAACAAGAGCATACACAACAATTCCACATAAACCAATTGATTGCAACCAACAGAATGATCACTTGATTTCTTGAAGAACTTCTGGAACCAAGTCCCAGAATACTGGAGCCAACCAATAGACACTCCAACCATGTTTAAAACAATAAATCACTCGATCAAACATGCCTTCCAAATAATGAAGATGGAGTAAATATGTCTTAATTTTATTCTCAATGAAGGACTGGCCCTTCCTTACTCGGCGGTTCTGCACGACTCCTCCAAGAACTGAAACTTACCAAAAGCAAATATTTAAAAGGTTACTTTTCCAATTGGTCCCTACCTTGCTAAATTTTTCTGCATGACTCCTCCAAGAACTGAAATTTACCATGGTAGATTTTACTAACTATTACTTTTGGAAGAACAATTTAATCAAGTTTCTAACATGTTTATTAAATGGGAACTTAGTTATACAAAACTTAACAGCGAATTTAGGTTAAAAAAACCTATTTTAATAAATTTGCTCATAAACCATCTAAGCTGGAAAAAAAGCCTCTAAGGTCACAATACCAAATAAATCCCTTCAAGCACTCACATAGATGTTTTCATATAGGTTTTGTCATTGCTATAATTGACTGTATAGAAAAATCTTATCAAAAATTGACATACCAAAAAAGCCGATTTGAAAATTCAATGAAACTAAAGGACAAATAATTTAACTTATTACTAAAATTTCATGCAATCTGCAACTAGATAGATCCCTTTTGGTTAAATTAAAAACAAAATCTTCTTCTTTTTCTTCTTCTAGTCAGTTTAGTTAGTTTACTTGACAACTTATTCGTTCAAGGTCATTACCCCTTTGCAAAAGGAAGGTTCACACTACTGCAAGGACTAATCCATATTAAAGATTCAAAAGCATGATGTCCTTGCCCATATTCCAAACAGGTTTGTCTCCTATAGAAACTTCACTGGGCCGTAGATGAAAGGCGGGGCGGAAGAAAAAGGAACATCAAGATTGGTATTTTCATAATGAGGAATGCTACTCTTCCTAAGACTTGGTTAGAATTTATTAAAAATCATAATTTTCGGTGCTTTTAATTTCTAAATCATGAGAGAAAAATAAGTGGGACTCACCAGAAAGCGTTTTTTCTAGAACAGCCGAAGCATCAAGCCAACCCTTTCACTGTTCATACAGGCAAAGAAACAGATGCATAATCGTCATGAATTATGCAAAGGAAATTCCATAAATGCTTCAACAAAACCAAAGTTCTATCATATATCTTTTGTCGAAGCTAGTGAAAGGTATTAAAGAAAAACTTCAAAAATGGTATTGTAGCAAAAGGTAAGGATACGGTAATAAAGATGGTGCTTTTTGGGCAACTCCACCCTTCATATAAATAAAGGGATAATGTTTGATAAAGGGCATCCCCTGAATTTACAATCCCTGCAAAATATTCCACCGACATCACCAGCATCACTCTTCCCCCTCAAAACATTTGCAGTCACAAATCCTATATATTATACCTTACCGTCCATTGGCAAAGAAGAGGTATAGAGATTCTCTACAATAGAACATCTCCATAAGATTAGTATGAAAAAACTAACATAATACTAAGTAGTCCAAGTGTCACCCTCCACAAGCGGAAAGGACGATTCTAATTGTTGGAGCAGCAGAATCTATCTCTTACAGGTATAACACTCAATACACATCACTATAAATAGCTGTTTCTCATTCTGCGTTTGAATGCAGAATACACTCACGGGATTAATGGAGGTGATAGCCAAGGCAGAAAACGCTATAAGACACTGAAATTTCATTGTTGCACAAACACATCTTCATACAATCTGAATTATATATACAACAATAACATAAATGCAATCAATGCTTCTCAAAGCATTTAACAACACACCATTCAACTCCAAAACTAACCGTCCATAAAATCATCAAACACCACAAACTACTAAAGAAGAAGAAATGGTGAAAAATCTGTGGCAGTACTACCAACTTGGGAGCCGGAGAGAGGTGGGCGATCCAATTCAAAATTATAGATACTATGTGAAGTCCCAAATCGGAAGCAGAGATTGGTATCTCTCCCCTTACCCAGGATAAAAAGGATGTAGAGGAGTATCATAAAGAATTTACAAAAAAATCTCATTCCAATTTATAGGTCTGGGACATATGAGTCCTTTCGAGAGACTTCTGAATTTCCAACACTACCCATCTGCATTTGGTATTTTACATTTCAAATATTTTAATATATAAGATTGATTTTTCAATGCTAAACTTTAATATGAATTCAACATCTTTTTTTCTGATGAGAATAATTAAATTTTAATTTAATCATTATAAAATTGTCTGTGGTTAAAAATTCTCTATGAATTCTTTATTTATTATATATAATGTGTCATGATTTTTATTTCTTTCCACTTTGAGGGTGTTAAAGAAACAAATTCAAAGACAGATAACATTTATGAACTTATTTATTTAAATGATCCTCTTATAATAAAATGACCCTCTTGTAATAAAAAGATTGCTACAATCATTATGAATCTACTTACTTTCTTACTTCATATTAATGTGGTAATAGGGATTAGAAATTTGAAAGACATACAACACTATTAATGTAGCATGCACAATTATTTTATTAAGGTATCTTTTTAATTGAGTTTATTCTTAATTATTCACTATTATTTTGAAAAAAATAAATTGTTTAGTAATAAGGAGAAAAAATTAAATATTATATATGAATGTTTTTATTAATTTTGTTGTATTTTTTAATTAATTTAAATTTTCTTTTAAAATTTTCATGATAATTAAGTCTAATTATCATGTTTGAAGATAACACGTATGAAATTTAGAGAAGACACTTGTGATATTTAAAAGAGCAACGTGTATTAAATGCCATGTGTGTTAGCTGTGAGGTCTTGCACGAGTGACACCATCATCCGATAATCCGACAATAGCACCGCGAATTTCTGACATGGTCGGTTTGTCTGTAATAGTTTTTAAAATTATCCAAAAAGATTGATTATCTTTGACAAGACACAAACACAAGCAATTGAACTATATTCTTTAACATTCTACTTTACTACACTCTCTCACTCAAAGTTATTCCATTGGAAATGGGTGAAACTTCCTTTTGATCTGTTTATGGGAAAAAGAGTAAAATGTCAAAAAGATATGTTAAATAAATATAAAAGATCATCTTATAATGTATTATTTGTTTGGTGAAAGAAAAGAATTCACCTTAAATTTGTTTTCTTTAGAAAAAAATAAAATATAATAAAAATAGAGTGTTACTACATGAAGTAGGTTAGTGTTAGAGTTCATCAGTAATAATTATTATTAACAACAATAATAATTTAATTTCATCAGCATAGGAATAAACTTATAGTAAATTATAATAAAATATTATCAACATAAATTTTTAAATATAATAAATAGCAAATGATTTATTTATGTTACGACACGATTTTATTTTAAATAAACTTAATAAAATATATAATATAATTAATTATTTCTAAATAATTAAAAAAATTAATTTATAATATGAGATGACAATGTATATAAATATTCCTTGACGTGGTGAAGTGAGGTGAGATTTTTTAGTCTAAGAATTACTAAAATAGTAGTAAATATTTGACTTCATTTTAATAAATCCACATGCCAAATTCAACTCATTTTAGAAATGGAGAATTTATTGTTCATTGTTCATATGTTTATTTAAATAATTACTTGAATTCTTTGGCTCCGTAGACTTATAGATCTACTTATCCATCTCGAGAGATATTCAAATTGATATATACTAATCATCATTAATATCAAAATTGAATATAATTGCTTGTTACTCAGGACTTAAACAGTGTTGAGTGTTGGATTAAGAATAAAATGTCAGTATTTAAGTACTTATGTACAGTCAAATATATTTTTTATTATTTAGTTTTATTATCGGAAGTCCAAAAATTTATAAATATATGTAATAAATATAAAAAGATATATTTACTTAATACTCAATTATTTTTTATATTATTTATAAAAATTTCTTACTAACTTAAGCCTTTCTTATATAAGTACACATTTTTTCTATCTTTAGCAACTAATCAAAATTTATCATAAGAATCCACAAAATCAAATTTCATTCCTCTACACATTATTTAAAGCGATACTCTTCTTCGTGATAAAACAAAAAGAAAATAAAGTTTTTCTTCAATTAACAAAATACTGTTATCTATATGTTTTCTTCTACTTCTTATTTAACATACCATTAAACATGGACTCCATAAAATTTTCATTCTTGCTGTTCTCTTTCTCAGAATTTCCAAATAAGAGTTTTTAAGGATTGCCCTAATGTGTTAAGAATATCATGTTATGGAGAAGACGTAGGTTTCTTAAACTTCTTATAAAGCAAGTAATAAATTTAATAGAAGATAAATTTTTCCCACATCGACTAGAGATTAGGACATTTTATTGTATATAAGTGGATGCAAATCTCACCACATGAACCGGTTTTATGGGATTAAATTAGACTTAAAGTCATTAGGTACCTAGGTTATTGCGTAGTTATCTAATTACGGAACTATTGCCGATCTATATGAGCCAAGTGGAAAAAATTCGTTTATCATACTCTCATTCATGTGTTTCGTGACAAAGATAGTATTTGCCAGTGACAATAGTTGTGAGATTTATCTAATGAATTATTGAAAGCTGAAACGCAGATCAAATAAGAGTTTACTAGTTAGAAATTGTTATGAGGAAAAGAGATGAGATAGGAAAAGAATATTCATTCATACAGAGAAACTTACATAAAAACATTTACAAAAGAATAAAAAAAAGTAATATAACATAACTAGATGTTATTATCAATGTTATCATTCCCTTTGAATTTATGATTAGTATCGAGACTACCATAAGTTTTGTTGAACTTGATAACACTCAAAATGTATATCGAACTCAATATGTTTGGCCTTGAAGTGTGAGACAAGATTGGCAGCAAAAAGAACATTTTCAAGATTAACTGAATAATCCACTAGAATATTAGAGAAAATTCAAAGTTCTTTAATAAGAGACATGATCCGCGTAATTTTGGCAAACACGGTTGTAATACTCCTATATTTAGCTTTTGTACTACTTCTAGAAACCACTTGTTGCTTATGAGATCCCTGACAGATAATATTGGAGCGAACATACATGCAAAAATTTGTAGTAGACTTCCTATCATCCAAGTTTGATCTCCAATCTGCATCAATGAAGCTATTGATAGATGAAGTTGAAGATTTTTTAAAGAGAATACCCTAATGAATTATGCCATCAAGATATGTGAGAATTCGTTTGAAAACTTTCTTGAGGTTGATGCATGTATTGATTGACTTTGTTGACAGAGTAGGAAAGAGCACCAACTATGGACTTATAGAGTAGGATCATTGAAGGAGTCATATGTGTACGCTAGGATTTAGTTTCATGCATGCTTGCTTTGTGAAGAACTTGTTTAATGTATTTGGTCTAAGAAAAGTGAATATTGTAGTCCCTATGCCAAACCACTTTTATATCAAGAAAGTAATGTAATAGATGATATTTTAGTAGAGGAACTACTAATGAGTATAATATCATCAACATAAATAAGTATAAAAATAATTAATAGATTAGTAAACTTAGTGAACAAAGAAAGATCACTCTTTATTCAGTTAAAACCCATCAAGATTAAAGTCTGGCTTAACTTGTGAAACCCAGAGTGAGGAGCCTACTTAAGGCCATAAATAGCGTAATTAAGTTTACAAACATGTGTAGGATTAGAGAAAGAGAAATCAGGAGGTTATTGCATATATATGATCCTACATACATATTTTGGGTTTAATGGCAATATATATGATCCTACATACATGTACAATACATTTTTTTCATTGAAATCAGGAGTTTAATGGCAATATATATTTTGGGTTTGAATATACCTGCTGCTTTAGATCGTGTAAGCATGTGATGCTTGTTTTTAACCGATGGACAATCAATAGTAGTGTTATCTGCAGATGGTGGAGCTGAATTTCGTTGAACAGATGGTGATGGTGAGGCACTGGTTTGCATGTTAGTAGGGTGTGATAGTGAGGAAAGTAAAGATAAGTCATGTTGATAAGTCGACATATTACTTGATATCAAGCAAATAAACTGATATAGATATATCATTCTTGAGTGTTTTGATCTTGGCTCTATTTTGAGTAGTAGATACACAATCTATTCCATATATGAAAAAGAAGTGTTGAGGCCAACCACCTTAATGAGAAGGGGATTACTCATGGAAACTAGTAGTCACGCAATAAGCAACTGGTCTTATTCATGCAGCAGAAACTCTGGGTTGATGACATTATCGAGAGCATGCTCAGTGGAAAAAAATTTAGTAGGGTAATCTTGAGTTTCCAAGAACTTGGTAAGTTTCAAGTCGGGCAAACACTTGTTACTATCATAACAGGAAGTTATCTTCATCCAGTTTGATGGATATACTGGTGTATTAAAGGTGTGAGGAAGAAAATAGGAAGAGGAAGAAAAAATTTCAGAGTAGATTGCGGAAGAAAAAGGGGTAAAAGCCACGGTGAAACTCAAAGCTTTTGATACCATGTTATGAAGAAAAATAAGAGATAGGAAATAGAATATTCATTCAAGCAGGAAGTTTCAGATACAAAAACTTATATAACAACATTTCAAAGGAATAACAGATCAATATTATCATGAATAAAGTAAAAAATGTATGAGAAACAAGATTATTTTACTTTAAATACTTTTATAATTAATTTCTTTAGTTAATACTTGCAATTATTTTATATGCATACAAGCATCGTTACATAATTTTAATCAGGACTAACTTATGCACAACAATTTTATGCAGATGCGTGAAATCAAACTAAGGTTTGTTAATGGAAATTGTTTTACCACAAGTTAGCGACACAAGAAATGTCTTAGTTTTGGTTTGCGTAAGAATTCTTACGATTTCGTCCAACTATATTTTATACAAGATTGTGTAACTTACGGAAAAAATCTGACAAACTTTCTAGTTTTGGTTGTACATTCAATCATACTTATTGCCATTTGTATCTTAGGATAACGACAAAATATTACTCATGCAATTCTATCGTTGTCTCATATACCGAGGAGCTCAGAGATATAGAAAATTTATTGGATGGCGTGATATGCAAACATGTCTTTATCAGTCAGATGCAAGAAAAAAATATCAAGGATATTAACTTTTACCGTCACTGATAATAATCCACATGATTCCTTTTTTGATCATTCCTTTAACACTTACTTATTTTTCATTCTTAGTTTAATAAGGAACGGATTTTTTTTTATTGATTTATTTAGGACACAAATGTACTGCTACCCTCTTAAATTTAAGATACCCAAATAATTCACCTTTTTTACACTTTTTAGATAAATTCTAAGAAAAACCTTAAACCAGTCAAAAGTCTCCCAAATGAGCGTTTCCCTTTGGATAGGGAGAAAAACAGTAACAAGAAATTTCAACAGATATGAAACTGTGCAAATGGTTGATACCTCAACCATAGAATTCTATTTTGGTTTGAGATTGTAATATCTCTTTCAATGATGCTCTTGTTGAACTTAAGTAGGGTGGATGGGCTAATTGCCTGCGCATATGTCTTTTCTTAATACATTTCTTTCCACCTTTTATTATGTGAGATTTAACGATTTATCACCTGTGTATCTTCAACCAAGAGACCATAACCGAAATTGTGGGGAGCCTGGGAACCACATGAAAATCTACTTCAACAATCACGCCCTGAAAATCATCGAATCAATTGAGACATATCAAATCCATAAATATTGTATGGTGAGAATCAAATATGAAATTAATGAAAATGCCTGTTCAACTAGTGTACAAGTTGAATGACTCCCATACATGCAGGTGCCAGGCAACCACCACAGAGTTGGCGATTGTAGCACAGAAGTCAAAGGACTCCTGAAAGATTAACATGAAGACAACGATGTAGATTTCAAAGCAACTTAAAGCTCAGAGGGAAATGCATCTAGTCGTGGAATATCTACATAGCCCCATCATCAAGCATGAATAACTTTTTTCTCAATTCTGTAGCATAGCATGAACTTGGATTATTGTCTGTAGCTACCTTCAGGGCACGCTGATACAAAAACAATGGATGAAATTCCCAATTAGAGCAGTCAGAAGACCAAGAACATTCAGGATTGTTAAAAGGAACACCAGAAAGAAATATTTACTAAGTGATATAGAGTTATAGAGATTATAACCCATTATGCTTAGCCTATCAGTAGGGGATTTAGGAGGGTTGTATGAGGTTCCAAATTCAAACCTTGTTGTCATTATTGTACACACACAAACAATGTATAGTGGAAATAAAGCAAAGCATTAAAATAGTTTTTCTATATTAGATTTGATTGCTTACACAGATAGCATGATGGTTTGATCTGCAAAACACCTTAACGTCTGAATGCATGTTAAGAACCTCAACAAGACCCTGACTGTTTTGTTCCTTCCTTTTCATTTCTTTGGGCAAGCTGGAGTTCATCCTCCCCAAAGTAGTGAAAGCATCTGACAAATATTTAACCTGCCAGATAACAGCGTCAAATATGCATTAGAGAAGCTTCCTCAAACTTCCAGTAACCATGGGTCAAACTCCACCCTAAGCTGTATTTGGAAGGTCAATAATCTTTTAGCCTACTTGAAAGAAACAATGCATACACAAATGTATAAGCAAAAAACCGACGACACATTCCTAAACGAGTTTTAGTAACATAAATCTTGCAACGCTCCCACCCCAACAGCCGCGCCCCGCCCCTCACCCACCCAAAAAAAAAACAAGACAATAAAAGAACAGTTACATACGAAGAAAGGCTTGGACCATATGTAGCACTTCAAGAGAGATACTTCTGCAAAAAAGTCTTCTCCTTTAAGGCAATATTACATCAATTTTTATCCTTGCAAATTGATTACCCAAGGATAACAACTCACGACATAGCCTCAAGTGGATAAGCATAAAATTGAGCTTCTACCCAAACATAGTCAATCTATTTTCAAAATGGGCCAGTCACTGGATGCGTTGAAAAAGCAGAGGATTTTCAGCCATTTGAGAACTTAAATCAGGAGATATAGGCTGCAGCAATCCACTGTTGGAAAAGTCTTCCAAGGCCTTAATGTCTTGTTGCAAACGGGCCACATGTAGCATGGTATGGTCCAGAACTAAAGGATCATTAGGAGGATTTTCGAAAAGGGTGAGCAAAGCCTGTTTATAAACTTGAGCAGACAATGATGGTTTCACAACCTGCCGATGTCTACAGAAATTTGCCACCTTGATGACATGTTTACAGAGGTTTCCCAGCCTAGACCAGGAACAATCACAAAGTGAAAATTCTGAACCAGGATTCCAAACTGTATATACCAAGCTTCTGTCAGTCTGGGATAAAACTTTGGCAAGATGGAGATTTTGCTCATCCAGCATCACGTCAACATCAGGAATATGAAGAGCATGATGCCAAGCATTAGAGGTGTAAGAATTGCCCTGTAGATTCTCAAAATACCCTGTCTCTAAACTGTACTGATCCAACCAGTATAACGAGAGAAATTCAGTAGTTAAAGCATGGATTAACCAGTCAACTCTTGGCCAGGAATTACCATAATTCTCCTTCAGAAGCACAGATTTTAATTTTAGGTGATAGGATTCTATTGCAGCATGGGGTTCAGGTGTTGTCGCTGGGAATGACTTTATGGCATTAATCCACATATCTGCATGAGAAAGCACAGTGCCACGATAAACAAGAAACAGTATTAATTCTCAAAATACTCAAACGACTGGATACTCCCCTAATCATAATGAAAATAATTGGTCAGTTGTACAAACAGTAACGCAACTATTACCCAACAAAAACTAAGGCACTTATCTGGAGGTGAGACAGAATGAAATGAATTTGGATATAAAATCTAAATCAGAGTGTTTCAGATCAAAACTGATTATGATGTGTGGCTACTACAGCAAGAGCAGATATTTCCTCAATGAATACAAAATGAATCATCAATTGAACAATACCTATACTAGCTTGCCAATGGTTCTTGAAATAGTCCATAAAGGAACACTGGTCAACAAAAATTTGCATAAACTCTTCAACAGAATCCATAGCATTTGGCCCACATTTTGTACAGTACAGAATCCATCCCAAATGCATAAACATCTCCCGTTGCACCTCAAAGTTGCGGCATTTTTTGAGAAGTTTTTTAATCAAAGTACGGCGAACATGCCAGGCACATGATAGGATACGACACTGGAAAGCCTCTCTGCAATGAGCAAGATCTCACTCCATTTGCTATTCAGGTGGGTCTCTTAAAGAAAAGTTTAACAAAACTAAAAAGAACCACACTAATCTCTTTACCTTATGATAGAAAAGTGCAAAGATGGATCATCCAACAAAATAGCACCAGGCCTCCATCTGGGATCCTTGGTTCGTAATCTTTCAGATAGCAATACCATCCACTTATGAAAAGATTTACCAACAAAAGATGAGGCGATGATCCAGGCAACCGGAATTGCATTTTGAGATGAATTGAAAACAAGTAAAGAACATACAGGATACTGTCAGGGACAATAAAAAACACGTATGAGACATTCTAAAGTCCTGCAATATTCTGCTGACATAACAAATTTTTAATCATAACTAAAGAAGGCCTAGTTGTGTGTGTGTTATTCATCATTATATTGCTGAAATTGGTTATTACTAATGACCGAGACAGATTCAAGATGTACAATATATGTTTCTTCTAAACATGCCCTTTTCCCATCTAAACAAGCTAAAAATTATACCCTTTGGCTAGTCCTGACTCAGATAACTTAGTAATAAAATGTAAGTTCCTCGGTTGAAAAGGTAAACACGAGCAATGTGCAATACCTTGAGCTTCTTCAAGCCAAAACCTGAATGAAAGGAAATTAAACTATTATTTCCATAACGGAGCATTTGTTGCAGCTGCCAATCTGTCTGTATACCCAACACAAATGGTTCTGAAGCTGAGTTATCTTGAAAATAGAAAACATGCTTCTGATGCCTCTGAACCCACATCTTTACACTGCATCCATCATTTTCGTGTAGCTCATGTGAAGAATTACGAATAGTCCTTTCCATGTTACGCACATCATTTCGAGTGAGAAAATCATCACGGTTTTGGGGGCCACCTTGCTTCTGCATCTCCTCTGTATGATGTTGTATTATCTTGTCCAAAGACATTCCAGCATAAAGCATAGACATCACTTTCTGGCGTAAGTCATCAGAAATTCGAGGAGCATACATAGCTCTCGTCCCCACGGCATCCCTGTCAAGCAATCCATGACATGGTGCCCCTGATTTATCTACATGCCTTCTTTGGTTATATATGATTAGCGCAAGGAGGGGCCTGGTGTACAGTCTTTTAATAGTGAAATGACAAAGGCACCCCCTCATCATGTGACGCCTCCCCGGCCTGCTCCCCTTCCCTGAAACAGGCTTGGTGCTCATACCATCCCCTACACCTGAGTCACTCTCTCTGTAGTCTTCAGGACCATAAGAACACCAGTATCTAAATATCAATGCATGGTTTCATATTGCCAATTAGCTAAATCCGTTCAGATGTTTTAAGTCAACTGAGGCTTAAATCGCATAAACTATAAAAACAAAAAGATCTACAATTTGACGGAAAAATGAATAAATAGTTTATAAATAGAGAGTTTTTATAAGAACTTCCAACAGAAAAAAAAAAAATTACATACGCAAAATTTAGCTTATGCTTAAGTTAAAAAATATTAGAGAAGTTTCATGAGATAGCTTCTACAGATTAGCTTATGCATTTTAGCATAATCCACAAGCCAATAAGTGTTTATAGAGAAATTTCTCCCAAACAGACCCATATTGTCATCCAATCTCAAATGGCATTTATGATAAGTTTGTTGGCCTCTAGAATAACTATCTTAAAATTCACATCCGTCATGGTTCCTGATTGGTTGAAATTAAACCCAATTTTACTTCTACACCAACCATACATAGAAATTAAACTAAACAAATAGTAAGTATTGTAAGTTTGAATTGAAAGAAAACTAATCTTACAGAGTGTATTCAAGGTAACCATCAACCCTTGGTTTGGCAATGCTTCCTTCAGCTCTCTTCCTTCTTGATTCTATGCGAAAACTCGCAGGGCACTCGGGATTGGAAGATTCCCCTTTGACAAAATCATCAACTCTGGCAAAAGGAATGAGAGCAATATCGTCACCACCTTGGCGACCACCTTCCAATTTAACCCAATTTATGTAAGCAGCAGATAACTCGGTACAAAGAGGGTCCTGCACAGGAAGATTCAGAATGTCCTCCATTCTCGGCATCTAACATTCCCAAAACAAAATCAACAACTCAACATCTATCATGCATTTTCAATTCCAATTAATGAATTTTATCATCCACATTCTCCAAAATTAAACCCACTGAATTCGTGTAACATTAATAGTAAGAATTCTTCACGGGGAAATTTGGTTTACCTTGGTCGCATTCGCGTCAACGAAGCAGATGCAATGCTTTCGGGATAAACAAGAAGTGAACTCAGGGAGTGAAACAAGAACTCTTTGACAGAGTAGCGACACAAAGAGGCTGTTTCTTACTGCACCTCTATATATTCTTCTCTCAACTCCATAAATAGTCATATTTTCAAAATTACCTCTCTATAATATTTCAGATTACGTAATCTGAAAGTTTTTATTCAAATTTGTAATTAGCTTCTGGATTATATAATTCGAAATTTTTTTTTTTCAGATGCATGATTAATTTTTTTATTATGTAATCTAGAAGTTTTTTTTAGTTTCCGGATTACATAATCCAAAAGCTACGGTAGCACGAAAAGGATAAAAGGGTATTTTCACTTTTTGATGGATAGAAGAAGAACCTATGGAGGTGCAGAAAGAAACAGTCTAACATAAGAACTCTGCTTCTTGTTGAAATGGGCCTACTAAGTCCGTTTGTAGTATGGTGGAGAATGCTTTTGCACCCCATTGTTTACTATACAACCCATGGGGATGTAAAAGACAAAACTAGTCATAAGCCTTTCAAGTTTTTTGTTTTTTATTCTCTTTTCTTTCCTGCACTCACTTTCTCATAGTGTCGCTGTCCCTGTTGTAGCCGTCAAATTGTGATTGTTGTCGTCCTAGATTATTGTTAGCAATTCCTTACTGCACCCAACATTTTTGAAATTATTTATTTTTGAATATATATTCGTGGGTGTAAACAATGCAAAATTTGTAAATATATATTCTATGATAATATCAGTAGATAATACTAAATTTACCTACTAATTTAAATATGTGTATAATATTTATAAGTAATACTAAATTTATCTACGAATTTATATCTGTAAATAAAAATTTATAAATAATATTAAATTTTTTTAGTATTTTAAATTGGTATCTAAATATAAATATTATTTATTATTATTATTATTAAAAAATTAAATACATTGATATTTCATAAATTAAATAATTCTATTTTATGTACTTTTCAGTCACATTAGTTAAATCAACTATAAAAAATTTATTTGTTTTAAAATTCACTTTCGAATATCTTTCCCTTCTTCTCCTTCTCTTTACACTCCCACCTCTTTCAAACAAAGCCTTAAAAGTGAATTTGAAACACTCATATATTAATATATGGAATACTTTTCTTTCTCCCAACATGTTTGTAGAACAAAAGACATTTTGAGAATGATCACGACCTTTGATAACCCAAATATAATTTATAATTAATAATTACATTAATTTTATTTTTTTATAAAAAGTTTCATTTAGATATCACTATATCACTTGGCATGTTAGCTAGGCGGACACCTCATTTAACAACAATCATCTGTCATCACATAAAAAAATAGAAAATAAAAAAATACGAGAGAGTAAAGTAAAACTCTTGTATTAATAAAAACGATAAGTAGAGTATAGCTATTCATAAATAATTCTAATAATAATGTATATTATACCTGATTATCTACATAAATTATCACACACATTTCATTTAACGAAAAATATGATTGCATCGCACAAAAGTTAAGACAAAGGAATCAATAAAATAAGAAAAATATTTATTTGAAATGGAAACACATGGTTTGATAGGCGTATAAAAACATTCCCTTTCACCCTTCTCATGCATCATTCTTCAGCTTACCCAATACGCTCTCATTCCATTTCCATGGCACCACCGTCCTCAAGTTGCTCCACCGTGCACAGAGTCAAACGCAACCTCCTTATGCGTTCCACCTGGTCCGAACTCAACGGCGCCATGGGTGACCTAGGCACCTACATACCAATAGTCCTGTCCCTAACCCTAGCAAAACACCTCAATCTCGGCACCACATTGATCTTCACTGGCTTCTACAACATCGTCACCGGCGCCATCTACGGCGTCCCCATGCCCGTCCAGCCAATGAAGTCCATCGCCGCCGTCGCCCTCGCGGACCCCACCTTCTCCATTCCCGAGATCATGGCCTCCGGGATCCTCACCGGAGCTGTCCTCTTGGTGCTGGGACTCACAGGACTCATGCAGCTAGCTTACAAGCTCATTCCCTTATGCGTCGTGAGGGGAATTCAGCTCGCACAGGGCTTGTCCTTCGCGTTGACCGCGGTCAAATATGTGAGGAAAGTGCAGGATCTCCCCAACTCCGCATCCTTGGAGAAAAGGCACTGGCTTGGGTTTGACGGGTTGATTCTCGCTGTAGTATGTGTTTGTTTCATTGTTACTGTAAATGGTGCTGAGGAAGACCGTTGTCTTCGTCAGGAACAAGATGAAGAAGAAGAAGAAGTAGTAGTTATTAGCCGTGAAACCCAAGTTAGAAGTAAAATGAGGACGATGAGAAGGGTTTTTTTCTCCCTTCCTTCTGCTTTTCTGGTGTTTGTGCTGGGTGTGATTATGGCTTTTGTAAGAAGGCCTAGGGTTATGCATGAGTTTAAATTTGGACCCTCTTCCATAGAGGTGGTGAAAATGTGTAGACATGCATGGAGGCAAGGGTTTATAAAGGGTACTGTTCCTCAACTCCCATTGTCAATTTTGAACTCTGTGATAGCGGTTTGTAAGCTCTCATCAGACTTGTTTCCGGGTAAGGATTTTTCAGTGACATCGTTGTCTGTAACTGTGGGGCTGATGAACCTTGTGGGAGGGTGGTTTGGGGCCATGCCATGTTGCCATGGGGCAGGTGGGCTTGCGGGGCAGTACAAGTTTGGAGGGAGGAGTGGAGGGTGTGTGGCACTTCTTGGTGCAGCCAAATTGGTGCTGGGGTTTGTGTTGGGGAGTTCTTTGGCTCACTTTTTCAACCAGTTTCCGGTGGGGATATTAGGGGTGTTGCTGTTGTTTGCTGGGGTTGAACTAGCCATGGCTTCTAGGGACATGAACACCAAACAAGATTCCTTTGTTATGCTTGTTTGCACTGCAGTTTCTTTGGTGGGTTCCAGTGCAGCTCTTGGATTTTTGTGTGGGATGATTGTTTTTGTGCTTCTGAGGCTCAGGGATTGGACCAATGGTAAACCACTTAATGCTATTTGGAAGCATGAAGACCCCAATGAACCAGTGTGAAGAAAAACTTAGGATATTATTATATATCATTATCTATATATGTTGTTGCTTGCTTGTAATGGGTTATTAGTGTGTTGTAGTGTAAATACTTGCATGACTTACAATAAATGCTTCTCATGCAAGTTTCTCTTCTTCTTTTTTCCAATTATTCTAGCTTTTTTGGGATTTGATAGGCAACTATAGAAGTTTCACTCATGTACTGTACTTTTAAGGAAAGAATATAAATGTAGCTTGTGCTTCAGGTTTTGCTATGGCTCTTATTTTATCTGGTCACATATATGTCTCTAATGTATTTATTTATTTTAAAATATCAAAAAATAAATAAATATGAATCAAGATAGCTTAATTCTTATACGGAATAAAACAAAAAACAATCAAAATCTCCATTTAAAGAATGTAAATTCTCGAAAGTTTATCAAAAATTACTTATTAAAAATAAACGAATATCAAGTCAACAATTAACAACTAAAGATACCTTTGAAACAAACTAATACCTCTCAATCCCAGTCTTCTAAAACAAAAGGTCTAGAAGTTCAAAAATTCTTGATCAAATGCATACAAGTCAGAGGATCTATGCACTAATCAGAATATTATAAGCTTGTAGAAATAACTTTAGAGGTAATCTAAGACGACATTTAGTTGAACCAAGTTGAAAATTCATATCAATCACTCCACCTTTAAAAATGTGTATATTTCCATGTCTCCTCCTTTAAGAATGATCAATCACTCTAATGTACGTGTAAAATGGTGAGTATCTAGTTGTGATGGTTTGTCACTTTCTTAGGTCATGTTTATAGGTTTTTTCACCTAAATGATGCAATTTGTAATGGATATTACATAAATGGGTAAAAATTAATTAATTATGAATTTGGGTAAGTCACGTAATAAAGGGATGACTATAGTCATTAGACAGAGACACGACGGTTGGTCTGAGCTGAATGGACACCAAAGTCGTACCATAAATGAAAGTTGAAATCGTCATTGGCATGCGCCACTTTATTTAAAAATGTGATTAAATTAAATAATTAGTTACTATATTGAATAAATTAAATATTTCTATAGACTAAAGAATTATTAGTATCTAAAGTAGTTTCTAAATTTATAAACTAGTTTCTAAATTAGTATCTAATTAGCTACCAAGGTTTTAGCTAACAATTTTAGAATATAAAATATTTTGTAGCTAAAACTTTGGTAACTAAATAGATACCAATTTAGAAATTAAATTTTAAATCTTATCAATATTAGAAAATACTTTAGATACCAATGAATTTTTTAGTCTCTAAGATAATATTTAATTTAGTCTATATAGTGACTAATTATTTTTTGTCTCTAAAATTAGTTTATATTTAATTTAGAGACTAGTTATTATGTTGACTAAATTAAATATTATTTTAGAGACTAACAAATTATTCGTATCTAAAGTTATTTATATTATTAATAAAAAAATTATAAAATAATTTCTAAATTGGTATCTAAATTAGCTACCAAGATTTTAATTACTAATATTTTAGATTATAAATTAATCTTTAAAAGACTAATAGAGACTAATTTAGAGTTAAAGTAGTAAGTAGCTAAAACCTTGGTAATTCATGGTTAGATACAAATTTCACTACAAGAAAAATCATGAAATAAAAACCAATTTTAGAGACAAAAAATAATTAATTGCTATAGTGACTAAATTAAATATCATTTTAGATACTAATAAATTTTTGGTTTCTAAATTAGTTTCTATTATTGTTAAATGGTTTCTAAATTGGTATCTAACTAACAACCAGTTTTTGCTACCAAATTTAGAAACTAAATAATTGGTAGTTAAAACCTTAGTAGCCAATTTTAGATACCAATTTAAAAACTATTTAACAATAATAGGAAACTAACATGAAATTTTTTGTTTCTACTTTAGTTACTATTGTAACTAATTATTTTGGTCTCTAAAATTTAGTTTCTATTTGATAATTTTCTTGTATTGTTTAGAAACTATTTTATAAATTTTTATTTAGAATAAAAACTATTTTAAATATTAATATATTTTTTTATTTATAAAATAGTATCTAATTTAGTAAAATAATAACTAATTATTTTTAATTTATAAATTTAATTGTTATTTAATAATTTTAATAGACTATAACACCTTTCCCATTTATATGAGAAGATTTGATATGATTGAATGATTATAATTTGACAAGGGTAGCTAGACCTTTATTTATCTTGCTAAAGAATTGATATCCAAAAAATGATGCCATGACGTACACCATTTCCAACAAAAGGAACTAACCATTACTAATAGTATAAATTTTGTGCTCCTTTTATAGTTTTTATTATCTCATACACGTCAAAGATAACTAAAATATAATTGTTTATATGAAGATTCTTTATTTATTAACACGATTAGGGTTTTCATGCTAAAATGGACTAATAAAGGTAGCCACATTCCACTATATCACACACATGTTTTTTTCTTATAGTTTAACGAACTCAACTAATCATATATATCATTTTATTAAAATATAAATTCATATTAGACGAGAAATATAATTTTTCAATTTATAAATCTTCATATTTTTTTTTCTTTTTTAATACACTAAAAAAAAATCATAAAATAGAAACCAATTTTTAGATACCAAAATAATTAGTTGCAATAATAACTAAATTAAAGACCATTTTAAAAACTAAAACAAAATTTAGTTTTTAAATTAGTTTATATTATTGTTAAATAGTTTCTAAATTGATACTTAACAATCAATGTTTTTGCTACCAAATTTAGAAACTAAAATAATTGGTAGTCAAAATTTTGGTTGCTAATTAGATACCAATTTAAAAACTATTTAACAATAATAAAAAATAATTTAGAAACCAATTTTTTTTTAGTTTCTAAAATAGTCTCTAATTTAGTTACTATTACAACTAATTATTTTGGTCTCTAAAAATTGGTTTCTATTTCATGATTTTCTTGTAGTGATAATACTCTCTTTTGTCTTGTGATAACAAATGATTGTAATTACTTGAGGTGTCAACATAACTAAAATGATGTCGAGTTGCATAATGATGTCTAACATGAAAGTTTTTATTTAAAAATCTAAGTTTTATTATAATTATATTTTGAATTAATAAATAACAGTACTAAAATTTTAAAAAAAAAATTATGGACACCATAAAAAATCTCTCATTAATTATTTATACATAATGAATAGACCTTTTGCTTTCACCCATTCTCTTAGTGATAATCATGCACTCTTGGAAGGAGAGGAATAAAAGAATAAAGATTATGGGTATGTGATATGATTTGAGAGATATGGTCAAAATGAAAGATTAACCACTTAAAATGGCCATAATCGTATTAAAAATTAAGATAGTTTATCTCCTACTCTGCTAGATTGGCCTAGGGTTCTTCTGTTCATCCACTTTTCGTAAAAGTTGCAAATTAAGATCAAAATATTAACAAGATAAAACACAATATCAAAGGAAGGTAAAAGAAGAATGGTTAATGTCCCACAAGTTATGCAATAGATCCATCAAAAGTTAATCAAATGTGGAATAAAAATTTTACTACTATAAAATTATTAAATAACAATCAAATCTAGAAAAAAAAACTAACACTAAATTAAATACTATTTTAAAAATTATTAAATTATTTATATTTAAAATCATTATATTATTAATAAAAATTTATAAAATAATTTTTAAATTAATATCTAAATTTGTTATCAAAACTTTAACTATTACTATTTTAAAATATAAAATAATAAATAGTTAAAATTTAAAATATTTTTTCATATTAACCGTATCTAAAAAATCCTGTTTTTCTAACATAAAAAAAATAAAAATGTCAAATTAATGATTATATAAAAATTACTTTAAATATCATTAACTTTTTTAAGTTTATAAAATAATTTATAATTTAGTCAAATAATAAATAATTATTTTAGTTTTTTAAATTAATTTAGTTAATAATTTTACTAATAATATATTAACTTTCTACATAATTTTTTTTCATTAAATAGAAAGTCATCTTAAATTTTTCCATTTTTTATATATTAATTTTTAAATAAGATAAAGATTAACTGTTTTAATATATTAAAAAATGATTTTAAATTAATTTGTTTTTATAAAAATCAATTTATAAGATGAAATTTATTTTATTTATATATTCTAAACTAATCTAGTGTCTTGGATAATTGATCATGTATTAATTTTATTAAATAAACAAGTATATAAAAAAGAATATGAAAAATATATAATTTCTTAACTCTTAAAATCACCCACACAAGTACCTGCTTGTGTTAGAATATTCATGTTTGACATTAAAAAACCCTCTTATATTTCTAATAATTACTTCCTTTTGCCTTTATTTTAAACTTTAAATAGGAATTGGTATACCGCAATAGCTACATAAGCTAAAACATTTTGTTATGTTCAGAATGATTCGTACTTATTTTTAGTTCTCATTTTTTTTAACATATATCTCTATTACTAAAAAAAATTATTAAATAAAAATAAATTTTAAAGATAAAAAATAATTATTTATTATATTATTTTAAAAACTAAAATATATAATTTTTAAATTAATTTTTATTATTGTTAAATAATTTTTAAATTGTTATCTAATTACCGACCAATATTTTTGCTATCAACCAAATTTAGAAAATTTAAATAATTGATAATTAAAACTTTAATAATTAATTAATCATCAATTTAAAAGCTATTTAACAATAATATAAATTAATTTAGAAACTAAATTTTTTTAAAATTTTTAAAATTATTTTAATTTAGTTAATAAAACAACCAATCTCTAAAATTGATTTTTTTATTGTATTTACATTAACTTTTATATGTAATATAGCCATGCTCTACAATTTTAAGATTTTGTCATATTTTTGTGTCTATGGCTGATAGTATCTGCACCATACATTTGATGTGTAATGGTAGAATAAAGTTTATTTATTTCTATCCTTCTTCCTATAATTTTATTTTATCTGCATTTATTTGTCTTGACCAAATTTGGAACATAACTCATATCTGAAATGAATTGGTCCTTCTCTTCATTATGTTCTTTTTAAAGTCATAATGTAACATTTCAATCATGGATGCAGCATATACAAAGAAAATGACATCAAACAAACATTTGTCTAAAAACAATTGTTTCTTACATCTCATTGAACTGACTTATGTCACACTCATTTGTTCAATGGACAAAGGTTACAGTAACATAAAACAATTGTTACATAAAACAATTGAAAAAAAAAAAAACGAGACATCGAAACTTTTTCATGATGTCATCTCGTCATCATTTCTCTAGATTATCTTTACAATTTAATAGGGAGATGATGGTGTTGATTATCGATATACTATCGAGTGTGAATATTTTGAACAATATATTAAATTATAAATAATTTTTTGAACAAAACATATAAAATTAACGAAGTTATTAATAAGTATTTCATAATAAATATTTATAAATTATGATTAAAGGATATTTAGAACTGATCATAAAAACAAAGACTCGACATATATAAATAGAAAACACCTTAAATTTCATTTATTTAGATAAAAATTGATTTGAATATAATATATAAATACGTTTGTCCACTCAAATCAAAATGTTAAAAACTCAAAAATTGAAGGCAATTTATCTCTTGTACGATATCAATTTCATCATACACCTAATATCCTATTCAAAATACACCTAATATCCTTTGAAAATGATAAAAATAATCTTAAATAAAAAGAGGGTGTAATGATAAAAATAATCTTAAATAAAAAAGATGGTATAGATAAAAATTACTTTCGGAATTTTTATCTAAAAAAATTCGTGGATTTGAATTTCTAGAACACATATTTTAATTCCAAATTTTTTTTTATCAATTTTGTATTCTGGAGTTTTTGTCCGCAATGTATTTTTTTAGTTTTGAATTATATTTATTATTCCAGATTTTTAAATCAAGGATAATTTGAAAATTTAAAAAATATAGGGTGCATAGAATTAATATGGTACAGAACAAAAAAATGTCAAAATTGAAAAGTAAGAAACCTAAAAAAGTCAAAAAATGAAAAACCAAAAATAACACGGTAGAAAAATCCAGTAAGAACAAAACACTTACAGAAACATTCTCCTTCATCCATGTTATGTTTTGGAACAGTTGTTTCTTCAATTGAGAACAAACATGTATAAAATAAGTGAAATACTACGTTAGGAACACAACAAAAGGTGCAAGAATGGATACACTACAATTTCTCATTTTCATTTCCTGAACCAAATTTTAATTAGCTCTATTTTTGCGTTAAACCTGTCAGTCTATTAGAGTACAAATATATTATTTACGTACACTTAAAATCTAAATAAAATCAAATTAATGTTTTCCAATTTGGATGAATTTAGTTTTGAAAGTTTTTTTATAAAATTAATCATTTTAAAATATATGATTAAACATTTTATAATTAAAAAAAACATGTTTTTTATAATTATTGTTATATGCCTAATTTAAGCTTTCTCTCTTTTTCATATATAAATTACATAACTATGTAGCTTAAAACTCCAATGCAAATTTGTTATCATGTTTTTAATAATTGTATATAATTACAATACTATCAAATTATAAAACTATATATTCAACAGATATATTGATGTATATTTATTAGTTGCTAATAAATTTTAAATATATAGTAGTGCTATATTAAAATAAAATAAGAAGTTTTGTTGGATTGGATCGATTCTTAATTTTTATTTTGAAATTCGAATAAAATTACTTTATTGAAGAAAAAAAGGTATAAAAGTTCAGTTATAATTGTATATAACTACTTACTTTTTAAACCATGATCACAACTATACATGAATTTAACTGGACTGAATCTAGCTAAACATGTTGAGAAACTATTTTTACTTTGTTAACCTTACTGTCAAATCTGATGTATTATTCGCTGGAAAGTCAAACTGAAAACTTCCGGTTCAATGAATTCAAATATTTAAATAATGCAAACATTTATGTTAGAGATATTTTCTAAACAATTATACATTTAAAGTACTTGCTTCTTGCATCTCTACGTTTTTTTCCTATACCCATACACCATAAGAAATGTCAAAAAGATCCTTCATACAACTTTATTCAGAAGATTCTGGATTAAATGATATAAAAACATTAACTAATATAATCTCGAAACATAAACTGGTTTGCCTGCAAGACAATTTTTTTCGATGGCCCTTGTGCTGAGAAAAAAGGGTAATTGTGTTACTTGCGAATTATGTACCCATTTGACATAAATAGGACTGCAATTCCATTCAAGTTGGTGTTGTATTATTTGGCCGATTTCTATTTTCATATTTAACATTTGGAACTGAGGTCAAGGGGAAAAAATTCTGTACAAAATATAGGCAGCCAAAATTCCATAGATCCATACCATGCAGATCAGAGCAACAAAACTACTGAACTAGGCATAGCTGGGGAAGGTGCTGGCAAACAGTGCAAAAGAATTGCACTTCGAAGCAACAAAATCTACTCCGTCCCATTGATTTCAGCTCTCACGACTTGAAGTTCAGTATAATGACAATAGGCCACAGCCATTGACAAGGTCGAACCAATTGTTTTGTCTGGTAAACTCACTGCTGAGTCTACTTAATGGCCCCCTATGCAGTTGAATTGCAAACTGGAGGGATCCATGAAGTTATCAGAGCCAGATATTCATGTCTTATCTACCCATCACCACTCGAATCCTCAGAAGCTTTCATTGCTTCAGCAGTCACAAGGGCAACCACAGCCTTGTGAATTGCTAGATCCGCTCTGTAAAGCAATCTCTGAGCTCTCTCTCTTTTCATTTTGGCTATGTTAACAGCATGCTGAGCAGCACCCGAGGTATCACGCATTCTAATTTCATAGAGCTGTGTATCTATTTGATCAATCCCATGTCTCTGAGGACCATCCAACAGGTACTGCCTGTGTCCTGCCAAGTCATAATAGCCAACATTCCATCTACTATCCCCATTTCTCTTCCCTGAAGATGAAATTCTCTGACTATAGGAATCATTATGAAACCCAAATGATCCAAATTTCCTTGACTTGTGCCTGTTGTATTTGGGTATATGATTTCTCTCATAACGGTTGTTTATAGAATAATATCCCATGCTGCCAACATCGCGTGGTGAGAACATCGGAGAGATTTGAGGCAATGGGGAATCGTCCACATAATCATAATTATGCCCTGGGAATGCAAACTTTTCATCACCATATGCCAACCCATTGAGTCTTCGTCCTGAGGACACACCAAACAGATGTAAGGAGAAGTACATAAGTTGTTCAAAATGTTAATCATCTCATGAATCAAATACTCACCATAAGGATGGAATCCATCCTGTTCATACAGAATACTGTTTGAATGCCCTGAGACTGAAATTTTCTTTTGTGATCGATGTTTTGATCCTTTGTTTGGTACTTCCAAACCTCTTGGTTTCAAACAGAAAGCAAACATAGCTGGCTTCTCCAAAGGCACACCCTTGTCCAGGCACCCATTAGAAATGGGAATATTATTCTTTGTCACGGCAACTTCCCACTCTCTCAATTCATGTTGATATCTTTCCCATAGAGGTGGCTGAACAAAGCATTAAAAAATAGGCGTAAATTTTCAACCATAATATCATGCCTAAATATCAGGTGCTTAAAAGAAACAGAGAATCTTGAAAAGAAACAAAACGTAAATTGGATAACAAAACCATACATTAAGACAATCAATTGCAAAATCACAATGTTAAATACATCTCAATCAATAGGAAGAAATATAGACTAGAGGCCCAAATGGTTTCCACCTAGAGACATTCAAGCAAAAAAAAAAACACTCACATCAACCATCATCCTAAATAAACCAACACATAACAAGTGATATATATATAGTAACAACTTAATTAAAACACTTAGCATTACTTACGCAGGCCTTCAGCTTGCTGATGATAGGTGCAACTACGGTAAATAAGTAAATATCAATCCACTGCCACACATATTAAAATCTCTTCCCCCCCACTTCTCTAACCCCCCTTCCTATTCATGTGTAAAGCTAGTATATCATACAAAATGTCATTAATCAGTACCAAGATGAGTAACATTCCTAAAATAGAAGTAATATAAAAAAATTACATAGGTATAGGTTATCATTTAGAATTTACCTGCAAATGCCGTATTAAAGGCATTCCCTTCTTCTGCCTTTTCTGCTGCCAATATTCATAAATGATTTTGGTTACACAGAAGGGCCCAACATCAAGCGTCAGTTCCTCTATTTCTGATGGAGAAAAATGATCACGTTGCTGAGCATATGCAGCCTTCTCAAACATGTCAATTGTTTTCTCAAACATCTCATCAGAGATCCCTTGCAAGAAACCATTATCTTTCTCAGAATTTTGAATAGTCAAAATCCACTGCTCATCTTCACTATCCAAGTCATACAAGACATGCAATGGATTCAGAGCCATCTCTACATCTGTTTCGACTTGTCGAAAATATTTAGAGCCACGAACAAAAGTAGCTTCAGCTTCATTATCATAATTTTCTTCTATCAAGACAACACCAGGAATAGGTATATTTTTAACTGAAGCAGCACGGATGTTCTGGTTGTAGCATTCCTCATGCATCTCCTTGAAAACAGCCCACTGACTCCGATCAGGAAATTCTAAGATCCAATCTTTCCCTCCTTTCCACATCATAGCATGAGTGTAACGATTTGTTGATCCAGTCTGCAGAAACTGATGTGCTTTGTATGAATACCTTGTAATACCTGCAAGTTTTACAGAAAGTTTCCACTCGTTATGATCAAACAATTCTAGCACAATCCGAGCACCAGATTCTCTCCACCCCTTATCACCAAGGGTAATCAACACATTTGCACCACAAGATAAGGACTCCAGATTCTTTTCGGGACTCCTACCAGCATCCAATGATTTCTTCTCATTAGCCTTTCTAATTCGCTTGTGAGGCAACCCTCTCTGTCTCTGATAATGGCTTCTGTGCCTTGAATTATAATCATACCCAGAAATAGGCACTGAATAAGATACTTGTGTCCGTGGTTTCTTAGGTCCACTGCTAAAACCATTGTGAAGAGAATCACCCTTCACATCAGACAACCCAGGAGACTGGAAACCAAAAGATGAGAAATTATTTCTGTTTCGATGCCAAGAACTTCTGGGAGCAGTTGGGTTGGGGCTGAGAATGACCCCTCCATTTGCATTCCAGGAAAACTCAGAAGAGTGTTGAGCATCACGCAAATCACCATCACAAGGTTTCTCAAATTGATCAACAGAAGGTATTTGGACACTCAAATCGCACAGGAAAGTATGAGAATCATCATTGGCTTTAATCTTATCAGATAAAGGATTTGAAGGAAAAGAATGGTCAAAATGACATGTTTGCCAGTCTGGTAACTGAACAGAGCGATGCCTCTCAGAACGATCCAATATGGAAGTTCTATCAGCACTTCGATCAATATTCTGGTAATTTTGTGAAAGAATTTGATCACTGCAATTAGATGGACTAATTAATAAATCTGGCTCAGCACAAGTCAATCCACCTCGCACCGCATCCTTTGACAAAGCAATCATATTTTTCTTCACATTAAATTCTGCATTCCCGTTAGAGCAATCATCAATGCTAGAGCAGTCATCTGTCATCAAACCAAAGTCTTCCTCATCATCTATCAGTGCATGATCACAGAAGCTTATATGAGCTACTGATTTTTCCATCAGCAACTTCAGATGTAAACTAATAAAAAATGTAGGTGCAGCAGCAAAACAAAGTGAAAATGGAGGAATCTTCCTCTTGCAAGAATCAGAATATTCAAGGGTGTCAGCCTGAGATAACTCTCTGGAAACACCCATAATATTAATCCCTGGCCTAATCCTCTTCTGCATGACCTGTTCATGCAAAAAACCAACACGACTCAAATAGCAGTGACTGGGAGCTTGGCACATTATTTAAATATAGCACACATATTCTTGAAATGAGGTGAAGGACGGGCATACCAATCAGAAAACATAACAAAATTGAAGAAAGTACCTTGACTAAGGGGTTGCCTCTGATGGAAGTAATCGGATACTCACTAGATTGATTTTGAAGCGCCTGGATGTTATCATATGTGCATTCAGAGAGATGGAGCTGCTTACTGAGTAAACAATGTCTCTGAAGTTTTGAATCTAAATACATCCATTTCGAATTCTTCACTCTGGAGAAATTGTAAAATGTGAACACAAGAGGCTTCCTTGTACCATAAACACTCGAAAACCTGAATCGGATAGATGTAGCAGGCAACTGCAGGTCAATATACTTCCCTTGTTCACCAGGTTGATGAAATAACCTAAGGACACAAAAGATAAAGGCTGCAGCCATCATCAAGCAGCCTTCAAATAGTAAAAACCTCAGCCCAGCCACATTGTCAACAAAAAGCATCTCCAAATGAACTCTTGGCCACAGGGTCACAACTGTACCATACTGAAGTAGCAGAATAGCACGGAATAACCACAAATTCTCTAATTTGAACGAGTCATTCATCACCGATTGTATTGGATATTTTAAGTCAAACTTGAATGTTGCCGAACCTGTTTCCAAAAAAAAATTAAAAACCCCCCCATTATGTAAGTAACACAATGGCCCCTCTATCTCACCCCTCCCATCATTGGACTCTTTTACATCCATAAGCTGAGCCACAGGATCAAAAGAAATGGAACAGGATGCAGTTGTGTTAACATGTTTATCTTCAGAAATATGAGGTGACATCGGGGTTGGCTTCCGAAACCGCCTTCTATAATAGACAATAGGTCGCTTGTCATCTTTAGGGCAACCGAAGCTTTGCAATGGAGACTTCCTCCCAAAGTTATCACCTAATTTATCATCTGATACAGAATCTCTGGAAAGGCTGCTTTTACCATCCCTTGGGGAACTCTCAGCTAAGCACCTCCGTGTTTTTACAGCTTCATTCCATAAAGATGAGGCTGTACTTGGAAGTGTAATAGGATTCTTCTTTCTCTTAACCCCATTTAAGGCAGAAGATCTAAACCGATGGGAAGATCGAGCCAACCAAGAGATTATAGGCTCTGTGTCCATACAGCTTTCACCACAGCTATTATCCTCAGTAATCACATCTCTTATTTTCCTTTCTTTGCTGGACAGGCTTCTCTTTTGCTGGCCAGAGCTTTTATTTTTCCTTACCGCTCTTTTTTTCCCAGCTTTTCCGGGAACTTCACTTGGAAGTAGCAGGAGCTTGAACCTCTCTGTTTCGAGATTAATCCATTCTTCTTCTCGATCATCATATTTGATATGATGACACTTTGTTTCTTTGTTATAGTCATCAACGAGACCATGATACCAAATTTGGTCCAAAGGCCAAAACACCTTAATTCTCTGGTTCAGTATCCAATGTTTATCTAAGTCACCTAATGAAATTTCATAAAAATGTCGCCTCCTGCGGGAACGACCTTTTTCATTGTATTGTTTCCTTGGTCTCAAGACTCTGCCAGCAGTATCAACTGATGCTGATTCTGAACCTGACTGAGACTTTGACGCCCAACTATCAATATTCCGACTAGAAGAGAGCAAAAAGGACAACCCATTTGATGATGGCAATGTAGAGGGCTTACTACTTGAACAAAAGCCAGCATAATTTGGATCAAATCGTGAAGAAAGCATCCTTGCTGCATTCTCTTCAAGATTCTCCTCCTCATCTTCCCGTAAATAATCAGATATTTTATTATCATCAATCAGAGGCTTAACCTCCTTGGCAACTTTATTTCTATCTGGAGCCAAAGACTTTTGCTTGTAGTCAGATGTTTTAGTATCATCAATCAGAGGTTGAACCTCCTTGGCAACCCTCCTTCTATCCGGAGCAACAGCCTTTTGCTTGTAATCAGATGCTTTACTACTATCAATAGGAGGCTTAACTTCGGTGGCAACCCTATTTCTATCTGGAGCAAAAGCCTTTTGCTTTCTGTCCTTCTTCAGTGACTTCTTTGAGGAGGAATCGCCACTCTTCACAGCAGATTTACTCTTAGTTCCCTTACACTCATCAAAATCTCGTTTGTGTTTGATCTTTGAAGACTCAATCCCCCTGTCCAAAACATTGCTACTTAACTTAAGTATCTGTTCACCATGACCACCTGTATTACTAGACTCTCCAGCCAATCTCGGTGCCGGACCAACTTCAATTTTCCTTCTCCCCACAAAATCCCTCCTTCGCTTTGGAATGTGAACATTTTCATCAAAACATAGTGAGCCTCTATTCAGCACAGTATTGCTACCTGATCCCTGCTTTGGCTCCAACTTTTGTTCACACAAATCCTGCCAGCCAGACCCAAGCCCTTTCTGACATTCTTCATCGACAACCTTCTTGTTGCCAACATCAGCATTCTCTAAGCTACTTAGAGACACTTCCTTTCTGGTCTTCTTTTTCTTGTTCGTATTCTCATGAACACCCCCAAGATGACTCCCTTTCCTCTTTAAGCCCTTCTCTGGACTCTCTTTTCTCACTTTTGGTTTGTACAAACTCTTCAGATCCAAAGATCTCGATTTTTTGGGAATTGCAGTACCATGGGTGCTTTCCTCTCTATCTTCCATGTACAATAAGCAGAACAGACCGAGACTCTACAATGTTCACATTCCATCATACATGACTGTTCGCTTTTTCAGATCTGTGACGACAACAACCACATGAAAAATCAAAAAAAATCCCTCAACCAATGCAAAAGCTAATACCATAATAACCATTTCCACCACGCACTGAACCAATTGCATTATAAAAAAAAAGAAAAACATAAAAAACACATATTAGCTATAAAATCATAACAAAATCACACACATACCTCAACCAACAACACACCACGACGCAGTCGATTCCTCCCCAAACCTCGGAGATCACGATCGCGAAACATGAATTAGGGTTTGAATCCGGCCCAAGCGATTTAAAACCCCCAATGGAATCCTCAATTTTGAAATTAAATTCACCGACAATTTCGATTTCTACGTGTTTATATTTTGTTTCAAAACCCGCGAGAGACGCACGAGAAGTAGGGTTTCTTTTGGTTTGGCGAGTAAGGGTTTTTAGATTGAAAAAATACTGAAAATAATAACTGATGGAAATGGTAAATAGCACGAAAACACTTAAACACTGATTTGGCTCGACACGTGGCTCTCTGAGATCCACTTGATTGAAAATCCCTTGCATGGGGCACAATCGCCTGCTCGACGCGTACAGTTAGAAAATGGGACTGATTTTTTTGTAAAAGTGTGATGGTGATAGGAACGGCTAGGATTAAAGTTATTTACGCGAAGAGAACGAAGAGTCCATAACGTTCCAGAGGTTGCACGCGATAGGAAGGATTTGTGCAACCGCCTATTCACGAGAAAATAGAAAGTAAAATAAATTTGTATCAAAACTCAAGAGGTGTTAAATAAATATGTTTTTATAAATTAAAAAAATACATAAATCTTGATTTATTTATTTTTCTACTCATTTTTATTTATTGATTTTTCCTTACTAACTAATAATAGCCCGGTTTTAACATCTTCGGGACTATTGTTAATTATTGATGAAAAAATGAAAAAATAAACTAAAACTAAGAAGAACAAATTATAAGAAGTATAACTAATATGTAAAATTTTATAGAATCAAAATCATGTCTAACTAAAAAAAATTACTAATAAATAGTATGATAGTAATATTGTGATTACATGTATAGAAACTTTATATGGTATTAGTCAACTAAAACATAATTAAAATCATTTTATCATATATTATATTTAAAATGGTTTACAAATGGTTAGTTGATTGAAACATTTGCAAAAAAAAAAACTCTTCCACGTGATTGATTCGTATAAGAATTATATCTCTCATGAAATTGGTGTTAATTTTTACTAAAAAGATGAAAGAAATAGTAAGTTTTCCTTAATGGGTTAATTAAATTGGGTTTGTCTCTATCATGTTATACAAGTAATTATCATATTTAGAATCTCTTGATTATTTTATTCTCTTCACTTTTAAAAGAATTTGAGCAACTCAAGCTTTCACCTCTCATGAAACTTCATAACCCTCTCCATTTGTTAACATTTACTACCAAAAATTATCAGTGAACATTGCCTTTATAGAAAGTATTCAGCAATAATTCATTTAGTTCAATATTGAACATTCGGTTAACATTAAAAAACTGGATAGAAAATATCAAAGAATATTTGTTGCCATAAAACACCAAGGTATGAATAACTTATTCCAAGGACTCCAAAATTGTGTAATTTGAACTAATAATAATAATAATAATATTATGGTTAAGTGTCATGTTGGTAAGGAAGAGGGACATCCAAAAGAGAGTGATTGACCAAATAGTCATTTTTAACCAAGCGACAATGGTTGTGAGAAAGTTTGCAATTATTGTGTTGAAAGTTAAGAATGGACATATAGACACGATAATTGGATTGAACACAATCTATATGGGATGAACTTTGATGAAGCCAAAACATACAAGATGGTATGTTGAAGCATGTGTTAAGGTCAGCATATGACAAATATATTGCAAGACGATCCGCCACAAGGTAGGCTTCAAGAACTACATGATGGAGCTTGACAAATTTGTCATCTATCATCCGATGGACGTTGACATTATTACGAAGTGGACTTTAAGCCTAACTCAATCCCATAAAATCGGCTCATGATGTTGAAGTTTGTACCTACTTATATACAATGAAAGGCTATAATCTCTAGTCGATGTGGGATCTCCAACACTCCCTCTCACGCTGAGACTGCCAACTCGTGCGTGAGACTATATATTATGGGTTGTCCAATAGCGGCCCGATAGCGGGTGGCCTGATAAGCCCAACAAATACTCGCTAGGATAGGCTCGAAATGCTCTGATACCATATTACGAAGTGGACTTTAAGTCTAACTCAACTCCATAAAACCGGCTCATGAGGTTGAGATTTGCACCCACTTATATACAATGAAAGACTTTAATCTCTAGTCGATGTCGGATCTCTAACAGACATCACTAACGTCTATAGTGTCACTCTATTAAGTCATTTGTTATGGAGACAAATGTCTAATAAAGTTCTACAAAAAGTTAGAAGGAAGAGTGTGCTCAACAATAATAGGTAAAAGAATTATGGTTCTTAATAGTTAATCTTCAACGAAGTCAACGTAAGGAAAATGTAATTTGACACAAACCTAATGGTTAATGAGATTTTAATACTTTATCATGTGAAACTCAGGTAACATCCCATTAACAATATAAAATCGTTTCATATGGGAGATGGAGGATATGGAGGGAAAATGGTTGACGATGGTGGTAAATGATATGAACGATTTGATTAAGTCTCTCTGCGAACAAAGGCAAGAGAAACATATTTCATTAATGCTGTCACATATGTTACAATGAAATAATGGTATCATTACACACTAGCGAGAACACATACACTATCTATATATCATTACATGTGATACCGTGTATATAAGGGTAAAATAGTAAAAAAATTGTATATACTTATAAAATAGTTAAAGAGAAAAACCCTTTTAATATATTTATACTCTTTCAATCAATTTTTTTTTATCAATTTTTAATTTAAATAATATTTTTCAATTTTACCATTTTAACTATTCATGTAATTACAAAATAATTAAATAAAATAATAAAAGAGAACTAACATGTACATAAAAAAAACTCATTAGATATTAATTTTAAAAAAACAATTTTAAAAATTAAATTTCATAAAAATTGTAGTATATTTAATAAATGTTCAGAAAAAAAAATGACTGAAATATGTAAAATAAAATAATAAAATAAATATTGATATAAAAATAAAATTAAGAAGTAATTTATGTAAAAGAAAATAATTAATTCGTTATATATAGTTATAGATAACAAATTCAGATCCCAAATTAGACTATGTTAGAATGTTAGAACTTTGAGGCACGAAGAAGAACAAAAAGAAACAATAAAATTCATTCAATTCAAGGTAAACAAACCACTTCCCAGTATACACCAATTTTCCAGATCCTTCCACAACTATTGCAATCTATGATTCCTTACCATACACACAATCACTGAATTCCAAAATCCAAATCCAAATTCAATTCGAGTTTTTTCCCTGGGTTGTTCACGTGTGTCTGATTACTTTCACGGATCTCGCATTCCGGGAGAAGAAAATGCACGTGAAAGCGGCACAGTCATCGTCCCGGGATCGGACGCATGAATTCCACAGCATCACCGAGAGGTTGAAGAAGTCCGGATCAGGGCCCGCAGGGCCCAGCAGTAGCAGTTCTTCCAGATCGGAGGAACAGCGATCATCGATCGCAAATCAATCGGATTTCAATAGAAGGGCCTCCAAAATCGGCTTCGGAATTCACCAAACGTCTCAGAAGCTCTCCAAGCTCGCTAAATGTAAGCAAATGACGATAAATTTATTTAATTGAATTTAGAATAGAATCAAAGGATATGAAGTTATAAATTATAATCCTATTTTAATTGATTCTAGAACAGAATCATAGGATGTGAAGTTTTGAAGTTATAAAGTTATAAGCGTGTTTTTATTGATTTTTTATTAGAATCGTATGATGTGATGTTATGAAGTTATATTATAAACCTATTTTAATTGGTTTTACTATAGAATAACATGCTATGAAGTCATTATGAACGTTTCTATTTGTTTTGATTCGTAGTGGCGAAAAGGACTTCGGTTTTTGATGACCCTACCATGGAAATCCAAGAGCTTACTGGTGTTATTAAGCAGGATATCACTGCTTTAAACTCTGCGGTGGTGGATCTTCAGTTGCTATGCAACTCTAGGAATGAGAGTGGAAATGTTTCTGTGGACACAACGAGCCATTCGAGCACCGTGGTGGATGACTTGAAGACGCGGTTGATGAGCGCTACCAAAGAGTTTAAGGATGTTCTCACCATGAGAACTGAGGTACTTTGTTGTGTTGGTGGTTTGTTGTGTTTGTTTTATGGCTTAATGGCTAGCTGCTAAGTAAGACTATATTGTGTCTCTTTTTGTGAAGAACATGAAAGTGCATGAGAATAGAAGACAGTTGTTTTCGTCTTCTGCTTCGAAGGATTCGGCAAATCCTTTCATCCGGCAACGGCCTTTGGCTGCTAGGGCGGCAGCTAGTACTTCTAATTCCCCTGCTCCCTGGGCTAATGAGTCGCCGTCTTCATCTCAGGTGTTTCCCAAGTAAGTTAAGCGTTTTTATTTGTATATTCTTTTGTCGGTTGTAGGCTTGTAGTTAAGCATCTGGTTGTTGTTATTGTTGTCTTGACAATTTTTGTGTAATGCATGTAGACTAACTTGTGAGATGATTTGAATTGATGTATTCTTATCTCATGAATGTGTGTTATTATGACTGGATAGATTACTGAGTGCATGTTTTTGTTTGAAGAAAGGAATTGATGAATCTAAGCAAGACTAGTTGGTTTATTAAATAATATATAGTAAAAGTGTGGTTACAAACTTACATGGATTTCATTTATTTGTTTTCCCTGTGATGTTATTGAAGTCCAACTGAGTTTTGCAGTATTTTTTGCAACCATTTTACCAATTTTAACTTCCAACATGTTAACTTTGGCTATCCCTTTGATGCAATTGCATCAAATCAAACAAGCATAAGTTACAACCCTGTGGACTTCAATTGATTCTTTGGTTACAATTATACCGGCTAAACAGGTTGGCCCTTTCAGACCTCATTTGTTGGCCTAACCTGACCAACGATACTACTAATGAAACTTGGCCTGGCCAGGAGGATTTGGTGGGTCAAACAGCCTAGTCCAAAATATAAGTAGGAGGGCAAGCTTACCATTTTAGCCATTTTCCTTTTTCAGCTTGGCTCAATAGAAGAGATGGGAGTTGAAATGTCAGGTAGACCCTAGAAACAGTGGGCATCTCAGTCTGAATTGAGAGCACAGTTATTAGGCATGATTTGTGGACCCTTTACTTTTAATAATAAAAACTTTTGTTATACTCTATTATTTTAAGGCTGTTTCTGGTTGGGTCAAATTCTGCCAGGCATCCTGGTTTCTTTCCAAAATTTTTATACTTTTCTCATGGCTTTTAAATCTATAGGAAGCAAATGGACACAGAGAGTCAACCATTGTTGCAGCAGCAACAGCAGCAGGATGTAGTTCCATTACAAGACAGTTACATGCAAAGCAGAACCGAAGCTCTTCAGAATGTTGAGTCCACTATTCATGAGCTTAGCAGCATTTTTAATCAGCTAGCGACACTTGTTTCCCAACAAGGAGAGATTGCCATCAGGTTTTCATATATCTCAATTGTGTGCTATACACATGCATGCATACATCCTTATTGTTCGTTATTTCTGTATTCCAATATGATATTTAATGAATGTTACTGTTAGATCAAATCCTATTTGTTTTGCTAGTAATTCTATTATCAAGTAAATCTGTGCCAACTTCATTGAAACTTAAATGACTTCGGCCCTACTTCAATGAACCTTTATTGCATCTGTAGCAAACTCTTGCTTCAGTTTCTGTGGAAGATGATTTCATTGTTTATTGCATGTTGACTGCTCGGTTCAGTGTCACGCCTCACTGTTTAAATTGCTTGTTTTTCTGCTTACTAAAGTACAGAAATAACTTGCATAAGAATTTATATCTATAAAGTACTCTTAAGCAAACTTTGGAGAGTAAAGCATATGTGGATTAGATTAACTGTCTGTAGGAGATTATTGAGGTTCACTTCATGTTGACTATAATGCTGGATGCCGTGCCATTTAAATTGCTTACTTTGCTGCATTGAGTCGAGAAATGACTTGTCTAAGAATTTGGCCACTTCAGTTATCAGATGAGGTTTAGAGACTAAAACATAATTGGATAACTGACAATGAAAACTACGACCATGGTATCTTAGCGTTCCCAAGTTGGAGTGCAGAAAAAGAGTTGTGTTAGGCTCTCATTAACCAACATAAAAGTAGTCTCTCTCTCTCTCTCACTCTCTTTGTATATATATGTGTGTGTGTATATGTGTGATCTCTCTCTCTATATATGTGATGTCAGTAAAACTAGTCTCTCTCTCCCTCATGACATTTTTTGTAAATTTGGTCTTTAAACAAATGCCACCATGTGATCTCTGTAGCTGACCTCACCTACTAGGGCAAGACTAGTTTTGCTTTTTCTTTAGAGGACTTAAATAACACGGTGTTCCTTAATTGCTTTAATTAATTATATTTGTTCCTTTTGACATGTACTGATATTGCCATAGAAGCATTCCCTCCTGGTTCCAATGGGACTGGTGGCAATTAAAGTTTCTTTCACATCTTTGTTTGGTCGGTTTTGGGGAGGGTGCCTAATTAGTAGTTACCTATGAAAGTTTATGTGCACAATTTAAAGTTTCTTTGATTGTCCCTCTTTGTTTATGACTTCTTTTAACAATTGTTTTTGGTTTCTTATTTAGTGGTTTATATCTTGAGTGTAATTTCTTAGTAATAGTATATGTGATTCTTGTTTAAAAGAAACAAACTGAATCAGCACCTGTGCTTTGCATGGTAGAACAAAGTAAAAAGTGGGTGAGTGAAAGAAAATAAAAACAGTAGGTGAAAAAATTAAAAGAAAAAAGAAAAATTGAGTGAGCAATGCACCATGTAAGGACATACGGCAACGGTTGGACAAGTTTTATACTACTATAGATGATATCCAAAAGTAGAAGGGAGAAAGTCATGCAACCCTGTTGTCAAACTTGTGAATTTACCTGTAAAACATGTGTTAACTAATTTTGCAAAATGGTTACACTCAAGCGAGGTGTAAACTTGGTAAAATGGTTATTCACTCTTGATGTTAGAATTTCTTGATGTATGATTATGAAAATATAAATTTCACTGCTACTGTGCAGTTATGAATTTATGATCATTAGATGATCAATATGGTTTTATTGTTGCTTTTAATCATTCTTGTATATTTAATCTTATCTTTTGTTATAAATATGTACATATGCTATTAGTAATAAATATTTACCAGTTGAGTTTGCCTCCGCACGAGTTTAATGAAGCTTACTTGTTCGATAATTTGGCATGAGCAATTGAAAACGTATACTTCGATTATTGACATGGTGAATTGACTTTTGCTTGATTTTTGTTTTTATATTGGCCAATTGGGACATTGTGGGGTTGATAGACTTACTTAATTTGCAGGATCGATGAAAACATGGACGATACATTGTCAAACGTAGAGGGAGCACAAGGGGCTTTGTTGAAATATCTGAACAGCATATCTTCTAATCGGTGGTTGATGATCAAAATTTTCTTTGTATTGATGTTTTTTCTTATGGTTTTCTTATTTTTTGTGGCATAGTCATTGGGATGACAGAGAAATGAAAACAAAGACACGAGTGCAGCCTTCTGTATTTAATTAATATTTTTTTATCCAAATATATATCTATATATATATATACTCATATACATATATATATATATATATATATATTCATTCTTGCAGAGTTAACTTAGGACCAAGTTTGTCAAATAATTTACATATAACGAGGTTTTCTGTAATAATATTTTTTTGCATATTGGACATAGAAAAGCAATGACCTGACAATGCCTTCATGAGCTTTTGTTGTTGTTGTTGAATAGTAAGTTTCATGAGCTGACAATAGAAAAACAATATTAAAGAAATTTCATTAAGAATATTTGCTTGAGTGTTTAACTTGGGGCATGCACCTTAAGAACAAATTAAAAGAAGCAGCAACATAATACAGAAACCACTGTGATAAAACATGTTTTATCTCACTGCATGACAAAAATTTGTGTTATTATTTAGTAAATAGATAACAGGGAAAAATGTAGAAAATTGGTGAAAAGTTGAAGAACACAGAAAGTAGTTCTTGAAGTGATGATTAAAATAACTTTGAACATACAATACAATTAAGATCCATGTCTAACTAAACCTGAATTTGACTTTTCTGGATAAAAAGTTTGGGCTGAAAACTCCCATCCCCAAATGAATTGTATCAGGCTGAAGTTGTGAAGGTAAAATAGAAAACAAAGTGGTGACTCAAAGCTAAGTGAGTATTATGAGAAATCAAAAATAAAGATTTTACAAGTGAGGTGGTAAGAGTTTTTATATTCCTAAAACCTCTAGTGACATTATAATGAAAAGTAACTTAATTAAGATAATATATATTGTAAAATGTAATTTTGTACAATCTACCAAAATTGTAAAAAGACTTTGCATAGTGTATTTTATATTTCATATGAATAAAAAAAATTATTCTAAAACTCAATATAAGTGCATCTTGCAATTGTTAAAGAAAAGGAAGCACTTAACAACACTAGATCCTATCCCGCGAGGTCGGGGTAAAATGTCCAAACAGAGCTACAGGTTTTGCTGTAACCCAACACTTTCATTTCTAAAACTCTCTACTGCATAAATCTTCCAATTGCTAATTCAATCCGATTCCAATCAGATCTAGGGTTTCTCTTTTCCTGTAGTTCACCACCGCTCGCCGGAAACCACAACCGAATTTCCGGCGCTGGCTTCAAGGATCTCGCAGCGGTGTCTGATACATTGGCAAAATGCACTCCAAATCGGCGCAGTCATCGTTTCGGGATCGGACGCATGAATTTCATAGCATTGCGGAGAGTTTGAAGAAGCCGGGATCAGCGCAGAATGGACAAAGCGGCAATTCATCCAGATTGGAGGAACAGCGATCCGCAATAGCAAATCAATCGGAGTTCAACAGAAGAGCTTCCAAGATTGGCTTCGGGATTCACCAAACGTCTCAGAAGCTCGGCAAGCTTGCCAAGTGTAAGCAAATAATAGTCTATTTTTGATTGATTTTAGAACCCTATGTTTGGATTTTAATTGCTCTGCAGTGGCTAAGAGGACTTCGGTTTTCGATGACCCTACCATGGAAATCCAAGAGCTTACGGGGGTTATTAAGCAAGATATTACTGCGTTAAACTCTGCGGTTGTGGATCTTCAGTTGCTGAGCAACTCTAGGAACGAGAGTGGGAACGCTTCCACCGACACCACTAGCCATTCAACCACGGTGGTTGATGACCTCAAGACGCGGCTGATGGGCGCCACCAAAGAGTTTAAAGATGTTCTCACCATGCGAACTGAGGTACTTCACTGTGTTTGCGTTGCTGTGCTTCTCTGTGTTTTTTTTTTCTGATTGCGGACGACACTGATGCCATGCTGATGTTTTTGTGAAGAACTTGAAAGTACATGAGAATAGAAGACAGCTGTTTTCGGCCTCTGGTTCTAAGGATTCTGCAAATCCTTTTGTCCGGCAACGGCCGTTGGCTACCAGGTCCGCTGCTAGTAGTTCTAATGCCCCTGCTCCACCATGGGCTAGTGGGTCATCTTCATCTCAGTTGCTTGCTAAGTAAGTTATGCTAATTCCTCCGCTGTCCCTTTTTACTTGTGTTGCTTGTGCAATAGGATGTAGTAAAGCAAGTGGCATAACAAAGATAAAAACGTGCTAGAGCAAAGAAAGTAATTGATCTAAATGGAACAGATAAAAATTGTGCATGAGCGGATAGTAGGAAATGGCGGAAAGCCACTATATCATATTGCATATAGCATGTAAGCATCGCTGGTAAAATGACAGAAGTTGCATAACTGTTGAAATAAATCAATTATATGTATACAGAATTAAGTTGTATGCAGATAACAACAGGCTTCATAAAAATGGTACAATATTAACTCAGAAAGTTCAATTGTTAAAGATATAATTATGATTGAAACATTAAAAGGAGTGCGGCACTGGGACTGGGCGAGGGCGTCACATATAGTCCCACTTTCTGGCCTCAAAGCTGTGCCAGTTGAAACCACGATACCCTTTGTGGTTGCCAGACCTCCTTTTTGCAGATGCTGCGCCGTAGTGGAGTTCCAATAGTGGATCAGAGCATTTATGCAATGTCAAAGTGTGATAGTCTGCCTTGGATACATATAGACACTTAATCACTTCATAGCAAATAAGATAGTGTGATAAGACGCCTTGGAGAATTACACCACAAAAATTTGCAGTTGTAGTTAGGGAGCCCAAGGCCTTATAAGTTATAAACCCCATACTAGAATTCCATAATACCCTACCATGTTCTGCAGCCTTGATGCCCGTGTGGTCTGGCTATGCACTAGGTTGTTGACTTGTTACAGGCAAACATTGCACTGTTGACATCAGCACATGCAACACTTATTTTGGAGCTGAGAGACATGATGGAAAGCTTTCATACCAATTGACAAGAACCTTGAGAGAGCCATACCGAAAAAGCTAGCATATGTAGTTGGAGAGCCCTAGGCCATATCACACGCTAGAATCTCACACTTTCAATATATACCTTGCAGTTGGATCCTAACATTGCATTCTACATATTAGTTCACCAATCTTTAAAAGAATATTTAACTATGAAATTTCAAAATTATACTCAAACCTTGTATATACACTACTCCTTAAAATGAAAAGGTGCTAAAAATTAATTTCCTTAAAATTTTCAAATTGCTAGTATACCTCGGCCTAAATAAGCAAATTCCAAGAAGAGATGGCAGTGCCCCCTTTCTCTTAAGAGTACCATCTCTAACTATAAAAAGTTATCCCAGAAGTAGTTTGTATGAAGGAAGGGAATGGATAGGAACTTATATTTTCAGCTAAGTTTCAAAAGGGTGGTTGGTGTTAAGAGATAAAATGTGACACAGGAGGAATACAACAATGGAACCAAAGGGAAGGTGAATGAAATGCATTTATGGTTAGGGAGATTTAAAATCTCAAAATTTAGCATCACTTACAAAATTGGCTTTGTTGTTTTCCGCACTTCTTAATAAAACAACACCTTTTCAATTGGAAGTTGAAATGTTAGGTGTGGCTCGCAAAAATATTGAGCCTGGCCCTAGCTGATAAGTGAGAACTATGGTTACAAGGCATGATTTGGACCATTTTTAAACCAATAGTTACTATTGTTATGCTCCAATATCAAGACTGTTTTTGGTTGTGGCAAATTATATCTGAAACTATGATCTCACACAATGTTCTGGTGGGCCTTTTAAACCCGCAGAAAACAGGTGGATGGGGAGAGTCAACCGTTGCTGCAACAGCAGCAACAAGAGGTAGTCCCATTGCAAGATAGCTACATGCAAAGCAGAACCGAAGCTCTTCAAAATGTTGAGTCCACTATTCATGAGCTTAGCAACATCTTTAATCAACTAGCAACACTTGTTTCCCAACAAGGAGAAGTTGCCATCAGGTTTTTATATTTCTCACTCATGCATTGTATAGATGCATCTTTATTGCCCTGCATTGCTTTATTTAAGATGATATATGATTATATTACTTTTAGATACAACCTTACTTATTTGTCCATAATTTTGTTATGATCAAATGAGTCTTTCAGTTCTAGCAAAGCATCACTTTGTTTTAAAGTATCTTGGACTTCAGATATATGTAGGAATGGATATTATAAACTAAATAGTGTTTTTCCTTATTAAACCTTTGACGAGTTTTGATTTGATGATCTGTTCTGGTCAAAGTGCTACAGGCAGTGAAGCTTTGTTTTCATTTTTATAAATCTGCCATTTTATGCTTGGATCTGTCTTTGATTGCATTCTCCTGATTTTGATGGTGCTGTTTTATTAAATTCATAATTTATGTGTTTTTTACTAAAGGAAAAATGATGAGCAGAAAAGTAGAAATGAGAAAAGTCCTGCAATCCATGTTGTACCTGAAGGGGATGTTTGTTTTAAAGTTGGGTAGAATTGATTTTGATAAAAAATTATTCTGAATTGCTAAATGTAGTTGGAATGTGTGTCCAAATTAATTTTAACTTGTCAAACTCGAGACTACGTAGACTCGTGACAGCCTAGTAGAGGCGACTCGTAAATTTGAGTTTAATTTCACATGAAAAAAAATATTTACATCAAATTTTCTTAATTAAAAAAAAATCACTGCAAACAGAAAAAAATATCTTCATCTCATCTAAATAAAAAAACCCAATTTAGTGCAGCCCAGTAAAAAACCCAATTTAGTGCAGCCCAATAAAAGAAAAAACCCTAATTACCTAAATCACACCACAGAAGAATGCAACACTAATTCCAGCACCACCCATAATCTTATATGATGAAGGCACCACCGTCGACCTGGCACCCGCGACCACGGCAACCGCAAGAACCGCCACCACCGCCGCACTTGTTCAGAGAAGACGCCCGACCTCCGCACTCCAGAGAAGACGCAACACCACCAAAACGAACGTCAAACAAAACGAAACGCGAACCCTAAAGACACCATTTGGGGTTAAAACAAAAACCCAGTTGAACTCGCCAACTCGGAGCAGACTCGCGTGTTTGAACGATTTCACCGAGTTCACTCCGAGTCTGCCGAGTTTACTCAAAAACCGAGTCTACTACCGAGTTAACTCGGTAAGGGTAGTTTGACAACCTTTTTCAACTACAAATTTTACTTTGAAATGCTTGTATGTCATGGTGAGAGAAAATGATTAATTTCGGAAGGAGTTCTGTTATAACTGGTTTAACGTGTGAGTATGTCTGTAAAACGTGCTAACTTATTAGCAAAAGGTCATGCTCAAACTCAAGGTAAAGTTTGTGAGATGTTGGGAATGCTGAATATTTTCAATTTTGAAAGTCTTGCTTAACTTTTTCACTTTTGGAGTTGATACCTGCTTACTTCTTTATGATTATGAAGATATTGCTTACTATTTTTTTTAAAGTATTAATTTTGACTATGATGTCAATTTTTTCCCAGTTAAATCTTTGTAATGATTTTTTGTGATGGATATGAGTCCATTGTTATTGGTTCAGCATGTCGAGTTGCTTAGTGGGCTATTACTCAACCTAACTCCAACTGCACCCTAGCCCCTAGGGTTTTAAATTGAACTCCATTAGAATTTAGAAAACATTAGTAGAACCCACACTATACCATACCGGTCTTGCCCCTTACTCGTGAATACTTTTGAATTGAATTTATAAAGTCCTAATCTTAAATTTAATCTGCTAATGAAATAATTTGTGTTTACTATATTTGAGAACATTTTGTAGAAGAAAAGTTTGTCTAATTCCGAAAATATAAGTTTGGAAAAATATGTTTCGTATGTTTGGTTGACTTTTAAAAAGTAACATTCCTAAGGAATTATATTTGGCCGAGTTTTTCGACCAAAAACATTCTTAGGGAAGGAAGTGAGATTTCTAACTTTCCTGAGTTAAATAATTTAATGTGGTAACAAATTAAAGATTTTAATAAAAATAACACATTACTCTTTAACTTTTATACAACTTTATAAATATTTCTGACGATATATTTGACAAACCGAATAAAATGTAGTCATTTCTAAGAATCATAATTTCCATGATTCATGATTTCCAAGAATCACGATTCTTCCGGAGTATGGAAAAAATTCTCTGGTAACAAATGTTCTCTTACGTTGTTTGGTTTTGAAGAGAGAAATAGAGGGAATAGAAATGGAGAAGAAATAAGTTGAGAGAAGAGAAAGGTAAGAAATGAATTGAATGTTTAGTTATTTGGACAACATAAATAAATGAGAAATAGAGATAAAGTTGTTTAAAAGTTGTGTAATTTTATTGATTTGATTGGAAATAAGGAGAGAGATAGAGATGCCTATAAATAGGTGAGAAATAACGCAGTGGGTCTCACCATTTTTAAAAATTATTTCTTCTTTATTCCTCCCCACCCCCATCCTTCTTCCTCCACTCAACAAAAGAAGGCATTAGTGTTAAACTTGTAAAGATGAGTTAATATAATTGACTTTATTGGTAACTTAGATAAGTATGATGCTTAATATGTTGACAATGGCTGTAGGAACCCTAAGTCCACACCTGCCCTGTCCCATGGCAGAGCGGGTTTTAAATTCACCTTACCCGTCCCATGCAGAGTGGGGCAAATTGGGCACTCACGGGTCAGGGTTGGTTAGCCATTAACTAAAGTAGGGGGAGTAGGACTTGAGTGTGCCCCCTCCACGAGCTTTCTTGTTTTACGACCGTGCTGCAATACTTTCAAACTATTGTAATTTGATGGGAACAATTGCACACCTCTTTGATTGTTGATAAGGTGAACTGACTTTTGCTTGTTTCTTGTTTTTATATCGAGACAATGGTGGGGTTGATAGTGGTTACTTAATTTGCAGGATTGATGAAAACATGGATGATTCATTGGCAAACGTAGAGGGGGCGCAAGGGGCTTTGTTGAAGTATCTGAACAGCATATCTTCTAATAGGTGGCTGATGATCAAGATTTTCTTTGTATTAATATTTTTTCTTATGGTTTTCTTATTTTTTGTGGCATAGTAATCTTGAAAACGAGGACACAAATGACTCCCTTCTTACTGCTGATAAAACCTTTTGTATTTCATTAATATTTCTTTCTCCAAATCTATATTCATTTCTGCAGAGTTTAGCTTAGGACCAAGTTTGTCAAATTTTATACTTGTACGTATCGAGGTTAAGAACTGGGTTCATTGCATATTGTCCATTTATCTCTGTGACTCATGGTTTTTATCTAATGGAGGCTTCCTCTAACATTTATCCATATATTTATATTGCACAAAGAAAACCAGTAACTTGATAATGTCTTCATGAGATCAAAGGAAAAAGATGCAGTAAAGTCAGCTTGTATTGCTATTTCAATCATTTTCGTTATGCAATTTCTGGTTTTCAATCTGTTAAACTCGATTACTATGTGTAGAATAATAGAAAATAATATATCTTGGATTTTCTTTTACAAGTTAACTTAAAAGTACTAATGTTAATCTTATAAGAAGTAATGCATGTTGTTTGATAATTATTTTTTTCAAATTGCTGTTTCAATGCAGTGATTCTAGTGATTTAAGTATCCTAATTTTATAAATTAATTTTTGTATTAAACTCTAATAACAGTATAATTATTATATTAAGATTCTATTGCAAGAGTTATCTCAAGATTTTAATTTATTTTTTCAAAATTTTAGGTCATTTAAGTATATTTAAACCTAAATAAATTTTAAGATTTAAATTTTGAACTTATAATTTTGTTTATGATCTTTGTATAAAGAAGTAAAAATTCAGTTAATATAATGAAAATAAACTAAGTATTTTGTTTCCTTATTTTGATGTTTTGATAACTATTTTTCATTAGGTAGCTATTATAATAATTAAAATTTTAAATTATATTAAATGTTTTTTCATAATCATACAAAATGTCGACACACAAATGTAATAGTAATAGGTGTAATATCTTTAGTAGTGCGTAAAGGTATATCAACAATACTAATTTATTTTCATTCATTTACATGTTTATCTCACAATAAAAACAAGTATATAATTTTAAAATATCATAATAATAATAATATATTTAAATTATACACTAGTTGAAATTTAGAATAATTAATTTTTAAGTCCATCAAATTGAAAGAAGTTCATTTTAATCCCTTAAATCTGTATAATTTTAGTTCAGAAGTACTAAACTCATTTTAGTCTTTTAAATTTAATGTTTAGTAACAAAAATACTTTTTTTTTTCAATTTGAAGAGAGAACAAATATTTATCATTTAAATTTAAGGAAAAAAATCAAAATTATTCTAACCTTGTACGAATAAAAATATTATTAAACCTTAATAACATCTGTTAGTATTAATACCGAAGTATCAATAACATTATTATCGGTACTAATAATATATATAATAAATAATTAATTATATGTGCAATCTTGATTCTCATGGAATTATATATATATAACATTATATATTATTATTATTATATATATAATGTAATTCCACTATCTGATATCTAATATTATTTTTCTTTTTTATTTTAATAATATTTTTAAACCATAATATAAGTTCACAATGAAAATACCAATCTATTAAAATAAGAATAGAAAAAATAACTGAAAATTACTTCCATGTAGATTAAAAGCGAGTAATTATTTATATTTTAAGTATATTAAGTTTATGTATTCAAAATGTTTTATTTTATATAATCATTTTTTAATTACAATATAATTTTAATATAATAATGATAAATAATATGTTTTATTTATTTATTTTTATATAATAAATAAAAATATATGAAATAAAATAATTTTTTCATGTACATCTTAAAGAAAACCTATTGACCTAGGAATAATTGTATGCTATTTATCTCATATAGAAAGAAAAAAGAAAGGAGGAAGACATAGGCAATAAAATTTATCTCATTATCAAATCTCTTATTGGTTCATAAGTTTAAATAAAATAAATTTATAAAGTCAAAAATTCTATATAATAAAAGGCAAATTTTTATTTTCTCATCTAGCACCTTTTTATTTTTATTTTCCCATCTAGCACCCTTTTGTTTTTATTTCCCTATTTAGCACTATTTCAAAAGTTAAAAAAATATTAAAAAAATTGATAATTTTAATTTTGAATGCATTAAAAAATAAATATTTTTAATGTTTAAAATAGTTAGAAATATAATTAATAAATAAAGAAATGAGTTTTTACAAAATAAAAATAAAAAGTAATAAACTAAAAATGTTTAGTTTAATTTTTTTTAAAGAAAATAAAAAATTAAACCCTACAACAATACAAAAATTGAATCTATAAACATAAATTAATATTTTATTATTATTATTATTATTGATGTAATCATGTTAATTTCAAGTAAAAAATTCAGGACATCATTATAAAAAAAGCTAAAGTCAATTAGTATTATTTAGTAGTGAATATAGATAATATTGAAGTGTCTACCCTAAATGCAAAATCCTAAAAAAAAACTAATGCACATGCTACACTTAATGCTTAAAAATGAAAAGAAAAAAATACAAAAATAAATAAGTATAGAAAATAAAAACAACAACAATAAAAATAAAAACAAAAAACAGAAATAAATAAAGAATGGTAGAAAAAGAAATAATAACTAAAAACATAAAAGATATAAAATAAAGACAAAACAAAATAAGATAAAGATAAAAGATATAAAAAAAAATCAAACAAGATAAAGATAAGAGATATAAGGCGATACTAAATAAGTATATGTTGATCATAAAAATAAAAATAAATGAAAGATGATAATTCATTTAATATTTTTTTCAATGGTACATTAAATAGTTTGTGCAAAATGAAACATAATTAGTGACGAGAAGTGCACAATCCAATAATGTTGAATACATTCTTTTTGTGTGTCCTAGTGTTTGACAATATGAACATTTTTTTGTTCGATCATGTTGTTCTCTTATATCCATATCAGTCCTTATTTGACTTGACTTAGGTCTCCCCTTTGAGGTTATTTTCATGTAAGGACTTGGGCATAGTATTTGACCAGTGTATGCAGGCCAATACTCTTCATTTATGAGTTCACCAAATAGTCTTTCATAAACATGAAAGACCTGTTGCAATGTGTACACATGTGAGATGTACCTAGCAAAATCATGGTAAGCATATTTGCATGCAACAAGCACATGGGAGCATGGTAGGTGTAGTTTTTGGAATTTCCCATAATCACACCATGATTCGTCCAAGCGAACTGCAAATCGGCTTGGTGATTGTACTTTTCTTGGATTTTGTCTTTCTTCTACCAAAAATCTAGTGTTCCTCCTATCAAAGGAAAACACTGTATGAGTGTTTGCCTTTGATTGTTCATCTTCTAATGCTTTTGCTGCAACTTTAGAGTATACATGTCCAACAACCATCATGGCTTCCACTTGCCTGCCTCTATCTGTGAAGAATTTATTGCAACGAGTGTATGTTGCCATCACCATGGAAGATATTGGAATATTTCTTGTTTTCTTCAAAACATAGTTGATCGAATCAACCAGATTGGTTGTCATATGTCCCCACCTTTTACCGTTGTCCCATGCAAGAGTCCATTTCTCTCTCGGGATATCATCCAGCCACTGAGTTGCCCCAGGATTTTCCTCTCTAACTATGTTGTAGTAATAAAAAAGCATGGCTCTGCCATTCCATATGTTGTAATTATTTGTTGCAAATGTAGTTAGTAATTAAAATTGAAAAAAACAATATGTATAATTTGAAAGAGTTAATTAACTTAATGTATGAGTAAAATTACCCATGTTGACAACATCTTTCTTTAGTGTTGTATTTCTAAACTTCCTTATGAAGTTTTGTGTTATGTGCCAAATGCAATACACATGCACAAAATTATTGTTGTTCCAACCACTATCGTCTCTAGAGTATGCACTCTTTATTGATTCGTGGCGGTCATAAATGAGACAAAGACCATCTTGCGGAGTGACATATCTTCGTAGTGACAACCCCATGCTCTTGTGGTGGTTCTTGAGCGAGTTGTTGATTTTCGTGTTCGCCTAGGCTGATATATGAACCACTTAATAGTTGGGTATATGACTGCATGTCTTTTTCCCATTCCCCAAGATGTTGATGGGTGGGTTCATTCATATCTAATGAGTAAGGGTGTGGTGCTTTGGGACAATAGTTGTGATAGGTGGTGGTATAAAGGTTGAACTTCTTGTGATGGTTCAAAATGAATGTTTAGTGAAAGAGAAGAGTGTGTGAGTTGATATTGTGTTGATGAAGATGCAAATTTTTCAAATGTGACATACACTTTGGGTCTGGTTTGTAGTTGAATGGAGTCGTAGATGCCAAAGAACGCCTCAACATCATCATCCTCGGTCATCTCGATGGCGGTGTAATGACTTACCCCTCCACCAAGTCTAATCGTTAGCGAAAGTGAATTGTTGCGACCGTTTCTTCTACTTCCCTATGCAGTTTTCCGATGATGACTTCTTTCATACTTTGTAGGGTCATTCCCCTTTTGATAGCAACAACTTTTTGTGTCATAGAACCGAATGTACATCTTTCAATGAGTCATTCTTTCATTGATCCATCATAGTGAACAATGACATATAATGAAGCCATTTGTTGACAACAAACAAAATGTTGGGTGTGTAATACAAAAGGAAAGATGGAAAAATCAAAGATGTTGGGTGTGACATACTTATTTAGTATCACCTTATATCTTTTATCTTTATCTTGTTTAGATTTGTTTTTATTTATTTTTATATCTTTTATCTTTATCTTATTTTGTTTATCCTTTATTTTATATTTTTTCTGTTTGTAATTATTATTTTTTTTTGTCATTCTTTACATATTTTTTTTTCTGTTTTTATTCATTAAATATATCTTTAACTATTTTAAATATTAATTTATTTTAATGCATTTAAAATTAAAATTATCAAACTTTTTTTATTTATTATTTTTATTTATTTTTGAAATAGTGTTAGATAGAACAATAAAAATAAAAGGTGTTAGATATGGAAATAAAAATAAAAAGATAATAGATATGAGAAAATAAAAGTTTAAAGATAAGGAATTGAGTCATGATAAAAGGTTACAAGTAATAATAATAAATAAATAAATAAAAAATAAAAAACACTATAAAAGCTCTGTTCTGGAACGTGTTTCCTTCATTTCGTTATCTTCTCCGTGTTGTTATAACCCTAGCTCGGAAGAAGAAAGAAGAACTCGCATTTTTCTTCGTCCCTTGTCTGTGTCTCAGTCATTCTCTCTCTTTCTTTATATATCTCTCTTCTCTTCTCTCCAAACCCTAATCTCCCGATTTCAATTCTCACGCTCTTCGCTCACCACCAGATCTCTAACCGCGCTCTCCTTTCATCCATTCACTAACAAAATTTGGCTAAATTTCATTTTAACATCCTAAGTAACAACTAACGTTTTCGGCCGATTTTAACTTTCCAGAGAGAACTTAGTTTTTGTTGTTGTTATTTTTTATTTTATTTTTTTGTTCTGATTAAGTTACTGTTCTGATTTAAACCGATAAACGGCGTCTGAATTCGGAGAGCGTGAGGGAAATTACAGGTGTTAGAGAAATCACGTGTTGCGTTGTTGAGGAGTGTTTGATCTGAGGAAGAAACAATGGTGGGAGGTGGAAGCCGGAGGGAGGAAGGGTCGTTGGTGTTGAACAACAAGAACGTGTTTGCTGCGCTGGATACCCTGAAGAAGAAGAAGAAGTCGGATAAGGAGAAGAAGAGTAAGGGCTCCTCTACCAAATCGCAGGGCCAGTCCACCAAAACGGAGGCCCAGGTGTTCTGGGCCCCTGCGCCCTTGAACGCCAAATCTTGGGCCGATGTCGATGATGACGATGATTACTTTGCCACCACGGCGCCGCCCCAATCCGGGTGGGGCGTTTCTGAATCTCATCACAGTAAGGAGGACAAACATGGGAATTTTGAGGTGCGGGGATTTTTTTTATTGGTTTATTTCTTATTGGATTGTTTATTATTTATTATTTATCTGTTTTTTCACTGTGTGGATGGATGGATGCACATGTAAAAGTTCACTTGAATTCGATTGGTTCCTCCTGTTGTTACAGGATATACTTGTGTGTTAGGTTTTGTGGATGGTATTTGGGTAGATCACATGTTGAATTTACAATGGCTAAAATAGAGTTTGAAACATTGTATTATTATTATTATTGTTGTTGTTGAGGTAGTTAAATTACCTCAACAATAAATGTGTTATATATGTTGTGTTGTTATAATTACAATATACCTTTGGGAAGAGTACATGGTTTGGTTCTGTGTGCCGTTTAGCATATCCTGGATTACTTGTTTTGTTTGTTGGAAAAAATGGAGATTCTTTGAACTTTGACATGTAATTGCAGGGATTTTCTTTTTGAGGTAAATGTTGGCATGTAAGTACATAGTGGTGTGTATATATGTTTGCATTGTATTGTTTATGCTTGATTGGATGGCTAGGACAGTCTTTTGCTGCTCCAGATTTGGTGCTTTACAGTTGATAAGATTTATGATTACAGGATAGTGAGAGTGAGGAAGATATTTTGGATGAAGGGGATGATGAGGTGGAGGAAGAGCAGGATCATGAACCAGAAGAATCAGTGAAATCTGAATCTGAAGTTAAGAAGGATGCCGAAGTTTCTGTGCCTCCACCAAAGGAGGCAGAAAGACAGCTCTCTAAAAAAGAAAGGAAGAAGAAGGAACTTGCAGAGCTTGAGGCTCTTCTAGCTGATTTTGGAGTAGCACCCAAACAAAGTAATGATGGTCAAGATGAGTCACAAGGTAAACTATGCATACTGCATGCCAAATTGTTTTCAAGATTATAGTTTGTGTTTTGTATTCAGGCTATTAATTGGCCATCGCATGTTCATCATTAGCCTTTCTTGTTTTGCAATTTTTTCCTGCTTTTGCTAGAAGATTTACCCCCACTTTATTCTTCTTTTTGCATCCACAAGTTTTTATCTATTTAACTACAAAAGACTACTTTTTTGTTTAATCCTCTTTAATATATATTTTTATCTAAGAAAAGTAATTTTTTTGTGCATGTTACAATGTAAGTACTGAAGACCACTTATTTTTTATGAATCTTGCTCAACTAAGATTTTGTGCAATCTCATTTGCAGGTGCTCCTCAGGATAAGAAAGGTGTTGAGACTGATGGAGATGGAGAAAAGAAGGAAAATATCAATGTAGAGTCCAAAACTTCCAAGAAGAAGAAGAAGAAGGATAAATCTTCCAAGGAAGTGAAAGAATCTCAAGATCAACCCAACAGTTCAGACACAAACAATGGGCCTGATTTGGCCACAGGCACTGATAATGTGGAGGAGGATACATCTACCGTTGATGTGAAAGAGCGTCTTAAGAAAGTTGCTTCTACAAAGAAGAAGAAATCTAGTAAAGAAATGGATGGTGCTTCTCGAGCTGCTGCTCAAGAGGCTGCTGCAAGGAGTGCAAGGCTTGCTGCTGCAAAGAAAAAAGAAAAGAACCATTATAACCAACAGCCTGTGCGGTAAAAGAACCCTGCTCCTTAACATCAATACAGGAATTTGTATTTCTTGTTCATATGATGATGCCGAATAAACTGTGGGCTCTAGGCTCTGGTGAGAGTGGTGATGACTCTAGTCGTATTCCAGTGGACCTGGGAAATTTTCATCTAGTTTTATTTTTGGGAAATTAGTGTTGTTCAATTGTTCTGGACTTGCTATTTTGGCACAGAAAATTTTAGCTTTAAATATTACCTGAACTGCATTGTTGTGTATTGTAGTTCTTGTATGTCCTTGTGGCCGATCAGTGATGAATTAGTTATGACTGAGAAGTTTATCTTTATTATATAGAAAGTGCTGTGTTGTTTTAAAGAGGCTATTTAACCCTTTGAAATTGATCCAAGTTGTTTATCGTCTTCCTAACAATAGTACTAGAAGATGTGTTATCTAGCACGGGCATACTAAATTGTTCTCAATGGATGGTGATGCATTATAGTAAGTAGTAAACTAAGCTTGGATGGAGTGATTTGATTTCTTTCATCTAGGTTTCTCTTCCATTAGGCGTTTGGATCTCATAATCTAAAAATATGTTCATCCTGTCAAAAACTAAATATTTTCACAATGTCAAAAAACTCTCTTAACTTATTCATAATAACTTTTACCAAAACAAGCTGATAGCTTGTTCTCAAATAAATTATTTGACTTTCTACTTTAGACAAAGGTCATTGTCAGATTTATGAACACATTAAAGAATAGATTAAGATATATATTATGTAATTGATGTATAGTTGTATATTGTAAATTATAAATTATTATAGTAAAATCCAAAACCATTAAACCGAACAATTCTAAGATAAACCTCAATATCATATCATATAAGCAATTTTGTATTAGTTGAAAATAAAGTACCAACTTGTGCAAGAGTAATTAATTACTCATAAGTGATCATTTATTTCAATGTTTTTTTTTTAATGATATGCTTCATTCTACTTTTTGATAAAGAGAGTTAATTATCCATGTCATTATAATTTCACATTGCAAATTTTTCTCTTTCATTTCTTTGCAATGGATGAGGAGAAACTTAAATTTTGTTATAGAACAACTTTGATTGAAATTATTATAAATTTTTAAATAACAGAGGAATGGTGCACTACTAAGTTATTTGTTTTTTTTAATGGATGGAATAGCCATTACATATTGGTGTACTGGTATTAGTAATGTGCACTGACACATTTTGATACTTCACAATTCTTATTCGTGGTTATTGCGATGTGATTAGCTCTAGATAAACATACACGTAATATCATTTCGTCAACTATGATTTTGAACATATTTTAATAAATACTTAGAATATTTTCATTTAATCTTTCAAATATCAAATCAATTTAGAAAACAATGACTACTTCATGTACATATTCTATTGATTTGTATAAAGACATATTATATAATGGTGTAACTCTATTAATATAAAAAAACTTTTAAAGAATTTTTAGAAGAAACAGTGAAGTAACAATCCATCCAAAATACAAAAGATATTATGGACTTATAATTTGTGCTGATAAAAAAAGGATTTATAATTTGTAAATAGAAATGTGATTGCTAATAATAAATGACTGATTTCTTATAACCTTTGATTACTATTAAAATATGGTTGCCATGTAAATGTAGAAGTGGGCAACAACAATATTAAAAATATTGATTTATAAACATCCATATCAAATCATAAAGGAGCTTTAAAAATAATCAATTGAAGGAAGTCCAACAAATATAAGTGTTAAATGAATTTGTGCTCTAAAGTATTTATGAAAATTATTCACATTTACAACTTATTAAATGAATTCATGTGTAGAGATTATCAAATTATTTACTAAATAACTGTGAATCAATAATTCAATAAGCATTAAAACATATCAATGATGTAGTAATTGTTAGGTACATTCCTTTTTTCCATTATGATTTGAAATTTCTCTCTACCCTATAAGTAAAGGCCTATAAGTAATGGCAAAGAATGTTGTGAACATGATTTTGGACAATATTAAAAATGGTGAATACTTGTATAAATATCTTCCTTAGATATGGTATAACAAAAGAGCTTTAAATAGAATCAATTGAAGATGAAGTCCAACTAATATAAGTGTTAAATGAATTTGTACTATAAAGGATTTATGAAAAATATTCACATTTACAACCTATTGAATGAATTCATATGTTATAGAAATTAAAAATTTATTTATCAAATTATTATGAATCATGAATTCAATAAATATTAAAATATATCAATAATGTATTAATTGATAATAACTCCAAAATCCTGTTCACATCACAACATTCTTTGTTATACAAGGAATGTTACCTAACAAGGTCAATGAAGAAAATTATTGGTTGAATTTACTCAATATATCTTTTAAGAGGAGATAAATTCTTTTGATGTGTATTTTTTCTTCGCTTATAAGAAGTTTAATCAGTTGAAAATATTTATTATCACCAATTAAAACATATTATCCCACATTAAAAGAACAATTAGGTAATGGAGATTTTTAATGAGTGACAATAGTATTCGTGAATGCTTAGTTTAACCATCAAATTTACAAATGTTTTATGCTTTAAGAAGATTGTTTGTGATTGTATTAATTTTTTCTTACTCATGTTAAATGCCTTTGAAATGAGTTTTATATCTTTATGGTATAATTTTATACTTCAACAATCTCTTATGTGAGTGTGGACTTGAATAATATTGTATCGAGAGATTTGAATAACTTTCTTATTCAATAGGCAAATGAATCAAAGATTTTAACCCTTTTGACATTAACATTTAATGGTTTTTAATTATCCGAATACCAAAAGTTATACAACAAGTGTTGGCAATACATATAAGCATTAAGGATGCAAATAATGTACAAGAAATAAATAATAACAAGTTGACTGCGTTCAATACCATTTTAAATGTTATATAGGGTAAGCAAAGTTAAACCAATTAAACATTCATTTTTACTTATTGAAAGATAACATTGTTTTAGCAACAATCATATATCACATAACAATAACACTTCTATTCCATAGTCGAACTGCAAATTGTCAATTTAAGATAGATATCAATGTAGAGACAAAGTCTTTTTATTCAATAAGTAAACAATTTGATATTGCATAAAACAACAATAATTATTTTAGATGAAATAACCATGATTTATAGATATTTTTTTTATAGGTATTAGATTGATAAAGGACATTCTGGGATGCTCCATTTAGGGGGAGGGATAATATTAAGAGAATATTTTTGTAAATTAATGTCAAGTTTAAAAAGGTACAAACATATATGATTTATGCATCTATCTAAAATTTCCTTTATAACTAATATAAATGTGCCACATATTTATAACAAAACATGTAATTGTAGAATATTTTATGTACATTGAAAATAACATTAAACCAATACATCTTCATGATATGATGGAAATACTAATGAACTAATAAGAAGATATTTCAATCCATAAAGGATAAAGATTAATCTAATTAGAATTTCATACCTCTTGCATTCTATATGGTTCAAACAATCATATTGCTTAGAAATTTAATGACATGATTGTTTTAATGAGACTTAGGGACTAACACATAATTTATTCAAATAAAAGAGTACTTACATTTTGTTTATTAGGTGATTTGCCTTTACATATTTTAAAGGTTAAAAGAGGTATATTATTAATGTAGTTGTGAAACATATACATTAAATATTATATATATGTAATGAAACAATATTCTAGGTTATGACTTCTAAATTAAATGTTGAATGTTTAACTCTTGACCTGACAACATGTTATAATTATAAAAAGATCTTTATTCCTTATAATTAAACATGAAACAACAATAATCACATAACTTACCTTTGCGCATCTTAGAAATTAATTTTCTTTAAAATTAAGTTTTTGCAAATATCATGAATAAATCATAAAGATAAATCATACACTTAAACATAAATTTACCTTCCATAGTATTTATTCATATATTATATGTGTGATTTGTCAAAAAATGTTCTCAAACTTCCACAAATGAGTACTAAAGAAGAATTATTTGGATAAAAAGATGAGAATTTCACAAAAAAATTAAATTTGTTTACAATCCCAAAATTAAGTATTTAATTTTTTTATTTATATATCACATATAAACATATGTATAACTTACTGTTCTATTTAAAAAAAAAATATTCAACTTAATATACATTATTTATATAATCACTAAATAAATTTTAACATACTTATTTGTTATATTAAATATACATGTCTCATAGTTAATAAATATATATAAAAAATAAAACATTCAAACATTTATTTATATACAATTAAAAATATATTTATAATTTATGATGTTCATGTTACAATTTTTTTAATTATCAGTTTTCTTTTGAAGGAGACTAGAGTTGAACAATGAAACATCTAAAAGGATAAACAATCACTAACATCGATTAAACTAATTAATGTTTATAATAAATTATGTTCTACACTAATATCATATGAAACTCTGACTTTCAAATATAATAAAAAAATAATGTCTAAGAAAATAATTCAATAAAATATTATGACTCTTCTAAAATATTTTAATTATTCAAAATTATATATAATGCATATATTCTAATGCATTGCTTTCATAATAATAATAATAAAAAAAAATACATTATCAAAGTTCACACACTAACAAACTTGCAAAATAAAAACATGTATTTTGAAGTTCTAAATATTATTCAATTAACTGTTACATATTTAAGTTATATATTTTAAAACTTCAGTCAGAATAAAGTACATGTATTTTTTGAAGTTCTAAATATTATCCAATTAACTATTACATATTTAAATATAAATTTTAAAGCTTTAGGCAAAATAAAATACATGTAGTTTTGAAGTTCTAAATATTATTCAATTAACTATTCCATATTTAATTTATATATATATATATATATATATATATATAAGGTAAATCATTTTCAAACAAAGGAATGTAAATTTAGTTAAATGTTCTTATAATTTAAATAAGTACAATAGTAAAAAGTTCCCTTCTTATAAGTTAGAGGGAAGGGACACATCACAAAATTGAATTTATTTTATATCCTAATTAAGGAAAATGTTATTGTTGCAAAATCATACACTATAAATTAATGATTTTGTTTTATTTTAATGTTTGTTTTCATATATTGTAACATTATATATTTAGTTGTCGTATTTTTTTATGTAATCAATCAACTCACACAAAATAAAGAAATGAGAATAATAATATTTTATTTTAAAAATATATAAAATTAAAATTTATTGTTTCACTTATAACGTTTTTATTTATTTATTACTGCATAAGTTTTGTTTTCAATATTGGCTTAGGTATAATCAAACTTTTTCATTAATAATACAATTTTAATAGTGTATGATACAAAATATATTTAACTTTTATATATGATAAACAGTTGTATAATATAAAAAACAATAACACATATTTTATTAACAAATAAAATTCAAAATTAATGTAAATATTAAATTTTGACTTACTAAAAAATAACACAACATAAAAAAAATACAAATATGCAAGCCTTGGGTCTATAATCTAAGCTATTATTAAATATTGTAAGTAAAAGGTTATAGAGAGACATGTTTTTGAAATAATTTTTTCTGTTTTGTTTGATATAAACGATATTAAAAAAATAAAAATTGAATAAAATAGCTACAGAAAAATTAATGATTATAGGTCTCGTATATAAAGAAAAGGTACTTCTAATTAAAAAGAACTTGTATACACAAATACAAATTAATTATTATTTTAATAATTACTTTTATTTATAATAAAATAATTAAATTAAAGTAAAAAAATTAAAAAAATTAAATTATTCTAAAATGATTTTATATCATTTTTAAAATTTTATTTTATAAATATATTAATGTAAAAAAATTATTATGCATTATAAATTAAATTATCTATAATCTTTTCATTCAAATTTATTCTCTTAGTTCAAACAACTTCAGTCTTTAGTTTTTTTTTTTCCTTAAATTCATTATTTTGGTCTCTATTATCAAATCCATCATCTCATCCAAAACAAAGCAAAGTCTAAAAATGGTTAGAATGTTTTTTATTCACTCAATTTATTGGATTTTTTAGACGTTTCTATAAAATTTTAAAAAATGTTAAGTTATTTTATTTGAAACAAGAAATTTAAAGAGTTTAAGTAAAATCTTAGACTTTAAATTTATTGGTACTACACAAAAGCTTATGTTTTTCTCTTTTACTCTACTTTAAAAATAAAATTTTAAACAAACAAAGCCTTTTGATTATTCTATTGTTTTTTTCTGGTAAGCACTATGTGTTTCCAGAAACGACAGCTTTACAGGCAGTTTCTTTTTCATTCAATTTCCCTCAAGACAAGCAACGTAGTATTCTTCGTGTCTCCTTCGTTTTTTGTTCCTCATTCCCACCATCAAACACACACAGACATCACTATAATGGTTCCAAGTCCACAACCCAGAATCAAGATCTCTCACTCATTTGAGCCAACAAAGCAAACCACATTAATTGCTGTTCACTTCACTTCTCAGTCTCTATGTTCCATTTGGCATGCGTGTCTGCTTCTGAATCGTTAAAGGGGCAGAGAATGGCAGCTTCTCTTGGTTTATGAGAGAAGGAGACAATGAACACTTCATTTTTCGGGATTAGGCTTCGTGCTTCTTTGGAAGGTAACAGCACTGTCAAAAGGGTTTTCCCCAGAAGCAAGAGATGCACTGTTTCTGTAATGCATGGTTGTTACCCATTGAGGCAAGCTTTTAGATTTTGTGGACAAAATGCAGACTTGTTGAGGAACCATCACCATGTTTCCGCAAGTGGGTGGAGGTGTAAATGTTTCAAGGAAAAGGAACCACCTTTTTCTTTTAGTCTGAGTTATTTCAGACCATTGTGGAAAGAGGGGCTTCTTTTGATGAGGGCCTCTGCATACACTGCTGTTATCTCTGGTTTGTTTTTATTGCTTTGGTTTGGAAGGAACAAAGCTAAGGGTTTCGTTGAAGCCAATATCTTGCCTTCTGTTTGTTCAATGGTCAGTGAGTGTATTCAGCATGATGTTTGCTTTGGGAAGGTTACAAAAATCTCGCCGTTGAGTGTAACATTGGAGTCGTGTTCATTTGGGCCAAGTGAAGAAGAATTCTCCTGTGGCGAGGCTCCCACTGTCAAGGTTCGTTTTCGCCCTCTCGCGAGTCTGTGGAGGGGGAAGTTTGTGTTTGATGCAGTTTTGACACATGCGTGTGTCATGGTGGTGCAGAAGAAGGACTATAGTTGGTTAGGGATACCGTTGTCTGAAGAGGGCACTCAGTGGCGGTTGTCAACCGAAGAAGGACTTGATCATCGCACTCGGGTGAGGAGGGTTGCACGTGAGGAGGCGGCAGCAAAACATGTGAAAGAAAGGGATGATGCAGCCAGGGAAGCTACAGAGATGGGTTACTTTGTTTCTGAGAAGAATTGTGGTCCATCCAAGGGTGATGATGATTTAAAGGAGATTGCAACTCATTCAGCAGAAGGAACAAACTCCAAGGGTTTTTTCTGCGTGAAGGAGGGGGAACAGCATGGTCATCGTTGTGTGGACACAGGTATCGATTATGACATGAAACATGCTGATTTGGAGAAGTCATTCAGGGTGAAGTTCCCTGGAAAAGGACTTCTTAAGTTTTGGTCGAGAATCATTAAAGGGCATAAACACAAATCTGAAAGGAAGGCTAAAAGGAGTGACATCAGTGCATCTGGTATTGCTCTTAGAAAAAAAATTCTTGAACGTGGTGCATTTGCAGCAAATGCATACTTTCGCAGTAAATCATATGGGAAGTTTGAGCAGCCTTCATCATCTTCTAGATGTTTTCATTCTAGAGATCATGATATGCAGTTGGTAAAAAGTGATGTTGACAAAAAAGCTGTATCTGTTGCCAGTGCTGTTGATAATAGAAACAATGATAACCAAAATGGAACACAATTCAGAGATATGGAAATCTGGTCTCCTTCGGCAAATGAAAATATCAATGGTCATGCAAATGATTTAAAATTTTACAGTGATCTCCCTTCAAAGACAAGAGAGAGTAAACTTGAAAATTTACAATCTAGCGAGGATGTCGCAGAACATGCCAATGCAAATATTAGTACAGAGAAAACGGAGGAGTTGGGACATCACGTTGCACAACGTCCAATTGATGTTAGTACAACTAAGGGCCAAAGAGATTTGGTTTCAGTGAAGCAAATGTCTCATTTGGCTACATATATTGAAGTTCCGTTCAAGACTTTGATTAAAAAATTTGGCTTCACCTCTTGTTTTAGAAACATCGAGGGGTTGACATCTCTCTTCCTTCCTGGTTCCATTGAAAAGTTGAAGTCTGAAATGGGTCTCAAAGTTGAAGATACTGTTTCAGAAAATGTAGACAGGGTAGATGTTCTGCAGTTTGAAGGCCTAAATAAAATTCTTCCTGTTACATTTGATTCTGTTCATGTTAGAGGTGCAACTGTCATGCTGCTTGCATACGGGGACAGGGAAGTTAGGTAAGATCTATTATCATTTATTATCGAAATGAAATGATGAACACACCTATTTACTAACTTATAATTTTAATATGATACGGGTGCTTAGAGAGGTTATGTTAATCAACATAAAGAGACATTGGGTAAAATCGTGTGTTTCTGAGACAACACAAATGCTTTAATATAATAAATAAAGGAGATTTGGTATCCTCTAATAATAAAGATATGATAGAGGAATGCATAAAAATGTTCCTAATAATACATATATAATTTAGATATTATTGATTATATAGAATTCGCTCCTTATTTCTATAATTATAATACTGCCCCTCAAGCTGAAATATGTATGTTGTCAATGCTGAACCTGCTGCAAATACAAATGATCCTTGGTCCTCTTAGAAACTTGGTGAATATGTGGTCCTCCTAGAAACTTGGTGAATATGTAACTATTCACCGATAAAGCTAGTGTTGATGTCTCCAAATTTCATTTTTTCTCATATGCAATGACAATCCACTTCAATATGTTTGGTCCTCTCATGAAAGATAGGATTAGGGACAAGGTGTAAGGCTAATTGATTGTGACATATAAGGTGCATTTGAGAACTTTCATCAAATTTAAGCTCCTAAACCCTAAACCCTAAATCACAAATTACTAATGCTACTGTCTTGTATTATGCTTTTGTACTTGATCTTGCCATGCCATTTTTGTTTCTTACTTTTCCACAATATTAAATTTCCTCCAACAAGAACACATTACCTTGAAGAGCATCTATTGCTTTGTGACCCAATCCTATCTGATGTGAGTTGATTTTAGATTGTTCAATTTTAGAGGTGACACTTTACTATGATTGAGATTTTAAACAAGTATATGATGAGACCTATGGAAGATTCCCACTGGACACGAACTTAACCAAGTGGTTAAGTAAGTGTGAAGGTTCACTTCCAAGATAAGGTGATAGTGATGATGCATTGCGGAAATTGAAAGACATGAAAGGAAACAATTAAGATGGCCATGGCCGAATGCTAAATGGAGAACATCACAAGAACACAAAGGAAAACCGAATTATAACAAGTATAGAACAAAAGAATAAAGTGGCGTAATGGAAATGAAGGAAAGGATGGAAGAAGAAAGCTTATGGTGTGAATTGAGAAGGGACACGCCACTTGGAGTATGGTTTCCTCCAAGATGAGTGTAGAGGGCCGCCACTTGAGAGCTCTCAAACTCACTAAATATAAGACCTATTGCTAGAGCAAACAATCCTCACACAATTTGTGCAGAGTTTTCCTTCTTTTATAAATTTCAACATGAGAAATACAAGGAGTAAGACACCCTATTTATAGGAGATGGTGCCTTGGAAAACAAGAAGCAAGAGTAGGATGAGAAACACTAAAAAGGGGCGGCCTTAGGCATTGACATTAGTCAAAACCGCACCCTAAGCTTAATGTTCTAGAAGCTAGGTCATCTCTCCTAAACCTAGATGTCTTGTCTTGAAAAAGTGGGCTTGGAACAAGCCCATTTCACTAAGAACACTCCATTTTATGCTATATGAACTTACTCTAGCTTATCTTGCTATTTAGACCCCCAGATTGAGTCCAATTTGTTTAATTCTTAAGAAGACCAGCAGAAAGAACATTAGATGCAGAAAGAACATTAGATGCTCTGGTCTTTGTCCATTTCTTCCTCTGGTGAGGTCTTCACTTGAAAGTGGAGATGACTTCTCATAGTGTGAATGGTAATTTGCATCCTTGGTCCTCTCCTTGTTGGCTTGGTTTGTATCACTATCAGTGTTAGAAGAATACTCAACGATTTGAGTATTTCCCTTATCTTCATTGACGAGACCTTTGCCAAGAGCCTTCTTAATATACTTTAGGATTCATATGACTATATTCCAATGGTCTTGATAGGGAGAGTTTAAAAGTTGACTTATTACGCCACTACAAAGGTGATGTCAGGACAAGTCACAATTAGGTAATTTAGCTTACTAACTTTTTGTACAATATGACCAAATCATCCATGGATTGTGAAACTTCTATACCAAGGAAATACCTCAAAGGTCCTAAATCTTTTGTTTAGAACTTTTGAGCAAGATATAATTATAGTTGTATAATACCATCCTTATGATTGTTTTTAATAACAATGTCGTCCAAACATGCATGAATATAAAATTGTGTTTTGGTTTATAAAAAACACCTTAAATTGATTATTCATTAGTAAAATCCAAGTACATATAGAATAATTATCAATGAAGGTAATAAAATATTTAAAATTAAATGGGGTAACTAAATAATTAGATGGGGTACAATAAGAGGAAGAACCCCAAGTATCACAGTGAACTAAATAAAAGGAAGTCAAAGCTTTTTTATTAAGACTATCAAGAAAAGGCCGATGAATATGTTTTTCCTAACTGACATGACTCAGTTCAGAGTAGACTAATGTTTTAAACTTGACACCATTTTTTGCAATTTTGTCAACATGGGATGACTTAATTCTGCATGAATCATTATTGGAGAGACTATTCATGCACATATTGATGGTGATGAAAAGAGACAGTAAAAGCCTTGTGAGTCACATCCAATGCTAATTGTCCGACTCGATATTTGACTGTGCAAGGTAACATTATTTTTAATGTATAGGATTGGGTCTATTGGGTGACAAACAGTAAATTAACAGGGCAATTAGGACACAAAGATCATAGTTAATAGTTCGAGATGAGAGGGGTTATGCAAAACCAATGCTGCAAACTTGTATTTGTGAACCATTGACAGCAATTATAAAAGGCAAATTGATAGCAATAGTAAAGGAGGAGAAAAGAGAACGATTATTAGATATATGATCAGTTGCACCAAAGTTAATGACCCAACCCAAGGACCAAGGGAAGGAGATTGAGAGAGACAAGCAAATGAATTTCCTGTGTGTGCTATTGAAGCAGTGTTACTAGTGGATTGACATGTCGCACACCATTTGATAATGTCTTCATGTGTTGTTGCAAAGAGACCAACCGATAGTGTAGAAGCAATAGGTGATTCAAAAGTAGATTCCTGGAATATATTGGGTGGACGAGGGAGTTTCTCATGTAACTTCCTACACTTATCAATGGAATGTCAAATGCAGCACCAATGTTTGTATTTCAGACAATTTTTAGAATTATTTGTGCACGAGCATCCAAAGTTAATACATTGTGATGAAACGAAAGTGTTTTACCTAAAAGACGAGTATATGTCTCCATGTTTATTTTTTTTGAAGAATATAGAGGAGTACAGATGATGCAGAAGTCATAGTAGGGTTTACTGGCGTCTACAGGTTCAACATCCTTCGAAGATAGTGGGTCTACCAGACCAACACAGTTTTGATAAGAGCTATAGATGCCACGTTAAACTGTAGGAAAAAGAGAGATTGAGATGAAATTGTCTTTGAGACAACACAAATGCTTTATTTATATTGAGAAAAAGTGATCAATACAATAAATGGAGGAGATTTGACATCCTTTGATGATATAAATATGATAGGGGAATAAATAAAAACTTCTAATAATACATATATAAATTAGATATTCTTGATTATATAGAATCTGCTTCTTATTTCTATAATTATAACATGGCTAAATGCTATTTAATCCATTCTTTAGCAGTATGATAGTCAATTGATCTTCCAAAAGTTTGACATTCTTTGATCAGCCATATTTGAAGGAGGTTAACCTAGGCATTAGAAGAAAGCTAGGGATACATGTAACTGGCATATTGTACTCGATTGAAACTCTCTGAATCTCTGCCATAGGATGCTCAAAAACCCTTAATCATTCCACTGTAGGTCTTTACTTCTGGTTGCTTCTATTTGCCTCTTTCAGGAAGTAATTAATTAAGATTTTCCTTTTCCCCATTTCTGTTATTCCCTTTGTGTATGTGGGTTATGCTTGTGTTTATGCTGGAGATGCAACTGAATATAACCTGATTCAACCAACCTTTTCTTATCTGATTGTATGAAATACTCAAGCTGTCAGTGAACAATAATGCACTATTAATGGAATTTAACATCTATCAAGTAATGAGTGCTCAAGCTTGGTCTGAAATGAACCTTTTGTTGGACAGTTTTATATCATGTTGTTTCCTCTGTTTGGGCATAGTTGTGTTGCGAGTATTTATATCGATTGCACAAAACTTTGATTTCAGTTCTAAAAATTTAGGGCAGTAACGGGTTTTCTGTTCATTTAACTGCATATTAAGATTGGACATAGACTTTGCTATATTAGAAAAGATTATCAAGTTTGACCTGTTACATTGGTATTACAGATTGTGTGACCATATGTTACTTGTATCTTCTTGAATTGATGCTGAACTTTTAAATTTGTTAGCATGTTGATAATCTTCATATTGTAGGATAAAAAGGTGAGTTGTGAACTTTTTTTAACTAAAATATTTTTTTATTGATTGTAAGTTTGTGCCTGGTAGGTGAAGTCACAGTGGTTGTAATTTGCAAATATTGAAGAGCTGGTTTAATATTGGATTTGAAGTCTTATTTTGAAGATTATGATCAACATCAATTTAATTGTTCTCTATGCTTCACTTTCAGGGTGATGGAGAATGTCAATGGCCAAATGATGTTTCGAAACCACTACAACCGTATAAAGTTAAAACTCAGTGGAAATTGTAAGACTTGGAGATCAGATGATAAAAGTGAAGGTGATGGCTGGTTGTCTGTTGATGTTTTTGTTGACACTATTGAACAGAAATGGCATGCTAATTTGAAAACTGACCATCTTTTTGTCTCGGTAAGGTATATATATATATATAGTAACCTGAAGTTTCAGTACTTTGTCATCTTCCTTAATTTCAATTAAGTTTTATGGCTATGTAGTTTATGTCTGGATCATGTTCTATGCAGCTCTTTGAAAGGGTACTAGACATTCCAATTACATGGTATAAAGGGAGGGCCAGTGGTGAGGTGCTTCTCTAACCTAAGTTTAGTTTCTTTCAAATTCTATTTGGAAGTGTTGTAAAGTTGTTTTTAGTTTCAGTTGTGATTAAATTTTAGTGTATTTGCTGAATAATACTTTGTTGCTGAATTTCAATGGTGCTATACACCTAAAATCTGCCTCCTAAACTAGAATAACGTGTTTGAGTAAGACCTGAACAATGGCTTTGTTTGCTGTGCTTCTTTCCCTCCTTAATAGCTTTTATCTGTTTCTCTCAACAAAGTAAAACATAGTGCTTACAACTACATATTTGGTTTACCTATATCGTAGAACATATGTTGCCAGCATTAGATTGGAATTATGATTTATCATTGGTCAATTGAAGCTTCAGTGTCCCTGGTTATTACTCTGGTCATATGGTTATTTATAAAATAGCTTTGTTTTGGTTATAATCTCTTTCAAGTGTATTTAATGTTTAATACCTAAAAGCTTAAGGAGTGTTGGGCCCATTTCCAGCCTTCTCTAACCAAGCATGCCTATATTGTGGAGGTCCTTTGTAATTTTTACCTGGATATGTCAATGGAAGGTCCTCCCCTTGTTAGCTTAACAGATTCAACTAGATTGTTGATTATTCTATATTGTACTCATGTTGTTTCATAAACACATACATGTTGTATCTTTTGGCTTAGATTTTGAAAATTCATTTACAGCAAGTTCTTCATACTTTTGATAATTATCTTGGCAATGCCAGGCTACTGCTTCCTAATAACTGGACTTCACGTGCTTGATACATTGATTCCCTATATTCAGGTTCACTTGTGCATGTCAAAGGGTGAATCATTTCCAAATCTTTATGGACAGCTTGATGTAACGGGGTTGAACTTCCAACTATCAGATGCTCCATCTTGTTTTTCTGTATGTCTTCCTCTCATCTACACTAGGATATCTTGTGCAATTCTTTTTTGGCACTTGAAATTTCGTTTGTGGTATATTTTTTTTCATCCTTCGTTACATATGCATTGTATTTTATATTGCTCAACAAAAGTATGCTTTATATTCAAAGATGCACTTGACAAAATCAAAGACAAAGCAAATATATTTTAGAGAGCTTATTCAATTTTCTTAGGTTCTCATATTTATATAGAAACTATACATTAATCTGGGATACAATGGACGAGAGAAAAAAATTAAAGACACCCATAGGACCCTAGGTACAACTCAAAACAACATTTTAATAAAGCCTATTATAACACTCTCAAATTGGAGCATACAAATTATATGTACTAAGCTTGAAACAGATAAATTCAATTTGAGGCCCTATGTAGGATTTTGTTTAAACATCTAAGAGTTGTACATTGGAACAAAGAAAGGGAAGGGAATAAAGAGGTATTACTAAAAATATGACTATAAGCATTGAGTCAATTATCCGTGGACTTTGTCTTTTCAAATATTGTAAATGCAAGTTGTTAACAAACTAGGATTTGTAGATGATTGTGCTAGGTTGTTGGATTTTAACCTCAAATATTGTTGATATTCCTCATTAGAAAACTTTGGTTCAACAATCTTAGATTTTGAGATATTGACTATCTTGTTAGGAAAGTTGTGGAGAGAGTAGCTTTTTCTTGGGTATGACTCATTTACCAAAAAATTAAGTATAGTCCTTCTCCTATGAGTCCATCTATCTATCATTATTGTGCACCCATAGGGTAAATCCCTTGTGTATATTGAACACATAGGGTTATGTTTATATAGGAAAAAGAAACATATGGGCTAAGCCCATTACATAAATATGAGATATCTAACAATATCTATAATATCTCATAATATCAAATAATATCTAATTATATCTAATAATATCTAACACTCCCCCTCAAGCTGGTGCATATAGATCATATGTACCCAGCTTGTTACAAATGTAATCAATCCTAGGTCCTCGTAAGGGTTTAGTAAAAATATCTGCTAATTGATTATTTGAATTAACAAACTCAGTCTTGATATCTCCTGATATAATCTTTTCTCGAATGAAATGACAATCAATCTCAATATGTTTTGTCCTTTCATGAAAAACTGGATTTGAGCTAATATGAAGAGCAGCCTGATTATCACATATCAGTGTCATTTGACTAACCTCTCCAAATTGCAATTCTTTAAGTAACTGTTTAAGCCAAATAAGCTCACAAGTAGCCGAGGCCATAGCTCTATATTCTGCTTCTGCACTAGATCTTGCCACAACACTTTGTTTCTTGCTCTTCCAAGAGATCAAGTTATCACCAATGGAGACACAATAACCAGAAGTTGACCTTCTATCAGATGGAGATCCTGCCCAATCAGCATCTGAATAACAAACGACTTTAGTATGGTTATTATGACCATATAACAAACCTTTTCCAGGAGAGCCTTTAATGTACTTCACTATACGAATGACTGCATTCCAATGATCTTCACATGGAGAATTAAGAAATTGACTCACCACACTGACTGCAAAGGAAATATCAGGACGAGTAACAGTGAGATAGTTCAATCTTCCAACTAATCTCCTGTACTTCTCAGGATCTGAAAGAGGCTCCCCCTGATTGGGTAGAAGCTTGACGTTGGGATCCATGGGAGTATCAACAGATTTCGAATTCATCAACCCAATTTCCTCCAAAATATCTAATGCGTATTTTCTTTGAGAGATAACAATACCAGTATTGGATTGTGCTACCTCAATCCCCAAGAAATATCTGAGTTTGCCAAGATCTTTGGTCTGAAAGTGTTGACAAAGGTGTTGTTTTACTTGTGAGATGCCATGGTGATCACTGCCTGTAAGAACAATGTCATCAACATATACTACAAGATAGATACACCCAGCACTCGAGTGACGATAAAAAACTGAATGATCGCCTTCACTGCGAGTCATACCAAATTGTTGAACAACATTGCTAAATTTTCCAAACCAAGCCCTAGGAGACTGCTTGAGGCCATATAAGGATTTGCGAAGACGACATACCAATCCAAAAGACTCCCCCTGAGCAACAAAACCGGGAGGTTGCTCCATATAAATTTCTTCCTGCAAATCCCCATTAAGAAAAGCATTTTTAACATCCAGTTGATAAAGAGGCCATTGTTGAAGAGCAGCCATAGCTATGAATAAGCGAACAGAGGCCATCTTTGCTACTGGAGAAAAAGTATCACCATAGTCTAAACCAAAAATTTGGGTATAACCCTTAGCCACAAGACGAGCTTTGAGACGATCAATAGTACCATCAGGACCAACTTTGATAGCAAAAATCCACCTGCAACCAACAACAGATTTCCTAGATGGTAAAGGAACAAGTTCCCAAGTTCCATTATTCTGAAGCGCATTCATTTCATCAAGCATGGCCTGACGCCAACCAGGATGGGCTAAGGCATCACCTACAGATTTTGGAATGGATACAGAAGAAATAGACGAAAGGCAGGTATAAAAGGGTTGAGATAGTCTATGGTAACTCAAAGCAGTATAATGTGGAGAGGGATTACGAGTAGAACGTATACCTTTACGGATAGCAATAGGAAGATCAGGTTCAACAGTCGGAGGTTCAACTATAGGAGCCGGAGGGGGATGAGGTGTTGGCACCAGAATAGAGTCTGCTGATGGACGATGAGACGGTTGACGACGACTATACACCTGAAGAGTTGGCGGCGGTGGTGAATTGTTAGGTGCACTAGGCACAACAAGAGGAATATTAACTTGATTAGATGAAGAAATTGAAGGAGAAGGACAAGACTTAAAGTAAAGGGAAGATTCACTGAAGGTGACATCTGCTGAAATAAAATAACGGTTTAAAGACGGTGAGAAACATTTATATCCTTTTTGTGATCTAGTGAACCCTAAAAAGACACACTTGTGTGACTTAGGAGATAATTTATCAAGACCAGGACTAAAATTATGAACAAAACATGTGGACCCAAAAACTTTGGGAGGTAAAGAGTGGAGAGGGTCATGTGGAAATAAAATAGAATGAGGAATTTTGTTATCTAAAACTGAAGATGGCATGCGATTAATGAGATAACATGCACTAAGAACAGCATCACCCCAAAAACGCTGAGGAACATCACCATGGATTAAAATAGTACGAGTTGTTTCAACAAGATGTCTATTCTTGCGCTCAGCTACCCCATTTTGTTGAGGTGTATAAGCACATGAAGTTTGATGAAGAATACCATGAGAAGCCATAAAATTTTTAAAAGAATGAGAAAGATACTCACGTCCATTATCACTGCGCAAAATTCGGATGGAAATTCCAAATTGATTTTTAATTTCATTGTAAAATATTTGAAATATAGAAAACAACTCAGAACGGTTTTTCATTAAAAATACCCAAGTACATCTTGAATAATCATCAATAAAAGTAACAAAATACTGAAATCCTAAATTAGACTTAATACGACTTGGTCCCCAAATGTCAGAGTGAACTAAGGCAAAAGGAGATGAAGCACGTTGTGAGACACTACGAGGAAAAGAACTACGAATGTGTTTCCCTAACTGACACAACTCACACGATAAAGTAGACACATTAGACAAACTTGGAACAAGCTGTTGCATCTTGGCAAGACTAGGATGACCCAACCGAGCATGAATGAGAGATGGAGAATCCATAATTGCGCCAACATGTGCAGAGATCTGTAGTTGATAAAGTCCATGAGACTCACATCCGGTGCCAATCATCCGTCCCGAACTCCAGTCCTGTAAAGTAACAGAATCTTTGGTAAAAGAAATAACACAGTCAAGGGAACGAGTGAGACGACTAATGGATAATAAGTTAAATGGAGACCCAGGGACATAAAGAACATTACCAATAGATAAAGATGAAAAAAGATTAATAGTACCAACACCATGTGATGGTACCCTATATCCATTGGCCATGGTAACTGAAGGTAAATAACCCGTAGTAGATAGGGAAGAGAAAAAAGATTTATTACCAGTAATGTGATCAGTGGCACCTGAATCTAGAACCCAAGGGCCATGGGAAGTGGAGTGAGTGAGGCCAACAAAAGATGTACCTGAATGTGCAACAGAAGCCGTGGAACTAGGGTTCTGACGATCCTCATACCATTTAAGAAATTCATTGAAAATAGCAGGCTGGCTTGGGGTATCAATTGAAGTATGGTCCATGGTAGAAGGTTGCACAGGGGCAATTTGAGCAACCGCAACAGATCTAGGAGGACGACCATGTAAGGCATAACATCTGTCAATTTTGTGGCCAAGTTTGCCACAATGGTCACACTTGTGACGCCCTTTGCCCGGCTTGTGAGGGCGAGTACGATCATTATGCTGAGATACTAAAGCAGAAGAGTCATCAACATGAGACGTTATATCAGCGGTGTGTTTACCTGGCACGCGCAAAAGGGTAGAACAAGTGGAAGTAAAATTGGGCACAATAGGAGATCCCAAAATTTGATCACGAACGTGAGAATAATCATCAGGAAGACCATGTAAACCCAATAACATGAAGAACTTGGATCTTTGTTCTAGTTCTTGAGAAGGAGTAGAGGCAGGAGGTAATAACTCATTAAAATCATGAAGAGCATGAAGTTTACCTAGATATTCTGCCATTGTACCATCAAGACGTTTGGGAGCAACAATTGTGAGAAGATTTTGACACACACCATAAAGACGTTGAGTATCATTGGTGTATAATAATTTTGCTTGTTCCCAAACTTCTGAACATGTTTCATAGGTACGAAAAATTTGTTTTAAAGATGAGTGAATGGTCGATTTGATAACAATGCATAATTGAGCATCAATTTTCGACCAACGAACAACCTCATTTTCAGCAAGAGTAGGATGAGTAAGATGATCAACAAAACCTTGACTCTTAAGCCATAATTTAATATCTGATGCCCAAGTGTCATAATTGGTTCCATCCAATTTGTCAATGGAAAGATGAACATTGACGTAATTAGTATAAATAGATGAATCCGGCATAATGACCGAAGAAGAAGCCATAGTGGCAGCGGAAGCGGAAGAAGCCATAAAAGATAAGGACAAATCCAGTCACCGGTTAATTGGCGGGAGCAACAAAGATGAAGGCTCCGACAGCGATTCCGGCGAGATTCCGGCGGCGTCTCCGGCGAAGGTCCGGCGAGACAGTGGGGGTGGTGGCTGGAAAATTCCAGTGAATAGTGGATTCACCAATAAAAATTGAACCCTAAACCCTAAACTCTAACCTTATGCTCTAGATACCATATTAAAGGAAAAGAAAGAATAGGGTAAATCCCTTGTGTATATTGAACACATAGGGTTATGTTTATATAGGAAAAAGAAACATATGGGCTAAGCCCATTACATAAATATGAGATATCTAACAATATCTATAATATCTCATAATATCAAATAATATCTAATTATATCTAATAATATCTAACAGACTATCTTGTTAGGAAAGTTGTGGAGAGAGTAGCTTTTTCTTGGGTATGACTCATTTACCAAAAAATTAAGTATAGTCCTTCTCCTATGAGTCCATCTATCTATCATTATTGTGCACCCATTTTTCTTCCAAAATAGTTTATGTTCTTCCAAGATCAAATTGGCCTTTTCAACTTGTTGCTTCAAATATTTCACACTAATTTCATGATATGATAGTGGCTTAAATCCAACACCATGTTTAGCAACCAACTCAAGCATCCTCCTGAACTCTTCATTGTTTGCTACATTAAATGGAATAGCATTATTGAAGAAAAATAGAGCATCTTGACATGCATCCTCTCTCTCTTTTCTTGAAAATGGCATTACTAGTAGTTTGAGTGTCCCTTTTCTTGAAAATACTTGATGAGTCACCACTCTCTTCTTGACTTTGGTCTTTTTCTAACATTGTCTGAATTACCCATTCTACTGTCCAAATCTTCTCTAGATATTGATTTCTTCATCAAATTTTGTTGAAATAGAGAAATCGTATCCAACATTAATATTTTAATACAACATCCTTTGAAATCCTTGCTAGGTTATGCTTTAATATATAAACCCTTATTGTTAATACTTTCTCACAATATTTTCATTTTACGTTTCTTGCTTTCCCATCAATAAAAGCACAATGATTCCATGCAAGATCAGTCCTTCCACTTGATGCCATTATAAATCTCAGCAGCAACGAGCACAACTAATAAGAAAAATAGAACAAAGAAGAACAAAGAGGAACAACGGCGGTAAATGTGAGTGATGGTGGGCCACAAGCGGCAGAGAGAGCAAACGGCGTAAAGGGCAAGCAATGGCGAACGCCAGTGGCGAAGAGCGCAAGCGATGATGATTTGTTTTAGTGGGTTGGTTTTCAGGGGGTCTGATTTTCTTACTAATGCTAGCAAAAAAGCAAACACATGTATTGGGCCTTATCGTTGGATTTCAGAACCAAGCACCGCATAAGGTAGTTTTCTTTTGTAACCAAAATTTTCCATTCAGAAGACGATTAGACGAATCGAGACGACCTAAGGATCCTCCTATTCAATGAGCGACATGCATACTCGCTCTGGTCCGCATGGTTCACGATCCGCCATGAGAGTCACCTTTCTTTCTCCTCCAAACTCATTTAATCGTACGAGTATGTGAGTATGCTTGCAATTTCACAACACTAGAGAAAGGCATAGGCTGAATCCCTTCTGTGTATTGAGCACATAAAGTTATATACTTATAAATAAGAAAATACAAAGATATGGGCCTAAGTCCATTACATCGAACAATCCCTCAAGCTAGCATATAAATTGCATGTACCAAACTTGTGACAAATACAATCAATTCTAGGTCATCGTAAAAATTTGGTGAAAATATATTCTAATTGATCATTCGAATTAACAAACTCAGTCTCGATATCTCCAAATACAGTCTTTTCTTGGATTCAATGGCAATCAATCATAATATGTTTGGTTATTTTATGAAAGATAGAATTTGAACTAATATGAAGAGCAATCTAATTGTCACATATAAGTGTCATTTGAGTGACCTCTCCAAATTGCAATTCTTTTATGTAATTGTTTAAGCCAAATAAGCTCAGAGGTAGTTGAGGGTCATTTGAGTCAACATTTTTGAATTATGAACCTATTTTTAGTTGTGTTATGTATTGAATATAATTTTTCATATAGTAGTAACTCTTACGAGTCAAGTTACGTTCCTCGAGTTACGATTTTTAATCCCCATTTTGATCCTTTTACAATTCTCGAGTTTCATAACATTGCTCTCTCTCTCCCTTTCTCTTTTATCTTAATAATGTGCATTGAGGACATCCTCTACCACCACCACCATGTCCTCTCCTATGATACCACGACCTCCTCTTCCACATGTAGATACCATGGCAAAGGATTAAGTAGATTCTTGAAATTTTCTACGTCCAAGAGCTGTAACACGAAATTGTGTTAAGCTTTCCGTGGTTGAAAGACTTGTTAGATTTGATCCCTAATATGATCAAAATTTGGATCATTGCATGAAGGATTGTGACCATATATAATTTGTGCAACTTCTGAGAACATCTTCAATCCTTCAATAGCAGATTAACCTTCAACAATAAAAGATATCATATCATAATCTATTTGTTTAACGATGCTAGTTTTTGGGTAGACGCAAAGAGCCATTGAATTCTATTTACAAAAGTACTCGTAAGTCTTTTTCCAAAAGGTTGTGCAAGTTAGAATGTTTTGAGGGTTCCCAGTTTATTGGATTCCACAAATTGCCACAATAGAGCAAAAAGTTGAAAGTCCAACTTTTGTCATTGTGTAGTATTTTTTATGAGAACTTGCTATCATCTTTTCCAAGTGATCATGAAACCATTGACCAAGAAACCAAAGTTCAACCGATGTTGTCCAGGATAAATAATTTTTTTCATTAAGCTTTTCTAACGAAATGGTGGGAGAACTTGAAAAAATAGTGTGTTGCCATAAGCCATTTTTGATAAGAAAAGAAGGGTAAAATGGGAACTCTACAAAGAGAAAAGGGGAGCCAAATAATCAACCCACAAGGATGGGACAAAAAAGGTTGGAATGAGACATATAGAGGACAATGAATCAAACTGTGGTGGCACACTGTCACCGCAATGGTTGGAAGAATGCACATGGAAAAAGAGGCTGTGCAAGCCATCGCATGAAGTAGTTTTTGTCTAAGACCTGTGGGGTTGGCCATCACTGAAAGAGACGTTCCTGATCTGGTGGTCTCTGGAGAAAACTGTGACGTTTGACAACAGTAGACAGTAGACTGTAGCAGACATTTCTGCACCGTGGAAGACAAACAAACAAAGTGGGTTTGAGCTGCTCTAATACCAACTAAAGAGAGACTATATTTTAGAGAGCTTATCTAAGTCTCAGATTTTTATATTTATATAGAAATGGTAGATTCATTTGAGATACATTGAAGGATAGAAAGATTATAAAACAAGTATCTCTAGGTCCCTAGGTACAACTTAAAACAACTTTTTCATAAAGTCTATTCTAAGCCTATTCTAATAGATGCCTAATGATGCTTTTACTTATTAGTTTGTATATGAATATTATATGCTTTGTTTATTAGTTAAATATATGAAATTGTTGTACCAGAAATAGTACTTTATTTTTTTGACAAACAACGATAATAATTGTGAAGCTTGGGAAGAAAATAACAACATTTGTAATGGGTGATTGCCCTATCTTGTTTGATGCAATGCATTGAATGGATGTCTGAAATTATAATTTACATGGGATGAGAGGTCATATTTGGTACAAACCCTTGCTGTGTAGTTTTATTTTAGTTTTTCTGTCTACTGTTGAATAAATAGTCTGCCCCAATTCTTGGGGTGTGACTTACGTATTTGTTGGACAATTTTACTTAATGCAAATTGGTTTTAGTTGAAATTTGACATGGTATCAGAGTCTATAGTTAATCTTGGTAAATCATCTAAACTGTCATGCATATGTGGACAGAGGGGGGTAGGAAGTCTCACATGTGTGTCCCAATTCTTATAGTGTAACATATCTGTTGGGCAACTTCATTTTTTTTGTATAATACTCATGTTGGGCATCACTGTGAATTTAGACATCTTAGCTGGGCTGACACCTCAAAATCCACCAATCATCTACCATCATATGAAACATAACATAAAAGAGACAAGAAAGGAATACAAAACATGGAGGAACCAAACCAAAACCCATGTAAGAAAAAGGAGCACAACCTAAATACGGAATAAAGGAAATTGTTATTTGTCATGAAAAAAATCCAAACTAAGACAAGGAGGCATAACAAAGTACCAAAAAATGTCTAACTTATTATAAACATCCAGATTAGCCAATTTATCAGAACAATTATTTCCTTCCCTAAAAATATGAGCACCTTCATTTAATACCAGTGGGTTTTAGATTAAATCTGACACATACTAGTAATTGTTGATTAGATGACTACTGGACCTTTGGTCTCATATAAAGTGCTAAGGAATATTGGTCTGCAGCCGCTACATATTTCTGTTGCTTGCACACTTGAACGTAAAAGATGTTGTCCTCTCTTGTTTATGTTCTTTTACTTGCAGAACACATCAGGAAGTTTATGTTTTCGTGGTCAAAGTATATTTCTACATAATGCAAGTGGCTGGTTTGGCAGCATTCCTCTAGAAGCATCTGGAGATTTTGGCATTCATCCCGAGAAAGGAGAATTTCATCTTGTGTGTCAGGTACTCCCTTATGTGTGTGTGATTGAGTTCATAATTATTTATTTATTGTTAGTAGATAGTAGGGTTAAGGGCTTGGTTTTATACTCTGCCTTGACCTTATTAGTAGTATTATAAATAACTGCATTAGGTTATTGTAAAATGTGAGTAAACTCTGATAACATATTGTTGACCGTCATTCTTACATTTTTCTAGTCTAAAATTTTAAAAGTTGACATGGTATCAAAGCACTAGTACCTTGAGGAGTATTTCTCCATTTTTTTGTATTAGGTTCCTAGAACTTTATGTTCTCCTTGTTTTTGAATTTAGAAAATAAAAATAAGAAAAAAATGTTTCACAGGGAAAATTAATTGTATTTCATACTTAATGAACCATTACAACGAGGGTAAATAAATTGAGATACTAGGCTGATTCTGTACATTGATTTGGACCTAAGAATCAAGTGAAAATGATTCTTCATAAAAATATTGTACACATGAGGTGAGGAGAGAAATTATAGCAGGTCCTGACTCTAGCTGCACCAGAAAATTGCCTGATTCTGTTTGATTGCCACAATCATCTATGCTCTCCCTCTTATTTGGAAATAGATATCTTGGGGGATTTCATCTTAGAATTTGGACTTAGGACCTATCTCAACCTTACAAAACCGGTTTGTAAGGTGAGGATTGTTTGAGCTATGTAAGTTCTATTTAAGCCATATCTTTAGTTAACATGGGACTAAACCGCCACCCTTGAGACTACAATTAAGGCTACCGCAAAGAAGTCGTACGGTAGCCTAAGAGTGACTGCAATTAAGACAATTTTTTTTTAATAAAACTCATGTTTGACATCACAATGAAACTTGACATCTTAGCTAAGCCGACAACTCAAATTCCAATTGTTATATGCCATCACATGAAAGATAACACAAAACAGAAAAAAAAAAATACAAACACACATAGGGGGACTAAGCCAAAACCTATGCTGAAAACTAGGTTGAATCTCTTGTGATAGGAGGTCCACCTCTGAGTAACTCTTTGGAGGAAATCGAAGTTCATTTGTAAAGCAATAACTAGCATGTGCTTTCAAAGATCAAGTGCTGAAGCTTATAGTAAGCTATGACTCTCACTAAATGTGAATTCATATGGTTGAAACAACTTTTAAAAGTTAAAATTGTGTTGTTAAAGTAAAGCTATGAAGTTAATTTGTGACAATCATACATTGCTTCTAACCCAATCTTCCATAAACAAACTAAACATGTAGAAATTCATTATCACTTCTTTAATGAATACTTTTGGAGAAATTAGCACATTCTTTGTCAGGTTCAAGTGGTCTGAGTGATACTGGACTCTATACTATTAAGCATTGCCTTAGGTTTGAGTCTTATGGATGGAAAAAATGTGGTTAGGAGAAGTGATCCCACTAGAGGTGGCCAGTCAGGTTTTCTGATAAAGTAGTCATTTGCAAAGGTGGTAGATATTCCGTACTAATAATATAGTTATAAAAAATTATCAGTTGGCTGATTTGTTCTCAAGGGAGGGGTACCAAATTTTTTTTATATCTGCAGTAAGCTGGATGCTTTTGATTGAGGGGTAGTGTTGGAATTTTAGATACGATTAGATTTAGCTCACTCTAATGCATATGTTCATTGTAATCTAGGAAACTGAAATAGTATAATTACCCTTGCTTGTGAACAGTATTGTGTATTTATTATTTCTGTGTATGTGTATCATTTAACTGAGTATGCAATGTGCACTCTCTAATATTCACTAATAATCAGTCTTCTTTTATTTTTGTCTTCAACTATTCTCACCTCATTGAATTTGAGGAAAAAGTTATAATTTTTTCATCTTCCCTAATACATTGATCAATTTTCCAGGTTCCTACTGTTGAAGTGAATGCACTGATGAGAACTTTCAATATGAGCTCTCTCTTGTTTCCAGTATGTTTTCTTAAGTTCAATGCATTAACTTAGACATGTTTAAGTTTTCTAGTAGATTGATCATTTCCATCTTTACATTTTTTTCTTTGGAAACAGTAACATTGAAATTTTATGTGAGTTTATCTTAGTCATTCATAAACTTCGTTCACTTTGCTTTCAATTTTTCTTTGTTATTTTTAAAGGGCAGTACCTCTGTACCATCATTTCTTTATACTCACTATATTTCATAGCTAACAAATGAGCTTTTTATAAAATTTAGGTTACATAGATTTTCAAAATTTGAGACATATTGTGCCTGATGTCAATTTCAATTGTTTCCTAAAAAAAGTAATGGATTAAATTTGGTCCCCACAACTGTCTTGTTCTTTTGTTGTTTAGTCCTTTTGAATTTGGGCTAAGCCCAATTCAATCTCAAAAGCTAGATCGTAAGATGTGAATTGCCTAAGTCTTTATAAGCTCTACTTTATCTACAGTCGAAATGAGATCTCAATCAACAAGCCCCTACTTGAAGACCTTACATTTTGATCCATGTATTTTTATAAAACTGATCCCCGTAATTTGCTTGAGTAATGGCTTTAGAGTATTTTTTCCTACAAGGACTAAAACAAAAAAGGTATGTTATGTGTAGGGACCAAAATGGAGTGCATTTTTCTTGTCTAGGGGTTAAAAGGAAAAATGGTGTTATGTATAGGCACCAAATTTAACAGTGTTATAATTTAAATGAACAACAGGGATTATTCATAAATGATTTTCCTTATTGGAACCAAAATGTTAGGTTATATTGGGACTAAAACAAAAAAAAATCTGTGATGTGTGGAGACCAAATTTATAATTTAACTAAATTAAGTGTTAGGTTTAGGGTTTAGAGGAATTATTCATACATTATTTTCCTTATTGGAACCAAAATGTTAGATTATATTGGGCCTAAAACAAAAAAAAATGTGATGTGTGGAGACCAAATTTATAATTTAACCAAATTAAGTATTAGCTTATCCAATATCAATCCTTGTATTTCTAATTTTTTTTTCATAATCAAAGTTTATTGATTGCAGCTTGCAGGATCAATGACTGCTCTATTTAATTGTCAAGGCCCACTGGATACTCCTATATTTGTGGGAACTGGGATGCTTTCTAGGACATTCTCTTCTTTACATGTGGAGACTCCTACAACTGAAGCATCTGAAGTACTTGCTAAAAGTACGGAGGCTGGAGCATTGGCAGTATTTGATCGTGTACCATTTTCACATGCATCTGCCAATTTCACTTTCAACACTGATAACTGTGTAAGTTGAAAGTGGTAATAATTTTGCACTCGGTGGTTCAGAGTTTTGACTCATTGTTTATGTTTGGTAACACTTCCACTGCATAGCACAGATTGCTGATTTGTATGGAATCAGGGCGAGCCTAGTGGATGGTGGTGAAATTCAAGGGGCTGGAACAGTGTGGATATGCTCAGAGGTATATTACTACCTGTAAACTATTAAATAGCTTATTTTTTTTCTTTTCCTAGCCATGAAGTAGCATTCTTTTATTTAGCAAATAGTTAGCACTTTCTTTTTCCAGTTTTCTAGAATGTATAGAGGTGTTACCATGATAATGCAATGGTGGATCACCAACGTTTTGCCCACTTTACTATGCTATATTTATTTATTTACTTATTTATGTGGGAGAGGATCTTCTTGGAAGTTTTTGCACATCAATGTAATTTTTGCCACCCTTATACACACTCCTTTTATGACATTTTTTCAGGTAGGGGAGGAATTTTGTCAATAAATTATTTTCATTTTCTGTCACTTGTTTGCTAGGATACAATTTTTTTGTCTCATACTTCATAGGTCATCCATTGTCAATATATGACTCAGTCAAGTAAAAATATGACATGAAAGGTAGTGATTCTTATTCCCACAAATCAGGGTATTAGTAGGTTTCATTGATTTGGCTAAAACAAAATTTCAGAATGTGAATATCTTGTTCCATTTGTGTGCCTCTGCACCAGTTTTCTCTACTTTTGTCACTCACCCTGCTAATGTATACTATTTTGTTCTCAGGCTTTGGATGATGACACAGCAATAGATGCAAACTTCTCAGGAAGTTTTATCCTTGAAAAAATCATGCTTCGTTATGTTCCCAGTTATCATCATTTGATGCCACTCAAATTTGGGGTTTTGAATGGAAACACAAAACTTTCAGGATCTCTTTTAAGACCGTAAGATTATTCCTTTATCAGCTTTGATTGATTAATATTTAGTAAAATTGGTTCTTACTTTATATCATTAACGATTTCTCCATTTCCTTATTATCAAAATTTCTTGTACTTCAAGTTGGCATGTACCAACTTGTTAATGCCGCTTTCCTTCTCGATGAGTTGTTAAATAATTTTTTTATTGCAGGAGGTTTGATATAAAATGGACTGCACCGACAGCAGAAGGGTCTCTAAGTGATGCTAGAGGAGATATCATAATCTCCCATAGTTTCATCACTGTTAATTTTGCTTCAGCTGCATTTGATTTGTATCTGAAAGTTCAAACTTCTTATTCTGATAATTTCTCTCTTAGAAGAGAAGAGTTTAATGCACCAAGAACCATTCCATTTATTGTTGGTGGAGTTGATTTTGATTTGCACATGCATGGATTTGAATTCTTTAGTTTGGTTACTCCTTATATGTTGGATTTTCCAAGACCTTTGATTTTGAAAGCAGCAGGAAGAGTCAAGTTTCAGGGAAACCTTTTAAAACCTAGTACCACTATTATTAAACAAAATTTTGACAAGAACGAGAAACTGCATATGTTGGAGAAAGGAAGTTCATATAGGCTCGTTGGTGAGGTTTCAATCTCTGGTCTCAAAGTGAATCAATTGATGCTTGCACCTCAGTTGTCTGGATCGTTGAGTGTTTCTCCCGAATATATAAAGGTGATGAATAAAAGTTTCTCCTCGTAAAAATTGTTTCATTTTCAGATATTATGAACTTAACAAACATCCTGGCAGTATCAAATTGTAATACAGTTCTGTTTTTTTTTTGGGGGGTGGGCTATTAAAGAAATTTGAATTTAATAAATATGGGTGGAGATGGGAAATATAAGTTCTTGGTGAAGGTTTTTAAATTCATGAGAAGTTAATGGGCTAATGATTAATATGTTGAAAGATCAGTTAACAAGTAATTGCTTGTTGACTTAATTAACCAGTTGGATGGTTAATTGTTCCTTACTAGCAATATTTTACCAAGATTCCTTTTTTGAAATATCTATTGATCCATTATGTTTGATATTTTGATGGGTGAAATCTCTAGATCTATTCCCATACAGTGAATATGTTTCAATTAACCCTCACTCTTCTGTCACACAACCAAAATTGTTTTGAGGATGTTCGACATATAAAGCCTGGTGACAAGCTTCCTGAACGTGATTTATGTGCAAGTGTTAAGCTAATTTGTAGATTTTTGTTGGATCTAGCTTATTTTGAAAATAAATTTAAAAGGTTGGATTTGGACTTCAAGATGAAACTCTTCTAGAGAATTATGCAGGCCCTGCTTTGCTTGTGATTTTTGTCCCTTGGTTAAGGAAATTGATTGATAAGAGTTTTATGTCTAGGTCAACTTATCCACATGTACATGTGAATTATCTTAAATTGGATATTTCTCCTTTGTACAATTTATAATATAATTTATATTTGTATTTTTTTCAAAAGGACCTTTTCCCCTAGGTCTCCATATTTAAAAAATGTAGTTATTTTATTTAAGGTATACATCTTTATGTCTGTAAGTTTCGAACATCCTTATGGGAAACAATTTCAAATTGTCTGGCTTTCTTCTACATATATTAGTTTTTCTAACTTCCATTCTTTATTGGAGTGTAGTTGAATGCCTCTGGTAGGTCTGATGAAAGTCTTGTGGTGGATTATGTTGGCCCACTACAGCTCAGTGGTGAAAGTGGTCTGAAAAGTGGAACAGTGTTGTGCATTTCCCTTCGTAAAGGGCAATTAAGGGCTAACGTAGATTTTCGACCGTGTTATTCAGCTAGCTTGGAGGTACTTATATTTAAATAATAGGTGGAATAATTGAATCCAGATATATTTATTTCTATGCTGGCATATTTTTAGGCACGCCATATGAGCCCAAACGTTAATGTTGATATTTTTCTCATTTTTCTTGCTTTTGTGGGCTGTACTTTTAGGTATGTCATTTTCCACTTAACGAGTTGGAGCTTGCTTCTCTCAGGGGAACTATACGTAGAGTAAGCCATAATATTACCTATTTGACTTCATAATTACTTATCATTCTTGTCTTTGTAAAACACTCCTATGCATATTTTGATCATATGAAGTTGACCCAGTTTTGTCAGGGGATTAGACAGTTTTCAATGTTCTGCATGAGTTATTCATCTGACTCAAGATTTTTTAGAGTAAATGAGGGCTTTCAGGACAAAAAATTACTATTAGTAATTGATACCCACCTCTAAATCATAAACTGCTAGAAGATCAAGCACTGGTTATTTGTAGTTAGTATGCATACCTGCTTATGTAAAAGTCCTTTAGGCTTAAAGGATTTACTCAAAACAGTAGGTTCTAATTGGTGTCGCCGATCAGCATCCGAAAAGCTCATATTATTAGGAGAAACTATAATATTTTTATTAATGAGGAGGTACCACTAATGGTGGTAAAAGAAATGTATTTTTATTTAAGTATATAAAGGCATTACAATTTTTTTAAAAGAAATGAGGAGGTACCGTGTTTTTTAACCTCTTCATGTCTCCCTTTTTCTGTTCATTCCTGCCTGAATAATTACTTGGTTAAGGCATTATTTAATTGTTATGTAATGAAAATAATGTGGTATTTTTCAGCTAGTTGCCTTTTTTCTTTATATCAGGGAAATATGCAACTTTTGACATTTCTATCTGATTTGTGGCTACTTCATTTCTGCCTTTTTCTGTTCAGTCTTGCCTGAATGATGACTTGGTCATTGCATTATCTAATGGTCGTGAAATAAAAGTATTGTGGTTTCTAGCTGATTGCCATTTTTTTTCCAGGCAGAAATCCAGCTTAATCTTCAGAAAAGAAGAGGACATGGAATCATATCTGTACTTTCGCCAAAATTCAGTGGGGTGATTGGTGAAGCACTGGATGTGGCAGCGAGGTGGAGTGGAGATGTTGTGAGTTCCTAAGTTCATTCTCTTAGGTTAAGAAGTGAAAGCAAGCATGTGACTGAATGCGTGTCATTGTACCCAATGGAGTATATTGTTATGTAGAGTGGGTAACAATTACAACAAAAATAATTGGCTAATTTCTATAATTCTTTGAATCCTATGATTGTTTTGTTAACTAAAGATATCTACAATATGTGACACTCACTCAAGGTTACGCATATATAAATCATATGCATTGAGCTTGATACAAACATAAATAATTATAGGACCCCTCAAAGACTTAGTGAAGACATTTGCTGATTGATTATTAAAGTTGACAAAATCAGTGATTTCATTTCGTCAAATTCAATTTTATTATGGTAATAATGGCATTAAATTGTGGTTATGTTGCACTAGTATCCGAACTGCACATTGTACTATGTTTTTTACTAATTGTCAGTTGATGTTCTATTGTTCAGATCACAATTGAAAAAACTGTTTTGGAACAAAGCCACAGTTATTATGAAATACATGGTGAATATGTATTACCTGGCACTCGAGATTGTATCCCTGTTGACATAAAAGGAGATGGCATTTTAGAAAGGTTTTTGTCTGAGCATCTTGGTAGTGTTATATCTTCGATGGGTAGGTGGAGAATAAAACTTGTAGTTCCCAGAGCTGAGGTTGCTGAGATGCTTCCTCTTGCAAGGCTTCTATCACAAAGTATGGATCCTGCTGTTCTTTCAAGATCAAAGGTTGTATTATGCTTTATATGTCATTAATTAACAGATTCTAAGTCAATTGATTTAGATACCTTGCTGACGATTCAATCTTCGTAACATGTAACTTGGTTAATTAGGGAGTTTAGCTGCATGGTTTATTTGTTCCTCTTGAAAACCATAGATTGCCAAATATTCACCTTTTAAGGTTTCAAGTTGATTAGAATATGCTTTGGCTTCCCTGCTTCCCTTGCCCCAACCCACACCAAGTGCATTTTTTTCAGAAAATTAATAGTATAAAGCTAGAGGAATCCAAATTCAATTTTAGGTTTTTCATGTTGTTGACTTGTTTGTTTTTGTTGTGGACTTGTTTGTATTTGTTGTGGATTGAATTCATAACAGGCTCAAGTTTGATGGTGGTACTTCAATTTTTCTTGTTGAAAAATTTTAAAGCCTTTGAATTTTCTCCTTAACCTAATAACAAAATATCCTCTTGATTAAAAAATGAATATTGTTGGAAGGATTAGTGACAAAATAGGAAAGGATGGTGTACCATTTTGGAGCCATGTTTAGAAGAGAGAAACCAAGGAGTATAATGAATTCCATGTGTTGTGTACACATATGAGTATTCTTATTTATGGTGAAGAGATGCAATATAAACAATCAATCTGTAATAATGAGAAATATTTGGTAGATATTTCTTGATCAAATCATATCATATCCATAATTAAAGTAATCAAATCATCTTTGACACTCCCCTCAAGCTGAAGCATATGAGACAAATTTGTTACAAATGTCATCAACATACTCCTTACGAGACTTAGTGAACATTTTAGTTAATTGGTTGTTGGAAGTTAGTAAAGTAAAGGAAAAAAATATAGGATAAATCCCTTGTATCTAATGTACACATAGGTTATGTTTATACAGAGATTAATCATAAAAAAGTATGGGTTAAGCCCATTACATTGACAATTATATCTAACACTCCCCCTCAAGTTGGTGCATATAAATCGTATTTATCTAGCTTGTTATAATATCTGCTAATTGATCATTTGTTCCGGATACAATATTTTTTTGAATAAAATGACAATTAATCTCAATATGTTTGGTCCTTTCATGAAAGACGAGATTAAAGCTAATATAAAGAGCAGCTTGATTATCACATATAAGTCTCATTTAAGTAGCTATTTAAGCCAAATAAGTTAACAAGTAGTTGAAACCATAACTCTGTTCTTCTTTTGCACTAGATCTCACCAAAACATTTTTGTTTCTTGCTCTTCCAATAGACCAAGTTATCACCAATGGAGACGCAATATCTGGATGTGGATCTTCTATCAAAAGGAGATCCTGAGAGATCCTGACCACTCAACATTTGAATAACAAACAACTTTTGTATGGTTATTGTGACCATATAGCAAACATTTCCCAGGAGATCCTTTAATGTATGGTTATTGTGTCCATATATCAAACATTTCCCAGGGGATTCTTTAATGTACTTCAATATACTGCATTTCAATGATGTGCAGATGGAGAATTAAGAAATTTACTCACCACATGGACTGTAAAGAAAGATGAGTAACAATAAGATAGTTCAATTTTCCAACTAATCTTTTGTGCTTCTCAAGATTTGAGAGAGGCTACCCCTAATTAGGTAGGAGTTTGTCATTGGAATCCATGGGTGTGTCAACAAATTTTGAATTCATTAACATAGTTTCCTCCAAAATATCCAATGCATACTTCCTTTCAGATATCAATACCATTGTTCTATCTCAATCCCCAAGAAATATCTGAGTTTGCCAAAATCTTTAGTCTGAAAGTGGTGACAAAAGTGTTGTTTACCTGTGAGATGCCATGGTGGTCACTGCCTGTAATGTTGCAAATACTTTCTTTTAGTTAGTTTTGCGTGTAAGTAGTTGAACCCATCCAGTTGGGATACAGATTCATTGTTGCATTATTGTATTGCTGAAGCCTTCGTATGTGAAGTACTAGTTTTCTTGGGAGGTTTAGTGGGGTCATACTGTTATTAATCATTATTCCAAGAACAAATTTCTGTCTCCTAAATCATTGTTTCTCCCACAGATACTTTTGAGAACTCAAAGTGATGAAGCCAAAATTAAATCTATTTACCTTACTGGAAAGTAAACCCAAAAGTAAGAAAATGCATACCTAATTCACCTTAATCAACAAGAATACACTATACCCGAATATTATATCACTGGTTCTATTTCTAATCAGCCTCTGTTTTGTTATAATTGTAAATTAGTAGAGCATTCAAGTTCAATAACATTTAAAGTATATTTTATCCCTGTAATTGTCTTATATATGTTTTCAGGTATACATCTGGTGAACACTTTAATGATTGTCAGTCGTTCATTACATATCTATACTTTGGGAAAGATTATACTTATTGCTTGTCACCTCAAAACCTGCTGTCCTTACTGTATACTTATATTTTAAGAAATAGAAATCTGACCATGCATGTTACCATGTCCCTTGCAGGATTTTTTTATTCGAAGTTTACAGTCAACGGGATTACATTCTATGAGCATTCAAGAACTGCTTGAGGTATCATTAAACAATCATTATGTTTTATTTTATTTTCAAAAGCCACGATACTTGATGCATCCAATTTTGTATTCCCAACATGAAGTGCACATGTAATGTTTATTTATTGAGGACAGAACATAGATGTACTTCTTCAGGTGCTTTTGGTGTTGTTCTCCAATCAAAATTGGGGTTTCACCTTGGTAATCTATGTATTGAAGTTTGCATCAAATGTCAATATAGATTGACGAGGTAAAACTCCCATTCTAATTAAAGAATAACACCAAAAGCTCCAAGCTTTGTACAGATTGATTCATAGCATTCATAATCCAAATGGCTTTCATTGCAAAATTTGATTTTTTTGTCAGTCATTAATGACATTTAACTTGCAGTTAATAAGGGAGCTTCATGTTCCGTCAAACAATGTTCTTGAGAATTTGAGCCTTCCTGGTTTACTTGAACTCAAAGGTTGTTGGCATGGTTCCCTCAATGCCAGTGGTGGAGGGAATGGGGACACCCTGGTAAAAATTTATCTGTTTTTGCATATTGGGAAATAGCATAATCTTCTAGTTTTTGAAGATTGCCTTTCTATTCTATTTCAGGCAGAATTTGACTTCCATGGTGAGGATTGGGAGTGGGGAGAACACAGAACTCAGTGTGTCTCAGCAGTTGGTACTTATAGTAATGATGATGGTCTACACCTGAAGAAAATTCTTGTCCAGAAGGATAATGCCACAATTCATGCTGATGGAACTTTCTTAGGACCTAAAACTGACCTTCATTTTGCTGTCTTAAATTTTCCTGTTAGTCTGATACCAACACTAGTACAGATCATTGATAATGCAGCGAATGATGTTGCTCATTCTCTGCGGCAATTGTTAGCACCCATTAAGGGGATCTTGCATATGGAAGGAAATCTTAGAGGAAGTTTAGGAAAACCAGAATGTGATGTTCAAATTAGGCTCCTTGATGGTGTCATTGGTGGAATTGTTCTTGATCGAGCAGAGGTTGTTGCCTCTCTAACCCCAACTAATCGTTTTCTATTCAATGCAAAATTTGAACCTTTGATCCAGAATGGTCATGTGCGACTTCAAGGATCTATTCCTGTTAATTTTTTTCAAAGTAAAATGTTACAGCAAGATGTAGAATTAGATAAGAGTAGGGATACTTGGGTTCCTGAATTGGTGAAAAAGAATAACATAGGGAGCACAACCACCAACCATGCCAGAGAGAAAAAAGTTTCTTGGCACAGAAATGAAAAAGGTTGGAATACTCAATTAGCAGAAAGCCTTAAAGGTTTGAATTGGCAAACTTTAGATGTTAGAGAAGTCAGGGTTGATGTTGATATAAAAGATGGGGGAATGATGCTGGTAACAGCTTTATCTCCTTGTGCCAATTGGCTTCATGGCAGTGCTGATATCATGCTTGAGGTGGGTGTGGTGAATAAAATTTTTTTAAATAATTATTTTTACTTCTCTAAAGTTTTGTCACATCATTTGACCTAACAGGCCAGAGGTACTGTTGATCAACCAGTGCTTAATGGATATGCATCTTTCCGTAAGGCAACTATATCTTCACCCGTGTTCCAAAATTCACTGACCAACTTTGGTGGAACTGTGCACATGAAATCAAACAGGTTATCCATCTCCTCACTGGAGAGTAGACTAGGCAGAAAGGGGAAGCTACTAGTGAAAGGGAACCTTCCTCTAAGAACTAAGGAAGGAGCCCTTGATGACAAGATCGAGTTTAAGTGTGAAGTTCTAGAAGTGCGGGCAAAAAGTATTTTAAGGTTGCTTCTTTAGCTTCTGGCACTAGCGATCTAAGTTATGTCTTGACTTATTCATGGATGTATGTAGCTGATGTGATCATTAAATCTCAAATATTATAGAGTTTTTGACAATGTAACTTTTACTTTGTAGTATGTTATCTGCTTATATGATTCTTATTTGAAAAGGCCTACTTTGTCAGTGGCCAGGTCAACTCCCAGGTGCAAATAACTGGTTCCATATTGCAACCTAACATTTCTGGAAATATTAAACTTAGTCGTGGGGAAGTATATTTGCCACATGATAGGGGTGGTTCTTCTCCTAATAGATTCCCATCATATCAATCTGCACTTCCCGGTGGTGGCATTGATAAATCATTTGCTTCAAGATATATTCCGCAGTATTTTGGCTCAGAATCTGCTTCTCCGATGACCAAAATTTCTCAAAGTTCTGGCTCTGGTAATACTTTACATGCTTATTTATTGGTTTAGCATGTAGTCTTCTTCCATTTCCTTATAATAATTCTCTAAATCAGAATTGACTTGCTTATTATTGCAATGTATTACTCTCATGCCTCTTTCTATAGGAATGTAGTTGACTCTGGATTTCTGCACCGTTACATAATCTAATGACTCTGCATGTATTAAATCTAAATAAGGCATATTTATTTTCTCTCAAATTATTTTGTTGCTGCCAATTATGTGCAGTTAGTATTGTGAATTTGTGATCAATTTAACTAAACAAACACTAGTGAAACACCACCAAGAAGCTAAGAAGACTGACCATTCTATCCCAAATAAGCAACGTTGGCAAGAAGCTATCCTTGCATCTATTGCATTTTTCTCCAACCCACTGAGTTGCTTCATACGTAGCACATTTTGAACAAATTATTAGTCTTAGTTCTGCCAATTATTGCAGTTATCCTTCCTTAAATTTCTCACAAAGTTGAATTCAGTTTAGGCACCTTAACTTTTTCATAAACCTTCTCATCCAACTTTTCTATAAGCACTTACAAACTCAATAAAACTTGGTCATAACTATAGGGTTTACAAGTCAATTGGCCCATTGCTGACTATTTTTTTGCTATGATATGTAGTTCATGATACATTTGGAGATGCCAAGATCAATCATTTGTGCAAGATAACAGAGAACATAAAGTGGAGAACAAGGATTAAAAAATAATCAATCATAATAAACACCCTATCTTATAATATGATCTATAGTATCCTAAAAACATCTAACTCATCACAATTTGATTGCTTTGTCTATACATGTGCTTGTTATTTGAAAAATTATTCGAGTTCACTGTGTTATTTTTAAGATTGGTTACTTTTTTGGGGTTATGATGAATTTTCCCTTGATAAAACCACATGGAAGTCAATGAGTCAATTCAGGTGGAAAAGGATACGGAGGAAGTTCAGATTACACCAAATATAGGAATCTTCCTTACTGATTTGAAGCTTGTACTTGGACCAGAGCTGAAGATAGTTTATCCTTTTATTCTTAATTTTGCTGTTAGTGGAGAGCTTGAGTTGAATGGTCTTGCCCATCCCAAATGTATAAAACCTAGGGGCACACTGGTATTTGAGAATGGTGAAGTTGATCTAGTTGCAACACAGGTTTGTGTGATGTTTAACTTTGCATCTCTTCTGAACAGTAACCTGCAGTTTCTTCCCAACTAGTTTTGTCTTAGTTTCTCCCCTAACTTTATTGACTCGTTGTTTAGGTTGATAAAATTCATTTTAAATGCAGGTAAGGTTAAAACGGGAGCATCTCAACATTGCAAGGTTTGAACCTGATTATGGACTAGATCCAATGCTAGACTTAACCTTGGTTGGATCTGAGAGGCAATATAGAATTCATCATCGAGCTAGCAACTGGCGGGACTTCATTGAACAGGATACACTGTCGCCGATTGAGGTAGATGATACTGCTCTCTGTCATCTTGTATTAACACATGAAATAAATCAATCACGAGCATTCTCAATGACAAGACAACAACTTCACTCATCTCACAATGATTAATAAAAGAATGAAATGTCATCATTGTATGAGCCAATTTAGTTATTTTTTGACAGTTCACTAACTAAGCATTATCAGTTGAGAGTTATAAATTGTAATCATATTTGAAGCTTGAGGTCCCATATCCTCCTTATTGGGCTTAGGGTTCAGAATCAACTGGTCCAGTCTTATTAGTGATTAAGCTATAAAATTTCCGGTTGAAGTGACATGAGTTACTTGGAGTGAGGACCACTGTGTGTGGACAATAACATTCTCTTTCACAGAAGATCTCCATGTGCTGCCAGATCCCAATGTTTCTCTGATTAATTCAAGTTTTCAAGTTGGTTGATAGTTTCATCTGTGAAATATCAATACTCATTATTTTTTCAACCCATGCAGGTTGCCAGAAGACTTGATAGTCAGTTAGCAGAATCCATTTTGGAAAGCAATGGTCAAGTTGCCTTTGCGAAACTTGCAACTGCTACTCTTAAAAAACTAATGCCACGAATAGAAGGAAAGGGGGAGTTTGGCCAGGCTAAGTTGAAGTGGGTTTATGCCCCTCAGATTCGTACTTTACTTTCTGGTGCTACAATTGATCCTTTCACGTTACTTGCTGATAATTTAACATTTGGTACTGACGTAGAAGTCCAGCTCGGGAAACGTATTCAGGTAGTTATAATCAAATTACTTCATATTTCAAATCATTGCTTTCCAAGAACTGGATTTCTTCTCATTTCAGCCAAATTCTCTTGTCAATAAATCCGTATCAGTAGAGGGAAATTATTACTTAGTATTTCTTTATAAATAAAGCAACAAATGACAAACTTTATTTTTAACTTATAGTTAAAATGTAATGGAGAAGAACATATAAAGTATATATTAGTACATACATAACACATATATATTGTATAATTTATGTGCTCAGTCTGTGTAATATATTATCAATCAGTAAAAAGTATGATAGGTGTTGGAAATTCCACATCACCTAAAGATAAGACCAATTTATAGTATATAAGTAGATGCAAACCTTACCTTACAAGTTGATCTTGTAAGATTGAGTTAAGCTTAAAGTCCACTTCTTAAGATGGTATCAAAACCATTTAAAATTTATCTTAACGAGAGTTTATTGGGTCTATTGTTTTATCCGTTATCGAATCACCTATAAATATATAACCCACTTACGAGTTGACAGTCTCAGTGCGATGGGGGTGTATTGGAGATTGCATATCAACTAAAGGTAAGGTCAATTCACAGTATATAAGTGAGTACAAACCTCACCTTACAAACCGATTTGTGAGGTTGAGTTAAGGTTAAAGTCCAATTCTTAATAAGATATGGTTTTTTAAGGTAAATTATTGTGAAAGTTAACAAAACACCACACATGACCAGTTGTATTTAGATGACGGTATAAAAATATCTTTTCATGGTCGATGCATACACTATTTTCTCACGTTTAATAGTATAGGATTAATAAAAGGTTACTTATGAATGTGCGTGATATTCCCTGAATATAGTTTGTAATTCTTCTTACATCACATGTAGAATCATCCATTATTTGCCAAATTCTTTCAATGTCGCTCACTTCACTGGTAAGCTAAAGCAATTGTTTTTCTTCTTGCAGGCCAGAATCGTTAGGCAAATGAAGGAATCACAGATGGCAATGGAATGGACTTTGACCTATCATCTAACAAGTCGTTTGCATCTGTGCCTAAAACATGGCTCATCCAAATGCATACTTTTTGAATATACTGCTACATCCCAGGACTAACTAACATCTGCACCTTCCTTGGGAAAATTAGTCTTTACCCTTGGAAAATACATTCCAATATCTAACTTAACACATGTTCTGTTCATAGGTTGGGACTTCTGAGGTTACTCTTTGTATTTGTAGAAGTAATGAAGATGCGTATCATTCTTTTGCTCAGGTTGAGCTTGTTAAAGGGTAGGTGCTAATTTAAGGAATAGTCCTTCCCACCTTAGTTTCTTTTTGTATAGAAATTCAATATTAATGACAAAAGGCATTAGAATGAGGGATGCAGTGTAAGAGGTTGTTTCTTTCAACCTCAGAAATCAAAAACCATTGAACAATTGTTCATGTCAGAGATTTGGTGCAAGTGTAACATTTTTTATGCAAGTAAAAGAAAGTTATACAATTGGTGAGTCTAAATTCATTTTTATTTTATTTTGCCAACCTTTTAGGCATGTAAAAAATTGTAGTTTCTCCTGAATACTGAAATTTTTAGGTCCTTGGAGAACGGTACTCAATGATATCCTGTAAAATAGATATTTGAAAAGTAATTTGTTATAATTATTTAATTTCATTACTTCTACAATAAATTGTTCGGGTTAAATTGAAATTAAATGGTAAAAGTAATTTTGATTATTTATCTTTAATTTCAACCATTTCTTTATTTTTATTGTTTCAATTTATTATAAATTCTAAGCTACCAAACTGGACAAGAATAGAAAATATCTCACATGAAACCGATTCCTTATTTAGATTAGTTTTCATTCTAATTTTGAAAATTTCAGAACTTTTATTATGATCTTGTATTATAAAGAATGACTTCTGAAAAGTCACGAGATGTTGATATTCTAGATGAATAAACAGATGAAATCATCTCTTTATTAACAATTAACCTAAAAAGGGCTAAATATAAAATTTATAGAGATTAAATAATAAGACAATTGCCTTTTCCTAAAAAGTTCACAAAATATTACACCAATACTTTACAAATAAGATTAAGATTTCAAAATCTGTGTTTTATTATATAAGTTGGATTGCTTCATAAACGATGTTAAAGTACAATTAAATGATAAAAAAGAATAGCAAAAACAGAAATAGAAGGCCTCATATTCTGCTTCATCTCTTTGAGAGAATCCATTTCAATTTGCCTTTTTCCACCAACAATTAAATGATACATAAATTTCACGCCTAAAAAATTATCACATGAATACAATAAAAAATATTTCAGTTTTCACCAAAATCTCCATGGATCTTTGTATGGAGGAACATAATTTTCTGTTGGGCTAAGGAGACGAAATGAACTCACTGCCTTTTCAAGGAAAGGCCCCAGCTGCATCAAATATATTCTATGGTTAGAGCCACACATAAGAACATAAGATAAATGGTTTTCAGAATTGTAGTAATACTTTGAGCCATTTTGAATAAACTACTCCACAAATGCAATGAGTCGTAAAAGTAACATGTATCAAACTTCTTACCCAAATCACAACTTGGTTTTGATGTTTTTAAGAATTTCTCTCCTGAGCTTTTTTGTAATTAGAAATCAAAGACTGATCTTAAGAAGGTGAAAGCTAATAAAAAATGGACTTCAAGTTTAATTACTTCTAGAAAATTATGCAGAAGATTTCATATACATGCATTTAGGTAAAATCAAACAATTTGCATTTTTTTACCTCTTTCAAACATATCATACTCTTTCCTTTTGTAAAAAAGAGAAAGGAAAATATTCACCTGGACATTGATTCTCAGGTTCTATAATCCCCTTTGGTAGATGAATAACTTTCTTTTACTCTTTACATAAACATCAAAACGAAAAAGTGTGACATGTTCTCAGTCTGTGCATAGATGGCCAAACCGTTGTCAACTTAAAGAATTAGATATGTTTGATCATTGACTGAGGAAGTGCAAGAAATCTTGAAGTTCATTTGCTAATTTTGATTTTTAATGCTTCTACAGTTTCTGGTGTATCATTTGAATGAATGAACATAAACATGCATGAAGACAACAATAGAGAGAGTACCTTTTCCCACCGGGGGCTGACGGTTGAAGCACTGATAGAGTACAAATAACCTGCAAACAAGTGCTTAGTAATAGAAGAAGAGAATTTCTGAAATTCATCACAAAAACATAAATATAACTTGAAAAACTCCAAAGGAGCATAAAGAGAAACAACGGCATGTGAATTAGCTAATTGGTAATCCCATAAAAATATAACTAAGAGATATTTCATTTTGTATTTAGTTCCATGGTATCCCGAAACAAGTGTGCCTCTCATTGAATGAGAAACAGAAGATAGAACAAAATCATTTCAAAAGGAGCTTTGAAGCACTTTGTATGAATATACAGAGGACAGTCTCATACTAGATACACATAGTTAGAAATAATCTATAGGTATGAAATAAATAGAAGATCTACCATCTCTTTCAGCTGTTGAAGCAAGATAATGCCGGTAAGTGTTCGATTCATCGGTCTGTACAAGCATGGTTTATAAATCAAAAGTAACCATTGCATAACCACATCTTTTCATGAAAAAAAATTGTACCAAAAGGAATTACTTACAAGTCTCAAAGGTGCTTTACGAACAAGGTATTCATAATACCAGTACATCTCACCATCAATCTGTGAGGAGGCAAATAAGCTCACTATGCATAAACTTCAACATAAGTAAATATATATAGAAAGAGGGAGAGAGAGACGTATCAAATATTGAAAACAAAGAAACAAAGATCATTTTATGAGGCTTACTTCACTAGAATGGGTATTGAGAACCGAACTCTCTTCTAAACGCTGACTTGAGGTAACTCGCTGCAAAATGTTGTTATCAGAATATGCTGCAGATGTAAACTATATTTAACATCTTGGAGCACCATTGCTCATTGTGTGGTCAATGAAAATCTTCAAAAACAGTGAAGATTAATTCAACATGTTATCTTCCCATCTATAACAAAATGCTTTACCTACCATCCAACATTTATGACCATATTGCCACTCCCTGGTTTCCAGGTGGAGATAATCCCTATTAACTGGTGAGTGAATGCTAAATCTCTGAATTTTAATTAATACTGAGAGCAATAGTAGCGGTTTCTTGTGGTTTGAAATTATACAGAAAGAGTACGAATATTTGATTCCAATAAGAATAGCATTAACACAAAAACCATAAGTAATAAAGTGACCAGTTACCAGTGAAGATCTGTCAGCTAGAACTGAATCAGCAACATCTTTTGCACCCCATTTACTCTTATCCTTTGATTTTATATAGCTTGCATTTGGTGGACCTATCTGAATTTAGTACAAAAAGCATGAATTGATAACTAAAACTCCTTCAAACAAGTATGAGTTTGGGATAATACCGTGACAGAAATGATGACATTATCAATAAAGTCAACACGCTCGGACACAATGCGCAGGCGTGCATCAGCTGCATAAAATTTACAGAGAAATTTGTATCCATAAAAGGCAAATTACAAAGCAAGTATGCAGTATCTTTAAGCTAAAGATCAGTATTGACTGGTGAAAATTTCTATCATTCAAACTTTTTAACCACATTGCTGGTGGCTATTAAATCTAAATGGCAGTTGTTTTGTAACAAGCTCACAATGAAACATGACCTCTATTCTGAATTATTTGATAAGATATTTTTGCCTAGCAAAGGAAAAGAAAAAAACTTACGAGAAAGTGGTGCAGCTGATGAATATCGTTCTGGCTTTCGGGATTCTACCCTTTAAATATATGGAAAGAGTTAGCTTATATAATAATCAAGGAAAATTTCCACACAACGAGTGGAGTTGTAAACCAAATATAGCTATCTTAGATGCACTAGCACTAAATCCCATCGGAACATGTTAATGTCTTACTAACACTATTAAATGTAGTAAAAAACATTAGATAAAGTTGAAACTACCCTTATTGTTTTACTTACTATAAATAAAGAAATGAATAAAATATGAGAAGTGCTTGTAACATATTTTCTACCACAGCACCTTTATAGAAAACTATAAAATCATAAGATTTCTTAAATAATAAGTAAGACTCACATTTTTTTGTGATTTCTAATTCTAATAAATTTTATTCAATAGTAGTATGTTGAGAAGATGTTGCTAGCATTAACATGAATCTACTTGGCATACCATTTGAGGGAAATATTGTTGGAAGGCGACTCAACAGGGTACAGATAAGAATAGGCATTTGTTTCATCAAAAAACGAAGCCATTTTGGGCTCTTCTTCAGCAAGGGCCACTGCAAGACAGATAAAACAATGATAAAGAAAATGTGTCTCAAAATTGCATCACATAATAAAACACATGTCAAATGAAATCACACAAGTTCTTATAATCTCAAATTTTCTTAACAAACACCAAATTCACTCAGAGAATGCAAGGGAGGTACCTGAAAGTGGCCATGTCAGAGAAACCGAAGTCAAGCCTAACAGCATCAAATCCCTTCTAAAAACCCTGTTTTGTGAAGTGGGTTTTAGAGCACAACATGAAAAGCGTGGTCTTTCCTCTGATAATGGGAAATTGTGTTGCTTGAAGATAGCCCTGGAGTTGTTTCTGATGAATACAAGCAAATGGGTTTAGAAAAAAGAGAGTAAATATGAACATAAATAAAAATATTCAAAAGGGTTATGTAGAAGAACCTGAAGATAAGGTTATTAGGAAGCAGAGTAGAAGTGGGGAAGAAGAAGAAGGAGAGGGAGAGGGAGGAAGAAGGTAAAACCATTGGTAGCTCTCAGTTGTGTCATCCACCACTACACTGTAACATTATCTCACTTTCAACACTTCCCTTTTATTGTTCCTTTATTCTTTAAACATGTTCTTAACAACATAGGAGGAAATAGATTCATAGTAATGTTTTTAATTTAGTTTCTCTCTCTTTTTTTTTCTTTCTTTTTTCTCTTTTTGCTGATCTTTAAAAAAAAGTCTTACTTAATTTAATCTTTAAAAGTCACATTTAATAATATATTATATATTTTATTGTAGGCATAATTTCACTTTTGGTCTCTAAGTAAAATATTTTACAGGTATGTGTTATTAAATTTTGAAAATAGTTATTTCATTTCTGACAAATAACAACTATTACAAGTTGCAATACTAATTGAAATGGAAAAAACAAATATTTAAAGGACCAAACACAGTGTGCAACAAATAATTGAAGATAAAATGATTATAGAAATGAGAAAAATAAGATTCAAATATAAAACGCAAAATAAGAATTTCCTTGGTCTCCAATATAAGAAAAATAATTAAAAAAAATGTGTTTGTCTTAAATAGAAATAAATTTAAACTAATTTTACCTTACCTAATGAGGATGTTCTTAAAATGCTCTTCATTAAATTAAGAGTTTTTTTAATGATCATCTTTTATTCTAGATATCACGTTTGCAACTTTAAAAAAAATAAATTAAATTGGTAAAAATGAATTATATTAATTATCTTTCTCAATAGACGTGAGTTTTTTTTATACTGGAGACTTAAATTATTAGTTTTTCAATCTTTAGTATGAAAAATAGAAAATTACAATGGTTAGGTTTCGAATTCCTTTGTGAATATTCTTTATTATCCTCACCACGAATGCAAGTAGATTAAATTAGGAGCATTGATTCCACCCAAATGATACTTCTGCATTTTTACCTTGGGAGTTCCGTGAGACTTCACCAAATTATTGAAATTTATAAAAACATATTTATTAAAAAAATATCAATTTAGTATTAACTTTCACAAAGATCAGTGATATTTGGTTTTTCTATATATATTACTCTTTTAATTTTTTTTATTGACTTGATCAACATTTAATATGTGACAACCCCTTTAAATGATATCTTCTAGAAATGTAAAAATTACAATAAAGGTTTTACAATTTATCATCTTGTGGTTCTAATGTAGATTTATATGAGGATGTCTTCCACACTCTTTACACGTATGTACAACTTTGTGATCTAGCTTTAAGTATAATTTTTAAATGATCGCTTTTATTCATGTGAATATAATCATATCTATATAGGTGTACTAAATATTGTTCTTCATTTTATAAAGTGTCTCAATTTGTACTAAATATTGTATATTGTTCTATAAAAAATAAAAAAAAATCTTAAATGATCTTCGTTGTATTAAATATTGTATATCACTATATATAAAGAATTTATTTAATCTCAATTTCTATTAAATGTTATAAAGTATAAAAAGATTACTCTTTAGACTATATCTAAGTTATTAGTTATGCACCGAGTAATTTGTACAAGCGTAACATAAAGTAATTCATCTTGACAAAGATCAACTATGCATCAAACTAACTTCATGAAAATAGTAAATTCATACTAACTTGTTATGCATCAAAGTCGAACTAAATATGTTTTTATTAAATACATCAGAATAACGAGTTATGAACTCAATTGTTATATACTTCAGCATTATGTTAAATTATATCTCAGCTAGTGATATATTAAAAAAAATTAATGTTTGAGTATTGCAACATGTCTCGATAATTTTTAAAAGTTATATCATTCTCAAAAACATTGAATTAAATTATTGTCTTTAGATATGTAGATGAAATGTTGAATTCATTATTACATAAATACCTCGAACTATAATTTACATTTGAATTTCAATCTAATTACATTTGAATTTCAATCTAATTTTATGTTGGTTATTTAAAAAAAATCTTAAAAATATTCGCCACAATGTTTGATCATTAAAAGAAAAACATATTTGTCCACTAAATTAAAAAAAAATTATTCAAATTTTTAAGTTTAAGGACCTGCATACCAAGTCATATTTAACTATATTCAAAATATTCACAAATTAGTTCATTTTACCAACTATTTTAATTGTTCGATTATGAATAACAACTCAATTATTATTTTACCACATATTCATAATAACAAATTTATTTTATGCCATGTCCATCTTAATTATTTTCTATTTGATATTTATCTTTAACTATGGAGGCTCAAAACTCTATATAAGAATATATTCACAAATCACTATCTAATCACTTGTTTATATATTTTCTTTAATCTTTCATACAGTATTCAAATTTCATAACTTATCTTGTAAGAGTTCACAATTCTTAAACAAAAATTAACATTTATCTAGAGATCCTTTTCTTGCACTATTATTCCAAAAAGTAATATATTTATTATTGTTCTTAATATACGTGTACGATGAAACAAAATAACTTAAAATTGAATATTTACATATTTTTATGTACAAAATTTAAATTCTACAAATTTCTATAACTTTTTTCCAAGGTTTCAATTATTTACATTTTATATGTTCTATTTTTTTATACACTTAAATTATAAAAAAAATCGAATTTGTCACACTAGTTCTCTAAAAACATCGAATTTATATCTTATTGTTTTTAATAGAAATAATTAAAAACTGGTTGTTCTTCATTCGAAGCTTCATTAAATGTTAGTCAAACTTTTACCTGACTATATTCAATTCGATTGAAAATTGTGTAAATTTTAAAAATACCAATATAGAAAATACCAATACAAAATTATTTTTAGCATTCTCTTAATGATTCCTAAAAAATATATTTAGAGAACCAACATAAACAAAGAAAGACAAAATATCAAATGAATTTTACTAGTATATGTTTTAACTAATTTTGAAAATAGCTAATTTTTGTACTTATAAATTACGGTATTAAATAAATTTTATGAAAATAAGTTTTTATTTCACTCACCACAATTATATTTTTTAATTAATTTTAATTTTAATTAAATACGTATAATTTTCATGGATGGATTGGCGGCAACACAAAGTCCTATAAAAGCCTTTCGGTCTTCCGAATTTCTTCACACTTCATTTCATTCTTCAATCTCTCATTCAATCAGAGTTTCGCGTTCAACTGGTTCGTTCTTGTTCCCTTTTGTTTTCAATTTCTTTCTCTGCTTTCACGTCAAAGTCATTTTTTTTTTCACGACCCTTTGATAAAGGAAAAAAAAGGAACTTGCTTTTTTGGAGGTTTTGGTAATGGGTGTGTGCAAGAGTCATGAACAATATCCCTGAATTTACTAACTTTGTTGCCTGAATTTCCTTGTTTTGGGCAAATGGGGCTCCTAGAATCAACTCTACAATGGCAGAAAAGTCTATTTTGAATCCACATGTTCCAGTCTCCAGGACTCATGAAGAACTGGATTCCCATAATCACGAAGAACTAGGTTCCAAGAATCACGAGGAAGGAGGTTCCAAGAATCACGAAGAAGGAGGTTCCAAGAATGTCGTAGAAGAAGATTCCAAGAATCACGTGGAGGAAGATTCCAAGACTGGCGAAGAAGATTCCACTAATCACGACGAGAAAGATTCCAAGAATCACGAAGAAGATTCCAAGAGCCACGAACTAGAAGATTCCAAGAGCCACGAACTAGAAGAGTCCAAGAACCACGAAGAAGAAGATTCCAAGAACCGCGAAAATGATTCCAGGAAACACGAAGCGAGTGATTCCAAGGCACGCGAAGAAAATGATTCCAAGAACCACGAAGAAAGTGCTAGGAATAGGCCAAAACCTCAGTCCAGTGAGTCCATCATTAAAAAGCGTGTTAGAAACGTTGCTGAGTCTTTGCGTCTACTGCAGATCGACCAAGCAGCTTGGATTTCTTCTCAGGAGAATATGCAAGACTTGATTGAGGTAGAAATGGACATGGATATTGATTATCTAAAGAAGTCATTTCCTGATATTTCTGAAGAATCCCTTAAAGAAATCTACCTTATGAACTATGCTGATCTGGAAGATAGCATTGACATGCTCAGCCAGCTTGAGGTATTTTTTTATTTCATGATTTTGTACAGGCTTGGTCATCTCAAAGTTGTGTGGCTTTATGCAGTCTTTTTTTGGTTACTGTATGATGCTGAGTGGAAGTTTATATATGTGGGATTATTTATGTTCAAATGCCTAATTCTGTATTCTTTGATCTTGAGTATTTCTGTACACTATTTTAACTTTTTGTTTGATCCATTTTCATGCATGTCCTGCTTATAACTTGATGCAACTGAAAACTTGTGTTCTGTGCAATGCATTCAAATAATCACGAGAGCTAAAATGTTAAGAATATTCGTTAAAACTTCTCTCACCTATTAATGTTGCAACAATCTGTTTCCTGGTATAATGAATTGCCAGAATTTTCACTATATTGGTTAATTTAACTAGTCAAAGTCACTTCTCAATGTAATTATCAATTTATACTTAATATACATTCTACTTCTTTATGTTGTACTTTTTGACCATTAATTGCGTGTCTTCACCTTACAGGGTAATGACAATGATTCTCCTCAGATAGAGGATATGGATGATCTTTCTGAACTTGCACAAGCAGGTGATTCTACTTCGTCAAATCCCCCAGTTGATTCTACTTCGTCAAATCCCCCAGATGATTCTACTTCGTCAAATCCCCCAGATGATTCTACTTCGTCAAATCCCCCAGATGATTCTACTTCGTCAAATCCCCCAGATGATTCTACTTCATCAAATCCCCTAGATGATTCTACTAAATCAATCAAAAAATGAATAAACTTGTAACTCACACTGAAGCAAAAGTGTTCATGTAGGAAAGTTTATCTTTGGCAGCACACATGTATAGTTGTTTTTTTGTTTTACTTCTAAGCTGGTTGAACATTATTTGCTTTTGGTCTGAAGTGTTAAAATTTTGATCGGTATAGTACTTTGCAATGTGTGCAATACTTTGGAGGTTTTGCAATGGAGACAGTATAATAAAAGTCACTAAGTGGCAATGCTATTCACCTCACTCAATTCCTTGTATGTGTAATGACCAATTCTTAATGTTTTAAATCATCTTATATATGGGCATCTGAGAAATACCTTTCAAGTCAATTGTTCAATTGTAATGTAAAAATGTATGTTGTTAGACTTTCACAAACATAATTTAGATTACTTTTTGAAAAGATATCATGGTGCTGATCAGGTTAAAATAAGAATAACTTCATTTCTTAACAACATTTCTTACTAATTCTTCTATATTGTACACTTTGACACTAAATATGGTTTTCTCTTTTCATGGAATTTTTCTTTGTGCTCTTCCATGAGAATTTGAGTTTTCCTTTTATATTTTATCTCTATTTTTTTGGGGGCGGATAAATCTCAATTTTTATTATTTTTTTTCTTTTCATGAGCATTTAATGTTTTTTATATTTTCAAGGCATTAAATTTATTTATCTTTTTTATTTAATATTTTGTTAAATTATTTTTAATTAAACTTAATGCCGTTTAGATTAGAATAAGAGTCTTTTTTTGCAATGAAAGTGTTTAAATTCTAGTTGAAGTAGATAGTCAGAGTTTTTATAAAATATTCTTTAACAAAATTCTGCTGGGATGCAACTAAAAATACATATGAAGTTGAAAAAGAAAAAATTGTTGATTATTTTTTTAATCCTCAAGAGTAACTTATTTAGAAGAAGAAAAAGAAGCATTTGAAAGAATTTCAATTACTATAATGTCTTGAAAGAATTTATCCCCATCATGCTCTATAACTGTCAGGTTTTGTTTACAACAACTAATCTAAAAATGATATATTATGGGATTTTTGTTTCATGTTAATTTTTTTATTTAGTTGAATGTAAAATTGAGAATATTTTTTTATGTTTGTTTAGATACTATAAAATAGGTTTCTACTCCTACGAGAAAGGGAGACTATTTTTTATTTCTAAACAAAAATGATCATACAATTATTCATTTTCTCTACATTCTTCTATTTCCTTATTTTTCAATTTTAAAATTAAATAAATAGTTAATTTTTTACTAAAATTATTGCATACAAATAAAACATATGTATATCAAATCATACCATGAAAAAAATGAAGTAAAATACACTAAAACTTTTAAAATGAATGAGGCTTATTTAGAATTTAAGAAAATTGAGCTTAACCTGAAGAATGTTTATAGTTTAAAGATTTGATAGTTATTCATGTTTAGAGTTTATTTTTGGCGTGGTTTTCGGTCTCAATCATCATCACCGTATTCAATGATCCAAAATTTTCCCGTTTAATTTCAACCAGCTCGTTGAAAAGAGAAGAAAGAATACGCGTGCACTTCCAACCGTGGAACTGCATCCGAATTTTTCCCTTGCAATCGCAGACCGACACATTAATTTCTAGATTTTTGAATTGTTGTCTTTTGATTTGATCGAGCAATTTTTGTTCTCTTTTCATGTCACCTCGCATATTCAATGAACCCTCCAAGGAAGTTTTAAACTTTGGTGGACGAAGGGTTGTATTTCGTAATCGGGTGTCTGTGAAAAGAGTCTTAATTTGAAGGTTTTGTATTTTGGAATCCCGTATTTGTAGCAATAACAGCAATGGAAAAAGAAGAGATGGGTGTGGATTACTATGATGTATTGAAGGTTAACAGAAATGCTACGGAGGATGATTTGAAGAAAGCATACAGAAAGTTGGCCATGAAATGGCACCCTGATAAGAACCCCACCAACAAAAAAGAAGCTGAAGCCAATTTCAAACAGATCTCTGAGGCTTATGAGGTAAGAAACCTTTCATTTTCTGTTTTTTTAATGTCAGATTTTAGTCATTACAATTTAATAACACCTGAAATAATTTGGTTGGTGAGAATAGGGAGGAAAAAAGAGAAAAAAAAATTAGCACACGTTATTTCATTTTTTTAAATGCTAGTAATGTCAATAGGGTTGTGAAAGGCATATTGGTGATTTAAATACTCATTGTAGAGGAATGAAGTTGATACAAAATTTTAGGGTCATTGAGGGTTCTGTGTGGATTCTGCATCAAAGTGTGGTCATAAGTTGCATGATTATATGTGAACTTTTTCTACTGAATTGGGAGCTTTATGGCACTCAATTGTCAGTTTTTTCATCAATATTACTTGAGATTGAGTTATTTTATCAACATCCACGCTAAAAGGAAAAAAAAAAAACTCATTGTTTTTGCATAGTGCTGGAATATAATCCAGAAGTAAATCCTTATCAATTTGATGCAAGTTCTTCCTCGTACTATAGATAGGTGCCTATGTAATGGGGCTAGCTTTGGTGAATTCAGGTGCTGAGTGACCCTCAGAAAAGGGTGGTTTATGATCAGTATGGAGAAGAAGGGTTGAAAGATAAGCCACCTGATGAACCATCAAATGGGTTCAACCCCAGAAATGCAGAGGATATTTTTGCAGAATTCTTTGGAAGTAGCCCTTTTGGATTTGGATCATCTGGGCCAGGGAAGTCCAAGAGATTCCCCTCTGATGGAGGGACAACACCGTTTGGTGGATTTAGTGCAAATGATAATAATTTTCGATCATATAGTACTGGACGGGGGAATGTGCTAAAGAAGCCACTACCTGTGGAATCCAAACTGCCTTGCTCTTTGGAGGAATTGTACTCTGGATCTACAAGGAAAATGAAGATCTCAAGGAACACCGTGGATGCTCACGGGTAACTACAATCATCTTAACTTAAACTATGTTTTCTCTTCTTAGATAAATACATGTTAGAGCTATTATATTCAGGACGCTCTGTATCATTTAATGATTGTGATTGTATGTCACAAACATTGTGAATTGTTCTAAGGTTATGATGTAAAAAATTGCAGATGGACAGTTCCGGAAACAGAGATATTAACCATTGATGTGAAGCCGGGTTGGAAGAAAGGGACAAAGATTACGTTCCCTGAGAAAGGGAATCAACAGCCAAATCAACTGGCAGCAGACCTTGTGTTTGTGATTGACGAGAAGCCTCATGATGTGTTCAAGAGAGACGGGAATGACCTTATTGTGAACAAAAGGGTATCTTTGGCTGAGGCCATTGGAGGAACCACAATAAACCTCACAACACTTGATGGACGTACTTTAAATGTTCCAGTGAGTGAAATTGTGAGTCCTGGTTACGAGATGAATGTTGCAAAAGAAGGGATGCCAATAACAAAGGAGCCTGGTCATAGGGGTGATTTGAGGATCAAATTTGATGTCAGTTTTCCAACAAAGTTGACCCAAGAGCAACGAGCAGGACTCAAGCGAGCACTCACAACTTGATCATTCTTTGACTCAAATCTTTTGAATTCAGGGCATTTCAAAGTCTAGTCATTTATTCATCTTCGTCCATGTTCTTCAGTGTTTCTCATATTGGCTTAGAAAGCTATTGGTTATCATTTGTTTGTTTTTCTCCATGACTTGTTATAATTGTCCATTGTTATACTGTTTTTTTGGGGGGAGGGAGAGGCGGTATAATACGTGGGTCCTTCTGTTGTTGTACTTCTCTGCTAAACATGTAAATATAATATAGGTTCTAAATTGCACATAATACTTTCTTCATCTCTCGAATCGAATCAGGCCAATCATGATTCTTTTATCTAGGCTAAAATGTTTACTTCGAGAGTAATACTGAATCCTACCAAAAAATTAGAAACCAAAGGATATACGAACCCACTTTCTCTTATACTTTTAAAACGTACGCGTATATTCATGTATAATTCGGACGATTATTTTACGTGAGAAATACCATAACTCTTATTAAAACATTTTTTAATTCAAATTTATGCAAACATCCCTAAGATCTACGTAGCAACTACGAGTAATACACAGACTACGTGCATGTTTATATTTCTGTTCAGAATCAAGTTCGATGACGATCCTACAATTTCTCGAGTATTCAATGGTGTGCAAACGACAAATCAGACTCACCCTGTATAATTGCTCAAGCCAGCAGAGGTTAAATCGATAGTCTGCACGTTTCGTCACGTATAAGACAGCCAAAGTAACGAAAACGCCATGAAAATTTAAAAGTAACGTAAAAAGTAAAGCATGTAAAATTGTTTTGTCCCTCGCAAAGCGGAACATATACTGTCGGGAAACAAAAACAGGAGAAAAAAGGTATTTGTTTAATCTACGAGGTATTGATGCTACAAAAAAAATAGCTCGACACCTTACAATAAGCTTACATAGTACAGATACAAAAGACATTAAAAAAATTAAAAGAGGACTGAAGTTTATAGCGAAAGAAACTAATATCCCCTACTTCTAGACACATTTTGAGGCCAGGTAGTGCCTTGCGCAGGCGCTCCGTAGGGCGGAGCACCTCTTGGCTGTAGGTTGGTACCCTGAGGAGAAGGAACCCACTGAGGGTCAAAATTTCTTTGGCTATGAGCCACATTCATGGGGGGTTGCAGGTATTGTGGTGTCACAATAGGCTGTTGTTGTGAACCCGGAAATGATTGATTCAAAATGTGCGGTCGAAGATGAAAGTTGTGCATTGTCTGTTGCGGAAGAAACTGATTCTGCTGGGAGGTTTGGGGCTGCCATTCAGGTATGTCATCATCATCATCGTTCCATGGTTGAATTGTCCCCCCAAATTTATCCTGCCAGTTTACTGAAGGTGCACTTGGTTTGTTTTGCCCATATTTGTATACGAGTTCCCTCATTTGTTCTACAGGGCGTGCTGGTGGTGGGGCTGGGTTAACTGAGTGTAATGTAACCATATTTGGTAGTTCCTTTGGCTTTTGGGCCAAGTGTGGTGGAATCGAACTGCTGGAGAAATTAAACTCTGGCAGATCATCCTCAACTCGGGCAGCTGGTGGCCCAAATCCAGGAGGAACTTCATCATCATCGTCATCATTCTCATTCTCAATGGTCTTAAAGTCCGTATGGGGTACTGCTTTATGGGTGGAATTGGCATTCACATTTATATCTTGCTGTCTCCTACTAAAGTATTGTTGTCTTTTAGAGCTATGTTTGTGGTGTGTAGCAGTGGTAGGTGATATAGACGAAGTTAAATTAGTTTTTCTCCATACAATAATACCAATTAGACCATTATCAATAGAATTAACTGCCTCAATTTGTTCCTTTGGAAGTATGTTGCTGAGCATTTCAACTGTTTTCTTATGAGGTGGGCAAAAGTAAAGTTCTACTCCATGCACAGGCTCGGCAAATCCTACTCTCTCGTCCGAAATATACGAGTCAGCCACCTGCAAGCAAAGGTATAGTTTCTTATTATAAAAAAAAAAATCAGCGTCTATTTAGAGATCAGAACCAAACTAAACTAACATAATTATCATTACCTCACGGAGAGTTGATTGCTCGTCCAACTCTTTGGAAAGGAAATGTGAAACCTGCAATGCAAAGAAACTTTTTAATTTTATTTAGCTCAGAAAGAAAGTGACGAGACAGTTTCTCATTAGTTACACAGATTTCCTTCAGAAAAGGTAAAACATCAAACCGAAAGTGATCTAATTCAGCTATTCAGCGTATTCAAATCAGTTAGCCACGCTGGTGTACATTTATTAGATGTTACGACACCTTCTTTATGGTCCCAAGCATCTCATCGAATCACAGTAAGTTTGGTCTTCCACTAAAAATAAAAGAATTTTTGGGAGACTTTTCGCATTATTTTTAATACAGAATTCTTTCTTCATTTCTTTACCCCATTTTTCATCGTGTCAAAATATTATTAATATTGAAATTTTCTTAGCATATCGCCCAAATTTTCTTGGCACGACTCCTAGACAATCGAAGAAACTTAGTTCCAGCCACCAGAAATCGTACATTATATTTACCAAAAATCAATTCAATCTCGTAATACATATTCTAACAGGTACAATTTTTCAAAAGCTACTTGTGTATTCAATTTCCACCACCGTAGCAACACATTTTCATGGTTTCATTACTTGTCACTGCCAAGAAAACCTCAACCTGCCAGTACCCCACCAATAAGTGATCATTTCTCATGCACAATCCCCCACCACTTCACTGCCCCCTTTATCCCATCGGCAAGGGAAAAGAAGCAGAATAATTGTATACCTCAAGATACTTTAAATTAAACAAGTGGTTAAAAAATTAAGTACCATCAAATTGCAACATATTTCCCCCATTTTTAATCATTTCTTTCTGTATGGATGGTGGTGAGATTAACAGACAATATTCAAACAAAACTCTAGCACAAGAAAAGGAAACTTGTGATACCATGATTGCACGACTCCTAGACAATCGAAGATCTTGAAGAAATTTCTCGAATGCATCTAGTCGAACCCTTCCCTTGATCTCGAGAAACCCAGGCCAGTCTTTAGCTGCAGTTTTCTCGCCACTTCACAAAGAATTATAATGTAAGATCAGTAAAAATCACTGAAAATAAGTATTAATTCTCTTGAACAGCACAAATAAAGTTCAAAACTATATTTTCCAATATAAATAAATAGTGACAAGTAGTCCACCACCCAAACCCATCCAACACTAAAGATAATACAGTCCAGTTATCAAAAGGGTTGCTCATATACGGAAGTAATACAAACCAAAACCTAAGCAAACAAACTAAAAATTTATTAAACCAAAACCTAAGCAAACAAACTAAAAATTTATTAAACCAAAAACCAATTTATCTTCTTGGATAAGATTGAGTTTCAAATCTAAATTGAAAAAACAATCAAAACCAAACTTATATAAACTTACATAACTTTAATTATAAATTTTCCAAAGAATTCATACTTGGAGAAATATATTAACTTATTATTTCAATCTTGTCATAATTGCAGCTCAATTTGAATGCAACTTTTTTGCTCCAGTGAGAACAACAAACCACATTATGTAACGTACCAACTTCTAAAGCAAAATTAGAAGTAGGCTTAACAAAAAATTTAATCACTAATGCCAAATGAAATTGGAAACAATGGAAGCAAAAGTGAATCGGGAAGGTATAGATGGTTCCAATTTGCAATATCAACTGGGAAACAAGATATACATGAGAGGAAGTGGCATGTTTGTTCAAATAATTAAATTCAAAGTCAAAACTTGCAAAATGGCCCAGTCCACTTTACAAAGGGCCATTCTATACGGGCAGATTAATACCTTCCATATAATTGGCCTGTTTGTTTAACCTTAGAAAAAATAATTTCATGATTCAGATATTTTTTTCAAAAAAATAAAAAACTGTGAACCTTAACTTCTGATAAAAGACTAAAACACTAAGACAACTTCTTTTGAATTTTTGTTTTATTAATATAAAAAAGTAATTACTATAAAACTTAATTAAAAATCCTTTAATTAAAGAAGTGTCCTTTAAAAAATAAACCACAAATGTGTCCATCATTCATCTCTTTACTACACAGTTTAAGTTGCTTCATATGCTAGATGAAAATAATGACACTATCCAATTAATGATCTTCCCTATAAATTAACTTATAAATCCTTTAATTAAAGAAGTGTGCTTTAAAAAATAAAACACAAATGGGTCCATCATTAATCATTCACCTCTTTACTACACAGTTTAAGAATATTTGCTTCATTTGCTAGATGAAAAGAATGAAACTATCCAATTCATGATCTTCACTATGTCGTGAAAAAAATGGAACAATCAAAACCCATATCATCCATGCATTAAAGTTCACAGCTAAGTAAAAACTTATCATGAAGATAGACTCAAACATTAGTATACTACCTCTTATAGAAGCTTATGACGGACTGAGTGGTAGATATATTTGGTTGAAGCATTCCCTCCCAGAGGCATTCACCCTTAGTGGGCACGGCATCCTTCAAATACCTATTATCAGTACCATATCTCCCTTCCGCATGAACCTGATTGCCTTTGAACTCGGTATCGCTGGATGCAGGCTTCACATCATCAATTGACCTTTCCTTGGTACGACTGTCAGTTGACTTCATGTAAGCTTGACTCCCGCTGTATCCCATATCAGAAGAAATGGTCCCAGATTCAGCATCAGCCTTTTTCTCCTTTTCAGCATCTGAATTTACACATGTGCTTTGAAACTTGTCAGGAGTGACAACAGCTTGCTCATTTGGAGTTAAATCAGAAGATTTTGATCTAGATCTAACCCCAGAATCATCCTTGTCTAAAGGAGGTGTCACTTTCCCAGATTCTAGCCGTAAATTTTCAAACGGTGGCTCAGAATGGAGAGATTCCATGAATTCATCGAGGGAGACAATTGGTGGAAGAAAATCAGGGTCCTTCAATGCATCATCAGTCATAAGCCCCTGCATGGGATCAGTCCCGTCGTTGGACGAAATGGTAATGGAAAATGTATCATCCTTCTGTAAACTGTGCTTCTCGGCATCAATGTTCACGTCAGGTTTTGAAGAAGTGCCTTCCACATCCTTTATTGCTGTTTGGCTTCTAGCCACTGAAGTTGTGCCACCAGAAACCTCCTCCACGGATACATTGTCTTCATGTTCAACTTCCACTTGAAATTCACCTTTATGAGTCTTCTTGACCAAACGTCTAAAATCAACATCTGAATTAGGTAAAACCACCATTTGAGCAAGCTCCTCAGCTTTGGCTATACGCCACTGAGAGAGCTCTTTTGAAGCAAGTTCCTCTGCAGTCATGGAACATAATTGTTCAGGAGGAATTTGACCAAACATAACCCTTTCTCTAAGCTCAGGGTTATTGCGATCTTTTAAATTAAATAAAAGGGACCTCCCTTTCTCTTTGTACTTCTTATTCACACCTCCAAACAGTTTGAATAGTTCAGATTCTATTTTTGATGCCAAAAGTTCAGGTAAAGGGACCTCCTCCCTACAACCTCCACCAGTTTCCTCAGGTTCTGATCTCTGCGTTATATTAGTTTGACTTTCCCTTTGATTTCCCACGTCCACCATATCAGATAATACCCAGGAAAGACCATTTCCCTGCAAAAGATCATCTTTCATAAAGAAACTGTCACTAAAAGGAACATCATCAGTGGTCAAAGTGTAACATGATTGGAAATCTTGCTTATCACAGTTCAAGACTTGCATGGAAGTCAGTATGCTTTCATTGTTAGATGCATTTGTGGATCCTGCTTCATAGTCCTTGTACTTTTCTGGAAAATCTTCTTTGAATGATGTACTCTGCATGTGCTCTCTCTCCACCCGGCCAACTGAATCAGCCTCAGCAAAAGAGGAATTAACTGGTTGAGAAATACTTTGCTCCAGTGGAGCATTGATGGATGTAGGTGTTGATCCAGAACATTGAGAGTTGTTCTCTATTTTACCTTGAGTATTAGTAGCGTCATCAATTGCTGTATTATTGTTAGGGATCTGAGGTTTACCTTGCTGAGAAACCAAGGCCAGAGCAGCAGCTAATGACTCTCTCATCTTGGACCTAACACTTTCAGATGATTCGGTTTGAGCCTTGGAGGACTGCTTGATCTGGGTATTCTGAATTTTAGAATTCACAGACCGAGGTGTCCCAGCTTTACTGGCAGTGGTATCCAACTGTGTTTTTCTCTTACTAGAAGGTGCCGAATGCTGTGTTCTGGAGGCATTTGACAGGGATTGCATCTGCGGAGAACCTCTATTTGATGCATTAGGTACTTGCTGCAACCAAGGTCTGTTTCCCATTTGTGCAAGCCGCTTGTTAAAGGAACTACTGGATGATAGTTCCGGTGGTGCCTTGCGCTTGGGAGTTGTTATCTGCTGCTGAGGCCCTGCGCTATTTGGAAGCCTCCCCATTTGCATGGACTGTCTGTTAGAGGAAAGAATTTGATGCCTTTCTGGATTACTCGCTAGTTCTTCTACTAGCCCACTCTGCATGCTCGAAAGGGGCATGCCCTGAGACCTAGATTCACCAGGCACAGCTCTCAATAACCCAACATGTTCATTTGAGATTCCCATAGGCTGTGACACAATATCACTGGACACGGGACCCAAAATCCCCATTTCCATCTGTCTCCCTGACGAATCAACCTTGTTCATAATCGGCTCCAACCGAGCCATTTGCATACTGGGTATGGGCTCTGAAACCAGATTGTTGGACATTCCCGACCAGTACCATTAACCATAAATTTAACAAAAACACCTGAAACTGAAACAGTTCACGAAACATCACAAACCCTTGATCAATAGACAACCAAACAAGTCACGAAACAAATAAACAACAGATATCTAATCCACCCCAAGAGTTGAATCAATCAATTCCACAATGGAACCCAACACCAGAGCACCCGATGAAATTAGATTTCAAACCACGATTGATTAATTAATTGACAAAAGCTTTAATTGAATAAAAGCTAAAGAGAACAACACGTTCCAATTTTCCCATAGATAAATTTCAGCAATTCAATTGAATGTCGTACGAACGGAAGAAGTATTATGAATGGTAGAAACAAGTGTTACAAGCGAGAAAAGTAGAAAACCAATCGATAGAAAGAAAGGAATAGAGAATTACGACATACCTGGAAGAAGCAACGTTGCGATGAAGTGAAGGAAAGTGGTATGTATGAGCGGCGCTGAAAGCTGAGTGCAACAGTGAAAACCCTAAGAAGATGTTGAAGGGAGAAAGAGAAAAGAGGATAACGAAGATACCCGTAGAAATAAACAAGTCACACAATATTAACCCCATCTCAACTTCCTGATTCTTTCAGAAGTTTACCCTTAAAACGCATCGTTCCATTGTCTTCTCTATTCCTTTTTTTATTTTTTTAAATAAAAAACTTACCAAAGTATTATATATTATTACATTATAAATTATACCTAGATTTAAATTAAATATTTTCTGCAGTGCATTAAATTTAAATAAAATTTATAGTTTAAAATAAATCAAAATAAAGTATAAATTTAATTTTTTTAATTATGTGATAATTTATAAGGACGTAACAATTTATAAAAAAAAGATAATAATTACAATATTACATTATAAATTATATCTAGTTTTAAATTAAATATTTTCTGTAGTGCATTAAATTTAAATAAAAATTATATTTTGAAATAAATAAAAAATAAAGTATATATTTAACTTTTTAAAATATGTAATAATTTATAAGTACGTAACAATTTAAAAAAAAGATAATAATTATAATATTAATATTTTTGAAGGGTAAAATAAATACATCAAATTTATAAACTAAATAAAAATATCTCGCCATATATATTTTGTATGGCTAGTTGTTTTTCTAGCCATGCCTTTTTATATGTGACTCTATACCCCAATGATGACTTCATGTGCGCTATTATAGTTGACATTGGTGTGGAAGGGTTAGCTTGGATGATTTCATGAATGCTTTGTGCAATCATTTGATGCCCCAACTTATTATGGTATTGTGAGATCATAGGGGATACACAGGTGTGAACACCTTCCAACTTCATAATTTTCCACAATTGATTCTTGGTTCGCAAAATCACTCTACACCTCCATGCGCAATCATCATGAACACATCGAACTAGGAGTCTTGATTGATTTGATGATGACACCTTGTACATGCAATGATTGATAATGTGGAAACGATTTATGGCATCTTGAGCTTCTTCCTTGGTGTTGAATTGTTGCCCAACAAAAAAGTGTCTATGGAGAATACACTATTGTGTCACGATCAAAGGCATTACCAAATATTGGGTCATACATAGGTGGTTCAGGTGGAAAGTGCAAAAAAATGCTCCGGTGGGACATAGGATGAGTTATGTTCATGTTGTAGATTGTTTGTATGGTGTGCATGTGGTTCTTCTGACTCCTCGTCATCATCAGCTGCAAGTATTTCGTCTTCATCCTCACTAAAAGGATTGAAGACTTCATCGGGAAGACCAACACCCCCATGCTTTTGTGGTGGTTCTTGAGCGAGTTGTTGATTTTCGTGTTCACATAGGCTGATATATGGACCATTTAATAGTTGGGTATATGACTGAATGTCTTTTTCCCATTCCCCAAGATGTTGATGGGTGGGTTCATTCACATATAATGAGAAAGGGTGTGGTGCTTCATGGGACAATAGTTGTGTTAGGTGGTGGTATGAAGGTTGAACTTCTTGTGATGGTTCAAAATGAATGTTTAGTGAAGGAGAGGAGTGTGTGGGTTGACATTGTGTTGATGGAGATGCAAACCTCTCAAATGTGACGTACACTTCGGGTTTGGTTTGTAGTTGAATGGAGTCGTAGATGCCAAAGAACGCCTCAACATCATCATCCTCAGTCATCTCGATGGCGGTGTAATGACTTACCCATCCACCAAGTCTAGTCGGGTAGGAGAAGTGAAATGTTGTGACCCTTTCTTCTGCTTCCCTATGTAGTTTTTCAATCATGACTTCTTTCATTCTTGGTAGGGTCATTCCCCTTTTGATAACAACAACTTTTGGTGTCATAGAACTGAATGTACATCCTTCAATGTGACATTCTTTCATTGATCCATCATAGTGAACAATGACATATAATGAAGTCATTTGTTGACAACAAACAAAATGTTGGGTGTGTAATACAAAAGGAAAGATGGAGAAATCAAAGATGTTGGTGTGACATACTTATTTAGTATCGCCTTATATCTCTTATCTTTATCTTGTTTATATATATATATATATATATATATATATATATTTTATCTTTTATCTTTATCTTATTTTGTTTTACCTTTATTTTATATCTTTTTTGTTTTTAGTTATTATTATTTTTTCTGTCATTCTTTATTTATTTGTGTTTCTCTTTTTATTATTATGTCCACTACTAATTAATACTGACTTTGGTTTTTTTATAATTATCTAATGTATTTTTTACTTAAAATTAACATAATTACATCATCAATAATATTAGAAATAAATACTAATTTATGTTTATAGATTAAAATTTTATGTTGTTGTAATGTTTAATTTTTATTTTTTTCATTCTTAAAAAATTAATTTTAAAATATTTTTTTTTTAATTTTATAAAAACTCATTTCTTTATTCATTAATTATATTTCTAACTATTTTAAACATTAAAAATATTTTTTTAATGGAAAATTAAAATTATCAGTTTTTTTTTTTACTTTTAAAATGGTGATAGATAGAAAAATAAAAACAAAAGAGTTATAGATAAGAAAATAAAAAAAAAATTGTGCTAGATGAAAAAATAAAAATTTAAATAGTAATATATGAGAAATTGAGTCTCAATACGTTAATCTTATAATTCTTTTATAAATAATATTATTGTTATTAGAAAAAAAACAAGAATGTCGTCGTACCTATCATACAATATTTTTCAATATGTTTTCTTATAATTTTTTAGAAATAAACAAATAAAATTATTTTTTTATGTAATTTTATTTATTAAAAAATATAACATAATTAAAAAAATTAGTATATACTATAATAAAATTATGTTATAATAAAAATGTTTAATTATATAGAATTAATTTCTCTAAATACTTACAGTTTAATTTAATTATATTTAGAATGTTGGTAGTTTTTTTTAATCTACATATTATATTTTTCTTCCTTTATTTTTACTTTACTGTATTTTAATTTCTTTATTTTTCATTATTTGGCATCAGTGAATTTTATATTATGATTTTAAAATATTAGATAAAATAAAAATTAATTTATATATATATATGATTTTTTAAATCACCATTACATATTCTTATATTTAAAATGTTAATTAAATTTACATTATAATAAAAAAATAATTATTAAATCAAATATTTTAACATCTATTTTTTAATTTACATAATTCTCTTAATTTTTATCTTTTCTTAATTTTGTTATAAAAATTACATCAACACCTTTTATGCAATAAATATATATATATATAACTATTACAATACAGATTAAGAGTTTATGCATTTGTTTATGTACGTACACTAGTCATACTAGTTACTAACTATTCATATATTCATTTATATTTATAATACAATGGTTTCCTTTCAATCCTGAGTATTTTTGTTGCTTTCATCTCAATTATAGTGATTGTATATGTATTTATAGTCTTAGTAAAGACTCGTTAAGTATTTTTCTATGAGAAACTAACATCTAATCCACACTTCTAGGATTAGTGTAAGTCCAAATATTCAATATTGTGTATTTGTAGCGGATCATGGTGTGTATAAACTTCTTATTCAATTACCACTTAATCTCTTAGTCTATCTGACTTAGAGATCATAAGTGAAGTTAAAAAAAATCGTTTAAAACATAGGTTTTCATACTTAATGTATCATCAAACAACATCTCATATATTATTTCAAATGTATGATATCAATTTCATACAATATCATCCATATACATTATATTTTACTCATATACAAGGTCTATCAATCACGCATACATCTTTTAAGATTTTTCCAATACATCACACATACCATTTAAAAATTTCACAATTCAATCGACTATAGAAATTAATATTCATTTTATATTTTTATACAAAATATTTATATATAATTCAATTAATTAAAGAGATAATAAGAAAAAAAAGATAAAAAATTATCATTTTTGCTAGCTTGAGTCAAAATATCTCGCTTGAGCAAAAATGATTTTTGCAAGCGAGAATTGCCTTACATAAGCAAAAATTATTTCACTTGAGCAAAAAATTATTCCCTTAAGCAATAATTGGCTCGGGACTAAGTTTAGTTGTAGTGAAATCTTTGTCTGAGAGAGAATATCATAAATTAAGTGACCTAACAGACTTAATTCAAAATCTTCATCCAAAATCAATGCTCCAAACCATTCATAATATAATTCACAACATTAAAAAACTTATTTAACATAAAAAAAAACAACACTTAAACATTAAACTATCAAAATCTAATATTTATACATGTTCAAAGAGCATATAATTAAACAATTTCATCAAATAACATTCTTGTAAGATAAATTTAAACTTAGGACCGTGTCCCTCCACACCCGATCTTTTAGTCTAAGGTATTATTGAAAATCTAAAGCTAGTCTCCCTTGCCTGAATTGCTTGTTTTTCAAACAACCTTCCATAGTCTTGTTCAGTTTGGATAAGTTTCAAGTTATGAGGACCTATTGAAAATTATTCAAACAAAACAAAAATCTAATATATAAATAAATAAGTTGAGATAATTAATTTTTCTAATTGACCCTCTAATATTGATGATTAAATTTTAAGAAAAGACATAGAGTAAATGATTTTTACTTTGTTTAAGAATCTATTTAGAAAAGATTGATCTTCAACTCTTTAACTACAATGAAGTGTGACCAAATTCAAAACTAAAAAAAGAAGGAAGAAGAACACGATAAGAGATTTTGATTTAAAAATATTATTTAGAGTGGAGTAAGAAAAAAGTTTTTATAAAAAAAATATCCACTATATTTTAGGTGGATCATACCCTCTTAAATATATAATTAATTAATTTATAGATATATAATATTATATATGTATATATATATTTAAATAACAATTGTACACTAAAACATTTTTTTAATTAATTTAATCCGAATATATATATATATATATATATAATTTTAATTGATTCATGAAAAAGATTATACTCACAACAACTCTAAAAAATTATTTAATAACACTTATTATTAGAGGATGAATTATTTTATTACACTTAAATTCTTGCTCTGCACGTTACACGCGTTATTTTAACTTTTTACACGTTATTTTAATTATCAATTTCATCAAGAGATATTAAATTTGAGGTAAATTTTATGTTAAAATATTTTATTATAAATAAATAAGTAACTGAAAATAGTAATAAATAAATACACTAACAGTTGTTCAGTGATAAGAATGTAACTAATTTAGTTGTTTTCAAAATAACGCTTTCAAATAGTAATTAATATATTTTTCATATACAAAAGGTTTTTTATTTGTTGATGGTATAAAAATATTTATAGATAATACATAATTTTTTTTTTTCTATAAAATAGAATAAATAAATATAAATGGTAAATGCTAAAAGATATTTAAAGAAAAATGTTATTAAAAATTATTAAATACTATAATTTAATTATTCATTTTATCTTTGAATATTTTAAAAATATATTTTCATGACCTACTTCCCTTAATTAAAGTAACAGCCATTATAATAACTATAATAAAATAAGAACCAAATTTTTAGTTTTGATTTCAATTTCTTTCCCTTGGAAACCAAATTGTTATAATACTGAAAGTTCTCCTCTGCATGACAAATATTTATGGTTGCATAAGCTTCTTATTATGTAAACCTCATATTTATTCTCATATAAATCGTCAACTAATTCAAAAAATGTTTCTTCACATAGACAAATTAAATGAGATTTTTTGTTTAAATTTTGTTCTTTAAATAGAAGACATATTTTTTTTTATCAGCGGTAGTTTCATTCTTTTTTAAATTTCCATGTATTCCATTTTCTTAATGAATAATTACACTTTGTAATATAAGAATAGTAATTTGTTATAACTATTTTGTCATTAATATAGTGGGAATAAATACTTCAAGTAAAGAAATTTAGGAAGTATAACTTTTATTATATTATGTAAATAAAAGGATAATGGAAAACACATTTGTTAGAATAAAAATACAATACTTTATAGTTTTGATTAAGTACTTAAACTAATTAATCAAACATGAAGTAGCATATGACAAAATGTTAAAGAAAGAAGAGTAGATAATGTAAGTGCTTTGTCTAATAAGACAATGATGATTAGACGATAAAAGTACCGTGTAGACCAACCAAAACGTCTGACTCTTGAAATGTGAATATCAAACGTTTAAGTACAATCAAAGACCAAGTTGACACATTCATGGAAACATTCCTAAAGCTTGAGTCTATATTATAGAGAATGTCTTTTACATCTATCCCATGAAGTTTTGCACCAAACAAACAACATTAAAAATTATCTTAGGAGTATAGTTGAAGCTACAACATTCACCATCTCTTATACACCAATTATTTTCAACCCTTACAACAACTAATTATCTTGTACGATATGCACTTTTAACCATTGTTTGATTCAAACAGTTTTGCTACCAAGAAAGACAAGTATTGGCAGCTATTGTGTAAAGAAGATAAGAAGAAGGCGATGAAGAGAATTCAAAGCTACTTAACGACTAGAAAAAAAAAATGAAACGACTACTTTTTTCAATATTATAAGAAGACATGCTTCAAGGAGAAGAACAAAGAAGTGAGTCATAATTTCATAGTGCTGAAACTTTGTCAAATATTTTGTGTCTTAAAACTTTGTAAGAACACCAATTGTGTTCATCTTGGTGAACTAGTAAGAGAGCTTAACTTTGTATACGTCGAAAGACGTTACTCTCCTTAATAAGCTAAGAAAGTGATTTGTTGATCCCTTAAACCTTGTGATTGTGTAATTTAGGAGTGAATTGTCAAAAGAATACTTAGTTAAGTCAAGAGTGGCTGGGAGCCAAAAAAATACTCTAGTTAAGCAAGAGTGATTTGTTGAACCAGAAGTGGGTTGGGAAAAAAATACTTGTTTGTACTTTGCAGCGTGAGTTTGTATAGTGAAACTTATCTCGTTGATAAAAAACTAGACGTAGTTTATGTGATTAGATAAATCAATATAAAAATATTGAGTATCTCTTTCTTCTTCAATCTTTTACATTGCATGTTATTATTGTTTAGGGTTTACAACTAACTAAAAAAAGAAAAAAAATCAACTAATGAAGAGTTTTTAACCTCTTACCTTATATGAAACTCCATTACTGTGTTATTTAATTCCTGCTTTTCACAGTATCATATCAATAAATAAGATATTTCTATTAATTTAAAGAGTAGTAGTATAGGGACAATTTTTGTAGCTGTACAAACTGTGTATATGATTGTGTGTATATAAATTACATTAGGGTTAAGGATACCTTTGCAAATGTACAAATTGTGGATATATGATGATGTGTATATAAATTACATTTAGACGAAGTATTGTCAGAGATCAAATCATTCTCAACCATTTTTAACCATGATGTTGATTGATATATTCTTTAAAGATTGATCTAATTATGTTTTCATCAACCTCACTCTTGCAAAGGGGTATAAAATATTTATCTTCAACAACTTATCAACAAAGTCTTTGTGAGAAATATGAGAAGAAGACCATTCTCATAACTCATAATTATTTTCATGCACAAAATCCAATACCACAATCAAGTTCTATAAGAAAAGATAATTTATCACGAAAAAAGCAAAGATATTATCACAAAATAAATAATAAATAGATAAAGTTTCAATAAAACATAAAAATCAGTTATAAGAGCCTAATTTAGAGAAACTTAAGAATTAAAATTTTAATCTAAGATATGAAAAATGTAGTAAGTAATACGATACTCTAATTTACAATAATCAATATTGATTCCAAAATTATAGAAAATAAAATAAGAAAAATTGGTTCAGAGCAAAACATAAAAAAATGAACATTTGAAAAAAATAAATGAACCTCCTATTTAATTTCAAATTGCAAATTAATGAGTTACTAGTAACCCATAAAAACTTACTATCATTTTCACAATATCAATGATTACAAAAAATAAACAGATAATTATAATATTTTGTTATACAACTACCAAAAATTGTTAAAAATGGCAAACAATGTCCGTACAAAATAAATTGTTAATTACCTAAAGGGTTGAGCATATATGTACAAGGATTTCTCAAGATTTATGGGAGGGAAAAGTTTCATAACAGTTTAAGAAACAAAATATGAAGAATTTAAACACACATACATTAAAAGTCCAAACTATTCCATCCATGGACAAATTTGAAAAGTCTAGTTTTATGAGAAGTGTGTTTTCTGTTGAAAAAAATATATATTTTTACACAAATGGCAATGATGTTGCTAGATAATAGATAAACAAATGTATCAATGCTATAATGTTAAAGTTTTATTGAAGCATAAAAAAATTGATTATTGCATAGTACTTACTATATATTCTCCAAATATTTTTTTTTTTAAATTCCTACAACCACAACTTTATCTTCACCAAACACTAAGTTGTTTTCCTCTTTATTTTTTTTATTTTTTTTTTCACTTTGAACTTGTAAATTGGAACAACATAGATTGTTTTAGAGGTTGCAATAGCAGATTTGTATCATATCTCAAAAACGAAAATCATACAAGGCAAACAACAACAAATTGTTGCATATAAAGTGAAGGGCATAACATAATTGATATACAATTAAAAGTAAGAAACACTACCCATAAGAAAAAAAAAACCAACTATAATTTTAAGATTCTAACAAATATGAAGATATGTGTTTGGTTATGCTTTTTTTTTTAGAAGAATGAAGAAGTTCAAATACATCTGGAATTGATACAAATGAAGAACAACAAAAATGTTAACCTAGAACCTACTTCACATCACAACAATGGTTCAAAATTAAAATGTATCATTCACGAATAATTCTAAAATGATTTTTTTTCTCTCTTGAAATAGTTTGGTTATGCTTATTTTGAATAAATAATAATTGTGTTTTTTCTAGTTTGATTAAAGCTTTTAAAAAATAAACTATATTGGCATTTAATTTACAAAGTACACATTACATCTGAAAGTTATTAAGAGGTTATACTTGGAAAAGTTAGGTGCATTAATTATATATAAATGTCCTCCAAAAATCCATACATTTCCAACAACAAACCACATAATAATAATAAAAAAAAATTACAATAATTTTGTAGTATTTCATAAGTACCTTAAATACACTAAATAAGTTTAGACAGGCTTATCAACTTCATAAGTTATTTCTAAACCAAGCAATAGGTATTAATGATTAAATTTTCAAAGAATGATCTCTCAAACAAAAAAAATAAACTTAATTATTTCTTTAACCGTTATAGCTCTCCTGTTTTGTAATTTTTTTAGGCTATAATAATATCACATGATCTCAATAATGCCATTTCCATACAAACCTCAAAAGAAGATGCAACTTCTAAATTTCTAACTACACAAAAAAGTTATGTAATGTGAATGAGTAACAATAAGACTTTATTCATTCTTAGCAAGTTCAATCAACACGAGGAATGTTGATTCACATTAATATAGCATCTAACATTGAAACTAAAACAATGAATGTAATTTATAAATAAAGCATTTCATAACTGTCATAATTAAATTAAATTAAAAGGGAAACATATTTAATCTACAAAACAATTAAATACAAAGAATAAATATTCAAATCAAAACCTTCATGTGTAATACCTTGGTGCCTGAGGCTAGAATTTAAAACACCAAAATCCACATTGTTGGCAAACTTATAATGAGGAGAGGGAGAAGTTGGAAGGTCTTAAACTCCCCCATGATGTCAATGACATGGTGAGCGGGGCGTGCCATCAACAAGGGACGAGTGTTTAGAGGACCTTTAAAATGTAATTACGATGAGACAATGTCCATATAATTTTTTTTACCAAAGGAAACATGGAGTTCACAAAAAGCATTACAATAATAATTCTCAATCATCTTTCTTCAACTTGACCAACTACCATCTATCAAGAAGTCATGTATGTTTCAAATTCATTTACAGGAATCACAACAAAAATCACACGCACATATTGATATGTTAAATTATAATATCAACCACACAATGAATTAGTGAATGATGGCAAATAGTATGTTAAAGTTAGATGGAATAGTAGTAAAACAAGAGAAGGAAAAATGAAAGAAAGAAATCAACTAATTATATTATTATTTGTATTATGGGAGAAAAAAGAGCATTAACACATTGATTCGTATTAAAAAAAGAATAAACTCGATGAATAATTAAAATTTTAAATCAAAACAATTGAAATTAAATAAGTGGTAAAAGAAAAAAAATATATGATAAAGGAAGAGTAAAAGGAATGAGGGAAAATGGATGAAATGTGTGTGGCAAGACACCCCTTTGTCTTCAATGGAAAGGGTAAAGGAAAAGCATGAACCAATCATGAACAAGTTAATTCCTTCTTTTTCTTTCAAATTTGTTATTGGTATAGTGCCTCATAAATTCCTAATTTGTAATATTATATTTTTTTCACTTCTTTTTTATCTTTATTTTTATTTTGCTCTCTCTATCCTAATTCTTCTATCGTTAGTTAGATGTTTCAATTGGTTTGTTTAAATTAGAAAATTATTAGATTGATTAGATGTTTCCATGTGACATTTTTCATCTCATAAATGAGTTGACACAATGTACATGTAACATAAAGGGAACGACGTGACAATTACATAATTTTTTTTTATTGTTGGGAGGTAATAAGTGTTTTTCTTTCCCAATTTAATTACCAAACTAGGGTTTCAAATGATAATTTTTTTCATCAACAGTGCTTTATTTTTTTAGCTTTTTCACGTACTTGTCGATAACTTGGTTATTAATTCACGATCTTCATATGATAGAGGTTCTCAATTATCAACTTTCATAGGTAAATGTGGGGATGAACAACGTATACTCATGTGCATCTTGAGAAGACATTCGAGGATGCCTTAACTATAAGCTAGTTTTATTTTTTTCTATTTCGGGGTTTAAATGTTATACATCGATGCATTTTCTTTGCTTTTGTGGACAACAAAATAACGACAATGAAGAGTTTGGATGCAATTTCTTTCAATGGTTGTCATATGTAATAGTCAACAAAAGAGATGTAATGATAGTCAAATAAAAGGAGAAAGATAACTAAACTTCACTGCCATGTAAAAGAATTATTGAAAAAATTCATTATCATTAACTATATTTTTTCATTATCATTAGCTTCATTTTTGTTATAGTGAATATTATTTTGCGATAATGTTGAGTTACATATGATGTATAAATGGAAGGAAAATGTTAATCTTTAGTTATTCATTCTCTCGTAGGGTTTATTATCTTGTGAGTTAGGTCACAAGTGATGATTCTCTACGCTTGCTTATTTCACAGGAATGAATGACAAAACATTGTTCATAATTTATAACATTGTTGATCCTTATCTTGTAAGTTAGATCACAAGTGACAAATTATCATCTTGCTAATTTAATAAAGTTTGACTAGCGTAAGGTGTTTTAGAATTCCTAGTTTGAACAAAATAATTCAATGTCACTTTTCATTCAAGAATCATTCCAATATTAGATCCAATATCCAACCAAGAGTTTTATTTTCAGCTTGAGGAGAAAGATCCTCCAAATCAAGCAAGCCTTCCTTGGGTCCAGTTTAGCCCTTCAAGAACATCAAAGTGTTAAAAAGGTAAGAAACCGAAGAGAGAGAACTCTCTACTTTTTTAAGTTTGATTAACCACTTACGTGTCATATAAGAGACAAGTGTTAAATTGAATGCTTACCATTAAGCCAAAATGTATGGTTGATAATCAAGACACAACATTTTTTACTTAAAAGTGTAGCATATCAAATGTCACAATTTGATTGACTTAACCCACCTAATCTACATCACATGATAATTGGTGTGACCTACAATAATCTCCTCTTCAATAATTGTTCCATTGGGAATCAAACTCATAACATTGAATTTGATATTAATTGTTGGATCAAGTATTTATTACTATGCTAAAAAATATAGCTAATAGCCAAAGTACAACTCTTTCTTCTTAAGAGCATAGCAATCCAAACACTACAATTCGATTGTGGTTTGACTCACTTAACTTATGTTACAAGGCAATTGATGTCACATACAATAATAAGCTAATAAGTGAGACTTTAAGATAAACAAATAAAGAAAACATTCAAAATTTTGATATGTGATACACTAAAGATAAAAATTAACATATATTTTTATTCAATCAAAGTTATCAAAATGAATGCATGAGTTGTTTGTATATAGAGAATGTGGTGGGAAGATATTAGATAAACACTTTTCTTCCCCAATCTTATATGTAAACAACACATAAAATAAACTAATATTATGAATAAATAACTTATTCTCGCTAGGTTGAAAACAAAAAAGAAAAGAAAATACATATTTAATTTGTTTAGGATCACATCACATAAAATTTTACCACAATACTTACCAATGGAAAAATGTACTTAACACTTGTTTCTTCACAAGTAATTCACCTTCTTCACGTAACCATTGAATATTGTAAGGTCTTGGATGGGAGATTGTTTGTAATTGGTTATTTGGATAATCTTTTTGCTTACAACATTGGTACAACTCCATCCATCAATAGTGAGTATACAAGTTATATCCATGATAAGACACCTTGATTAAAATGCTTTCTTTTTAGATTTCTGTAAAATATTTTTTAACATGTCCAAACATGCATCTAATCATCAATAAATCTCCCTTTAATGGACATAATTCACACTCACTATTATTAAAAGAAGTGTCACTTGAGAAAGAAAAAAAGAAGAATAATTATTAGATCATAGATCAACATTGTCTTGTATCATTTTGTAGTCTTTTTGGATGGATAACTAGAAACAAAAAGTCCAATCATTTAAAACATTTTATGCTACTAGTATTTTTTGGAATATTGAAAGATGATAAAGACGGTGAAGGTATGTGGGACAAGGGGGAGGAGGTTTAGAAAAAGAATTTTGATGAAGATCTTTAAAGAATAAACTTACTATGCTCCTTAGAAGGGATTACCACATTTCTTGATTTATCTTTCCTTGTAGTGTAGTTAGAAGATAGTTTCTTATAGGAACTTCTATTTGTGAATTGTAACTCTACCTTGTTAGTCTTGTGGACAAATTCATGAAAAGATATATATTCTTAAAGTGATATCATACTATAAATGCCATTATTAACTATCTAAGAATCTTGTCATGGTGGACTTTATGTCTTCTTTTATCTCACATTTGATTGAGGAACAAGTTAGTATTTTTATAATATTTTTTTTTTACTCTTACCTTATTCTAACATTTGAAATTGAAGAACAAATTCTTCTTGAAGTAGGATAAATCAAACATTTCTCTCAAATTTAAGATAAACCAAGTGACTATTTTTAACATTTTACCTTCAATTACATCATTCAAGATTTGATTCTACCATATTAAAGTGTATCATTAAAATTCCAAAGTAACCATTTTAACCATGAAATGTTCACTAAGTTCATATATATGCACTCAATATACAAATCCTTGTTAAACTTTAGAATTTTTACATTATTTAGGAAGTTTGTCTTTTTTGCAAAAGTGTTTTTTTTTCTCCGATAATATCTTCTTCTACACATTCCTCATAATTTCTTTCACTTCCACATAAAGATGGAGTTCAGGAAGGTATTTTTTTTCTCAATCCTCTTTTTTTTTTCTTGATCTAATATTTTTCTTGTTTTTTTCTTCATATTTCAGTTTTTTTTTTGTGTCTTTCCTTCTTTCTTCTTCTTCTTCTTTTTGTCTTTTTATCTTATATTTTCTCTTTCTCCTTTTTCTTTTTAAAGTTCATTTTCTTTTAATTTTTCTTATTCTCTTATCTCTTTCTCCTCTTAAGGCTATCTTTAAATTTTGTTTGTCCTAGAAATTCAATTTGTATATCATTCATTCTAGTGTACATTTCAGTTTCTCTTAATAAATAGATGATGGAGAATTTTCTACAAAAAAAAAACTATACTTTTAGATTTAATTAATTAAATATATAAGTATCACTTTAAAAAATTGAAAAAAATATTTAAGTAATTTGTTAAATAATTGTTCGAATCAAGTTTTTTACCACTTAGTTCACGTATCTTGTAATAATATAAATATGCTCTTAAGAAGATAATACAATATCAGTTGTAATAAATAAGTGGGTAGTTCTTTCATAAAACAGTAAATATAAATAAATACCATTGAAAATTCATCATATTATATATATTATAAATGGATAAAAAAAATGAACCAGATGTAAACCTAATTACAAGTGTGAAATACTTGTATGTGGTTTTTCCTAATTTGTTTTAACAAGTTACTTGAAACCACGAAGGATAATGATAATGTCTGAAAAGCAGTAATCATAAAATTAGGAGGTAGTTATAAGACTAGATAACTTAGGAATTTACCTAGTAACTAATAATTCACATGATTTAGTGTAAAAAATATAATTAGTTAAATAAATATATATATTATTAAAGATAACATATTTACTAGAGATAATACAGTGTATATAAGTAGATACAGAATTTATAGAATTTATATTATAAATTAATTTTATAAAATTGAGTTAAATTTAAAATTTATTTTTTAATATTTATTAAAATTATAATTTAAAATTTATTATAGTAAGAATTTGTTAAGTTTATAAGATGATTATAATATTTAATTATTTACAATTTATAATATATAGTGACACTGAACACAAATGAACAGTAACATAATTGATATGTATTCACTAATAAAAATGTAATTCTTAATATATACTTAAACAATAAAACTTAAAAGCTAGTCTGAATGAACAACTATTAAAAATAGTCATGATTGGAGTGAAATAATTGTTAACAAAGATAATCAATGCCTATATTACTTTCATATATTTAGACACTCAAATTTACTTTTCTTTCACTCAAATTACTTGTAATCATTACTTTAAATCCTGACATATAGTTAAAATTACTTTTGTTCTAATTACGAAATTAAGGGGATATTTATCTCTTAACTCTATAGAACTTAATCCGAATTAGTTGAAATTTAAAATGAATTCTAATACATCAAGATTTAAGGTGGAAAAATCTTTGTCAGATAAAAAAGAAAGGCTCAAATACATATCTGAGTAGATAAACATGTAAAAGCAACTGAAAAAAGAATTTTAAACCAATATTTGCACACGAATAATCATGATTTGCTATTATTGCAATCATAATATCCAAAAAAAAAAAAAGTGGATAGAAAAAACACAGAACCTATCTGTAATTTTGGTATCTGCAAGAAAACATGTAAAGTCCCTAGTTTTACAGGCTTTTTGGTTTTTCCTTACATAGGCACAGTTACACGTGTTGGTGTCCAAATTCTACCCATGCTTATGATTTTTTTTCACTCCTTCAATTATTCTCAATATATCTCAAACCCTAACAAAATAACCAAAATTGTTGATAGAAATGAAAAAAAGAATATTAGAAAAAGTGGCACTAATGTTTGATTATTTGATTAAATGCCCCTCCCTAAAGAAGAGAAAAGAAGTTAAAACCAGCCATTGCTTCATTGTACTTTTTATTTTGTTTATTTCTGAGTTCCATGGCGGTGGATCACATTATTCAACAACAACAGAAGAAGAAGAAACATCTCAGAGGGTTTCATTGCCCAAAAAATTCACAGCACAAAACTTCGTGATCTTCTTCACATTCCCTCTTACTATTTGTGACCTGGAGACAAATTAGAAACCCCTTCTTTTCTACATTCAACATTCAGAATTTTTTCTTTCTCTTTTTCTTGCATTCCCGAGAAAAAAAATCAGAAACGCTTGAGTTTCTAATGTTAAATCGTTGATTATTCCTCACCCTTTTTGTAAGAAGCATTTGTTCTTAACCTCTCTCATTCACAATCTTTGATTACTCACCATTGCATGCTGCTAAATAGCAATTTTTTCTCGACCCTTTTGAATTTGCCGTTCCAATTTCACACAACCCCTCTCACATTGCCTGTAATTTGCTCCACTTTACATGACCGAGATCTAGGGTTTCATCGTATGTTCCTTCCTTGTTCTTCCCTTCAAGAAGAATCCGTTGATTTTCGTGCCACATTGATTTGCCTTCCTTAATGGGTTTCGTTTAAAGCTTGGAAATTTACCGATTTCACCTTTCGGGTCGCCATGCTGAAGCAATTCCTCAGCAGACTCCCCCGCAAGACACCGAAACCCGACTCGGACGAGTCATGCCGAGCCGACTCGTCGCGCTCGGACGATTCCCCACGCGCTGCCGGCAGACACAGTCGCGCGCACGGTGTTGCCGCCGCTTCGAACGCTGCGAAGCGGACATCCTCGTCCGCAGTTTTTCCGGCGAGCACGGTGTCGGTGATAGAACCTCTGGTGCCGTTCAAAGATGTTCCGAGCGCGGAAAAGATGAACCTTTTCGTGAGCAAGCTAAGCCTGTGTTGCGTGTCGTTCGATTTCAGGGACCCTGTTAAGAACACGGTGGAGAAAGAGGTGAAGAGAAAAACCCTTGTTGAACTCGTTGATTTTGTTTCCTCTTGTGGGTCCTCGAGGTTTGGTGAACCTGCTATTCTCGCTGTGTGTAGAATGTGTGCTATTAATCTCTTTCGCGTTTTTCCGCCGAATTATAGGTCTAATCGTGGTGGTGAGAATGAGGATGATGAGCCAGCGTTTGATCCCGCTTGGCCTCATTTGCAGCTAGTGTATGAGTTGCTGCTCAAGTTTATAACCTCAAACTGTCTTGATGCTAAGGTGGCCAAGAAGTACATTGACCATTCTTTTATTTTAAGGTTGTTGGAGTTGTTTGATTCGGAGGATCCTAGGGAGAGGGACTGCTTGAAGACCATTATGCATAGGGTTTATGGCAAGTTCATGGTTCATAGGCCCTACATAAGGAAATCCATTAACAACTTGTTTTTTAAGTTTGTGTTTGAGACTGAGAGGCACAATGGGATTGCCGAGTTGTTGGAGATTTTTGGAAGCATAATTAGCGGGTTCGCTTTGCCTTTGAAGGAGGAGCACAAGATCTTCTTGTGGAGGGTTTTGATCCCCTTGCACAAGCCCAAATCTATGGGGGTGTACTTCCAGCAGTTGTCTTACTGCGTTACACAGTTCGTCGAGAAAGAGCCTAAGTTGGCGAGCATTGTTATCAGGGGGTTGTTGAAGTATTGGCCGATAACCAATAGTCAGAAAGAAGTGATGTTCCTGGGTGAACTGGAAGAAATTTTGGAAACAATTAACATGGTAGAGTTCCAGAGGGTCATGGTACCGTTGTTTTGGCGGATTGGATGCTGTATTAACAGCATGCACTTTCAGGTACAATTCTTATTCACTTTTTAGGAGTCCTTGTTATTTTCATGCTTTTATATAGAAATGAAATCTATGCCTTTCAACTTTAGTTTGTATGGTGCTATCTATTCTGGCTTAAGCACATTAGCAAATACTTCTTTATAGTCTCTCTGAGTAGAGCCCTTGCTATAATATGGGTTTGTGTTTCACACCCAGCTAATAAGAGACTCAGGCATCAGTGTCATTTTTTATGTGCTGGAAAGAACAATCCATAAACACCAGGGGGATTGGAATGTGTACCCCCCATTTGCTTTGTGAAGACACATAATTCCTGTTTGAATTGAAGGATGTCACAGCCTGGCTTTTAGTATTCACTACCTCAACAGGTTTCAAAGCCTGGTTTATCCATCCTCAATGGAATTGATTCAGGAAACGTGCATCATAGAGTAGACTAATAATAATAAGGCTTAGCTTTAGGTTCAAATTCAAAAACTTACTGCAACCTTTGTTAGGAGATTTTTCTGCCAAGGTTATTATTTAGCTGAATGCATTAATTTTGTGTTAGATGTCACTTTATAGGATGTGAAACTGAAAGTAGTTTTTATTCCTTGTTTCATTAGAGCTCTCTCCATGTTTTCTTTAAGTATGTTTCCAAGTTCCCGGAATCTCTCCTCTTGGGAATGGCTGGTAACTTTCTTGCCTTCTCAATTTAGGGACTGGCAACTGATTTAATTGCTGCAATTCGTCTCCATCTTCATTTGTTTTGTTTCTTCTGAGAATCACTTGTTTACTTTGACGTTTTTGTTAATTGCTGAAACATAACCCTTTTTTTTAAACTTGGATTGTTTCAGGTAGCTGAAAGAGCCCTTTTCTTATGGAACAACGATCATATTGTGAACTTGATTGCTCACAACCGACAAGTGATCCTGCCAATAGTGTTTCCAGCCTTAGAGAAGAATTCTCAGGGCCACTGGAGCCAAGCAGTGCTCAACCTAAGTCATAATGTTAGAAAAATGTTTGCAGAGATGGATGAGAAGCTATTCCTGGCTTGTCATTCTCAGTTTAAGGAAGAAGAAGCAATGCTAAATGCGGCCGCAGAGAAGCGGAAGGAAGCTTGGAAACAACTAGAGCATGCAGCCAGTCTGCAGCCTGTGATTGGAAATACCGCAGTTTTAGTGTCTCCAATTTGATGATAACCTGTAACTTATGTATGCATGTATGTATATCAGAACCTCAATCCCTATCCCTTTCATCCTGATATGGTGGAAAACCGCTAGAAAAGTGGTAAATGGCTGTTATCTTTTAGGTTACTACATTCATTTGATGCTTGTGGCAGCCAGATGTTGTACCTTGTAAAATGCTTTTGATTGCCACTGTATTGCATGGTAGTAACTTAACTGCCTCCTTCTGATAAGTGATGAGAAGGACTATGCAGTGGATCAACCCATTTTCTGTATAAGCCTATTTACAAAATCTGCTGTGCTTTCTCACTTCTTCTCACCCTTTCTTTCTCCTTAATCACCACTGATGAATTATATACATTTCATTCACAACTCTTCCTAATTCTTCTAAAACTTCCTGGATACTCAAAGAACTTTTATAATAATGACATGGCTTTGAAAGGTTAATCTTTCTGATTTAATTTTTTTAGTGGAAAAGCTTAATTTATAATGTTAATTACAAGAAAATCAGTATATCAAAAACATCAAAACGGGTCGATGATTATTGAAAATAAAGTTTGACTGAAGCCATTGGTTACTGAGAATAAGTGGGTTGTAATTTCAGTCAACTTTATTTGCAATGTTAGTATTAAGAAAAAGATTAACCAGTGAACACAACAGTTGGATAGTATTCTGCTTATTCCTTCACCCCAATATTTTATGTGAAAATAAGTTTTTGTCCTTCAGTAAACAAATTAAAAAAAAAAATCTAAATTTCACACATTTCACCTTCTTCCTACCCACTGCAGCCCCAACACCCCATTTGTCCTCGTTCAAGGTTTTTTTGGTAGTTCTAGAAGAAAAGGTTGATTTTTCAGTGTTCTTTTTGCGTGGTCTTATATTTTTCATTTTATAAGTATATAATTCGGAAGTTATTATTGGATCTGGAAAAAAGTTTATAGATTATGTAATTTGAATAACAGTTTTAAAAAAAATACAGATTTTACGAATATAAATTTGCATTATAAATTGATTAATCCAAAAATTACACAAAATATTTTAATTAATTTTGGATTGTTTATCACCAAATCCAAAATATACAGAAAATACATTTTCATAATCAAACCTTCAAACATTTGAACTTTTCTACGTATGGATATTTTTGGAACTATAAAACGTAAGAAGATGATAAAAAAAAACACATCTCCATGACCAAACCTTCAACAATTTCAATTTTTTTTACAGAAAAGTACTTTTAGAATTATAAACCTATGAAAGTGGCGCAAGAACATATATGGAGGTGCAGGAAGAAACACCTAGTATTCACGAAGAGAAAATAATAAATTTTGCAGCCCTACCAGCGAAAAGCTTCTTTTTCTTTGGCGTCAAAAGGAAAAGCTGGACTCACATTACGGTTACTTGGGTCCAGTATTTTTTTTTAAGGACCTACACTAGATTAAGGTTCTCAGTTCCTGAAACGTTTTCTTCCAACAATTGGTCCAAATTTCATTACTTCAAGATTAAACAATAAAGCAAGTGCATGGTTTAAGATACTGAATGAGGAAGAATTCAGATAATAATTACGATGAAGCAAATGTCGTATAATATAAAATAGAAAATAAATTGTATGTAATTTAATTTGCATTACATACACAAATGTTTGTATAGAGCTCTGTTGCAACATGACAACCTTAAAATGAAACCTACTTGGTGTTAGTACATCAACTCACTCTTTGAACTGTATCATCCCGCAACAATTTCGTTTTACAAGGAAATCTGGCACTACCAGAGTTTGAGACCATGTTACAATTACGGAACAGACATCAAGTGGGGGATTGATGACAAAAAAGAATGGTAAAATATATGCAACTGATGATGATTATCCAGCATCACTGTGCCCAGAAACTGTGAAGTCATCCTTTAGGGAACACCCAAAAACATTTACACTTGGGCCTCGAAGAGTGACTGTACCGGTTTTGGAGACAAGTTTGCCACACAATTGAACTGTCACAGGAAACAAAAGTCACTGTCATTGAATTATCTCAACACCCTTTTTCAGCAACGATAAGGACGTGCATATTATTTTGCCGGTTCATACACTTTACTCAAATGGGGAACAATAAACAGGTTAAGTACAGCAGAATATGATCTCCTTAAACACCCCATTTTCCCAATAATTATATAACTACACATGGATTAAATAATACAGATGGAGACTATGAATTCATCCTGCCATTACCAAAGTTATACTTCATACAGTTTTTTTTTTCTTTCAGTTGTTACCTGAGAAATTTTAGACTTCATTTTTTACTCCATACAAAAAAAATCCATATTTTGATCTCTACAATAAACACATGGTTTTTCGTTTTGGTTCCTATGAAAAAATAATTTCAACACTGCTGTAACTTCAATAAATGATATTTATAATATAACCATTAACATATATTCCATACTGGACCCGTTTGACATTGACAAAAGGGTGCCTGGAAAAGTTCATTTTAACTTTTTTTTTTCTTTTATGTGAAGTTTATCTGGACAGAATTATTTAATGTACAGAATTCCAACCTTCTGTAGTTTATACTTATCACGGACAGCATTGAGGGGACAGCCTTTGGAATTAAGTTGCAGATCTTGCAGTGCAAGAACAACAGTTTTAAGCTCTGAAGCTTTGTAGTTTGCATAGTGCTCCAAAGTTGGATTCTGCAAAAATGCACAAGACTCTTAAAATTTGTTTACTTCTACATAAAGGTCAAAGGTGAATAGTTAAGTTACAACTAAGCAATCAAGAGTTCATACCCATGGATGTTCTGAATCGTTCAAGGTCCATCTGGCAAGGAACACAGCAGATGCAGCTACAAGAGAAGGAAGAAACTGGAAGAAGCTATATTCAACCAGAGCAAGCTCAGCTAAATAATTTGCCAAGAATTCCAGTTCAACACAAGGAGCCTGTACAATAGGATGAAAATTACTAAGTTAATTTACATTTTTCCTTACTGCATGATAACATCACCTTCTCAAAGTTTAATAAATTGTGGATAAATAGTGCATAAGAACTGTAGTACCTTGTAAGAAGATTGTGCTGCTTGGATGAATCTCCTGAAAAAAACCAAGAAAAGATAGTCATAATTTCATCCAAGTGAGGTTCTCCAACAAAAAAAAAAAGGATTGATGAAGCATGTGAAGAGAAAAATGTTATTACAGTAAGATATACCAATGAATTATATTTGCATTATTAAGATGAAAAGATAAATGCACAAGACTTTAACTGGTCATGTAACTATAGATTAATATTTAGCTATTTAATTTATTCGTTTTCATTGTTCTAAAATAAAGACTTCACAAGCTTAGATATAACTAATAGTTCTGTTCTTCATGGCTGTTGCTTAAGTTGTTTTTATCTATTTGCAGTTTAAATTATTTACACTAACACTGTATATATCATCCAAATAATTTATCTAAAGTGATTTTTCATTGTACTTGAATCTCACAATTGGATATAAATTACAAGTCACAATTAAAAACTAATTCATCGATTCACTATATAGATCTCGATTTCATATTACACACATAATTTGAAGAAATGATAAAAAAATACTCAAAATTAATCACATTCATAATTTTAAAATAAAAAGTAACAGGTGTCTTAACAAAACATACAAATAAGTACAGACAAAAGGAAAATGCAAGTTTTCTAGGAACCATCAATTATCTATCAATTTTGAAAATTCAAGTCTTTCTCTATATCATTTCACTACTGTAATTTTCGTTTTTAAAAATTGAAATCCCAAAAATAACTCTCAAGAAAACCTTAATGACTCTGTAACTCTCTGTTTGGAGTTTTTTTCTTTGTAATCAACACATAGAAAACCTTAATCATCCTATTAAATTCAGTCATCTATTTGATTTGATGACTGCTACACTAATGCCACTATAGTGGGCTAGTTAAAACCATGTGTATTCCTATGTAGAAATGAAAATACTAAATACCTCAGAAATGTTTTGATTGTGGGAACAGATAGCTGAAAATGCATCACGTTCAGTATTTCTCTCTCCATTTTCAGTACCTGTCGGATAAAGCTAATTAGGTGTTTTATACATCAATCATCATAAATACTAACCTTAAAGAAAAAAGATGAAAGATTCAAGCCCTGCTAATACAGTACCTCTTCTTTTGTGTATGTGTTATCTGTGATGAAGCAAAATTCTTCCACTCGAGGTGGGCACATCTCTTCGTACTTTCTTCAAGTCATAAAAGAAAAGAAAAACATCTAAGATCAATTGGGATTTAGATAAAAAAATAATAATAGAAATGATATCTTAAATTATTATACTTATCAGCATCTCCAAATACACTCAATCAAAATCAAAAATTGCATGAATAATATTAGAGCTCCATTATATATTTACGAATGTCCAAACAAAACATCATTACCATCATGTTAGCAAAACTATAGAGAGAATAATGAGAAGAAATTACACTATGAAAAACCAGTAAATACTGAGATTATACATTTAAGGGCATTTCATTTTTATCATTTTAAGGAGAAGCATCAAGATGTACGCATGACTTTGAGCCAGGAAACTTCTATCTTAACCACAACCAAAGTTTAGTACTTACGATGCAATCAGCATGCTAGTAACACCCAGCAACTGTAGCCTTTGCTTCTGAATGAATTTAGTTGAGAGATACCGATCAATGAGGTTCACTGTCAGGTAAAGAGCGTCTGGAACCAATCTGTATTCCTCAGAAACCTGAAGAGGGGTATAGGAAAATTAGAGTCTGTGTATTTCAGGAGCATGATAATGAATTTTAGATATAATTCAATCACATTTGGACTGAAAGGCAGTAGATAAAATTCATCATATGTACTCAAGTATACAAATCTACATAATGCTGCAACCACGGGACTAACCTCCACAAGCCAATCCACCAGAATGCCACGCATACTTGGATTAATATCTGTCTGCAACTTCTCCATGTAGTTAGTCAATGTTTTGCTTTTAAGCTGGAGAGATTTCACCAAAACTCACTGTCAATTTTTTTTCCAGTGAAAGTTTTATTCTCTTAGCATTAAAAGAGTGTTACTTTGAAAGTTCTCTCAACAAGCAATATTAATGTTATAACAATACTATTATGTACTAAGTAAATTATTTTCTCTGATATCCAAGAATACTTGTTAACAGTGGATGTTGTATTCTGGAAAAACTGTATTATAATGCAGACAGACTGTGACAATAGCAGAAAGCGGCAGTTTAGGTTTATATAACTATTCATAATATTGTTTAACAGAAAAGCTACTGAAATTGTCAACAGTTACATTAACTAATAGTATAGTAGCATCACATCAGGGAAAAAGGAAATTACATCACTACATCACAAACCTCTGTGACTCGAATGTTATTGTACATGTCAGAGGCATAACAACTCCAAATTTGAGGATCCTTTAACTCTGAATCAATGTCCACTATAGCAAGGGAGTTTGAGGTTATTGGCTTCTCAGAAATCACATCTATATCTGTATAATCCAACAAGAGAACAAAACAGTAAGTACAGGATCCTGACTTAGATAACTAATTTTATTCAAGATCAAACGAGCAATCACGTAACATAACACTGTAACTCTTTGAACTAGAAAAATCTTTATATAAAACTACTAGTATTTGCGTTCTTCAACTAAATCAATGTCTACTCTGTATAGAGTAAATAAAGTGCTTTGTATGTTATATTGCAAAAAGTTCATTTGTACAGTTAGTGATTTAGTATGTCATATTACGCACCTAAATTCTGTTGCTTAAAGTTAGTAGCACTTGAGATCATGGAAAAACCATTTTTTGAAGAGCTCAGAAGTTCATCAGATTTCACAGAATCTTGCATTGACGGCTTGGTGCATGGTATAACACGTTCACTTATGGTGTCAATGGATTCTACCATCCTTATTGTTGATAAATCTTCAGCTAACTTTGCTCCAACATTCTCTTGTGTTGATGAGACTTCAGAGGAAACACCTGAAGCTACTTTTGTGCTTTTCTTTGTATAAACTCCTTTGGCCTACACAATAGATGGTCAACCAGCATCACCAACATAACCTAAAAGATTTTCATACTTTTTGTGTAGATGAGTTTACAACTTTGTAGAATTATAGATATTATTTTGTGATGAGAAAATAAAGGATACAGGATCAAATGTTTTTATACTTTCTAAGGAGAATAATTCAACAGAAAAAAAATGTTTACTTCCCATATCACTACAGTTGTAAAATATTCAAGATTTTAGATCTATCTTTGATGACAAAGTGCGTGGTAAGTGCGTGGTGCATGCTTACCGTAAATTTTGATGCCTCAGGACACTTATCAAGTGATTTTGTGCAAACATTTGTTACATCTGTAAGAACTGCCCTTCTCTTATTTTGAATAAGAGCGGGAACAACCACAGAAGTTTGGTCTTCAGAAGTGGCTGCTCTTTTGGAATTTGCTCGAGGCATGTTTTTCTGTTCATTTTTAGAGGAAGGTCTTGAACGGGGAGGAATTCCTCTCAAGGCTCTAGTCTTTGCTCTGGTGACTCGGATTGAACGTTCTTCATCTTTGGCACACGTCTTATTTACTTTATCCATTGCTTGTGCCTCGAAGAAGAGCAACCCAATTGTCACAAATGAAAATCTAGCTCATACCTGTTTTTCAAACACCAATTTAACATCCATTCATAGATAATACCAACATATAAGAAAAAACTGCATAAGAATAGTCTAATGTCATAACATGATGCACAATAAAAGGCTTAATCTTTGACAAACACTATTGATTTGGTTTGAAACCACAAAACATTGTTCCACTGCGACTACACTCCCCTGCTAAGTTATTACTCATAACCGATAAAAAAAATTACAAGGAATGACCAGATCTTTTTCTTAGTATTTATTCTTTCTGCTGCCAATTTTTTCTCCAGTGTTGAATAAAAAATCCTGCTACTGCCAATAAGGTTTGGTTGCTGAGAAGAGGTGTATTGACACATTCACTCAACTCTGACACAAATACAAAACCAACCAAGCAACCACTGAAAACATTTCTCAAACAAAACGCAATCAAAAAAATCCCACATCATTTTCATTCCCTTTAGTGTTTCACTCAACTCAAATCCAAAAAAATTATCAGAAAAACACCCATATGCTTAAAATCTCCCCAAATGAAAAAAGAATTGAAATTTACGTAAATTTAACAAAGTAATGCAGTTGGGAGCAAGATCCATGTAGCAAGATAAAACACTATACTGATAAACAGAATAGGGATTTAAGAAAGAGAAAAGTAATTAGAAATAAATGGTACCTTTGAATGGGAAGTGAGTGTAGAAGAAAAGAGCAGAGTGGTGGAAGGAGAATGAGAGTGGTTGATATATTATATGCAGAGGAGCGTGAGTGAGAGCGGGCGGGATAGGGACACAGTTCAAAACTTGAAAAGTTGCGATCTTTCACCTTTTCTCATCACGTCAAATAAATCAAGTAATTGAAATTCTGAAAAAGACAAGTTTTGTTAGTGTAACACTAATAATTTTCCACAACATTTATTATACAGAGATAAAACTAATAATATTATTAATTGTTAATTACGATGCTCTTATATATTTTGTTTTTTAATTTAATTTAAATGCATGTATAATGGAAAAAAATTATACCCGTGTAAACTAGTTTTATATTATCATTCAATTTTTCATTATTACATATTAATTTTTGTAATCGTTACTTCAAAGTCGTGTCAAAATTGTTTCCATTAAGTTGGAATGAAAATTGGAAATATAGTTTTTATTATGATGAAAATAAAAGGACAAATACATAAAATGTTAAATAAGATAGTTGATATAATAAAATTTGGGTTATAAAAAATTTTAAAAAATATATAAATAAGTAGTGTAATGACTGACATTTAACCAATATTTTTAAATCTATTTAATAATATTTTGTTTCTACATATATTGATTTTTTATTTGAAGATTAATGATAAAGCCAACATTATCCAATTACAACTAGTTTTTTATTTGGTGGTTTTAAGAGTGATTACAATTTAAAATTCAAGAGAACATCTTATACTGATAAAAAAATAATAATAATTATTTTAGTCATTTAATATTTATAATTAATAGGACAATTTAACAAGATTTTCTTTCCAAAACTAGTGAAGGAATTGTTTCTTCAAAAGTTAAAAAATATATATAATTTTAATTTTAAGTTAATATTTTATTATCGATTATTTAATCAGTGTTATAAATTAGCGTGTTCATTTAGGTGTGTGTAAAATTACGTTAATTACTATTTGATCAGAAAATTGCATTTATATAGTATAATTGGATTTAAATTCTTAAATAATTTATTGAATTTATGAAAGTAATTTTTTTTGTTATGAATAGTGGAATGTATCCAAATTTTATGGTAAAAAAAAAAAAACTTAATACAGTTTTAAAAACAGTTCTTAAAAAATAGTTATCAAATGTGATATTATAAGAAAATGTGTATTTAAAAAACAGTTATAAAATATGCATAACCATTATTAATGGTTATAAATATTATTAACAAAATAATTTCGTTTTGAATTATACTGAGGTGTCTCACCTAAAAAAAATTATAACCTTCAATTTCAATTTAATTTTTTTTATAATTTTATATGTTTATCCCTTGTTACAACCATCAAAATGGATATAAAATCAAGATAAATTCAACCATAGTAAGTTTAACCAAAACAAGTCAAACATAAAAACATTTTTATAATAAGTCAAAAAAATAAATTTTAATGAGTTATAAAAATTATTGTTCTATTTTTTGTGTGGATTCTTTTAAAAGATAAACACACAAAATTGAGATGAATAACTCACCAACAAATTATATAAAAGATCAAAATATTTCATTCAATCAATCCAAAAATTTAAGTATTTTGAATCTTTATATATTTTTCATTTTGCTCATTTTTATTAAATATAAGATTTCTCAAAAAAAAAATTGTAAGACATATATGTGACACTTGGATTCCTAATATCTATAATGCTTATAATAATACACAAATCATTTCACTTTTCTTTCTATAACAAAATATACTACAATTCACATATTGATATACACATTTCATTCATATTTTGTCATTATTTATAACAAAATACAATAAGCTACTCATGTTTAACGTACACAACTCATTTTCTTATTGATTACTTTTAACAAACACATTGATTTTGGTAAGTAACTTTTTATTGCAATAATTTATTGTTTTGTAATTACTAAAAAAACGTAAAGATTATATATATATATATATATATATATATATATAAACTTCAAGTCATTTATGTGCTGAGAAACAACAAAAAGAAATAGAAAAGTTAGTCATTTTAAAGTAATTTACATAAATTAATTTTACAATTATAAATAAATATATGTATATTTCATTATTATCTTATATAATAACATGCATATATTAAAGTGATCTTCTACTATTTAAATATATGTTATTATGCACAATATCAAAATACCAGATATGCATGTTATTATATATTGATTAAATATATGTAGTTTTTGTCTTTCTCTTTCCCTTAAAAGTCAAAATAGTGCATAATTTAAAATATGATGTATACTACTACTTTAATTAAGTTAACATAGATCCAATCAATAGGTGACCCATATCACAATCACCAAACCAAAGTGAAATTCTTAGATATTTTTTTTTTATTTCTTAAAGAATAATTTTATACATTTAATATACCTAGATTTAACTGATGTAAACTGGAACAAGTTGTTGATGATAATATTGGTTTGAATTTTAAACTTTTTTTCTTTAAATTTAAATCAATAATTTTTTTCTTATATTCCATTTAAATTCACCCGTGAAAACCCATAAACAAAAGTACCTGTATTTAAAAAAAAAACATTATGTCTATAATTTTGTCTCATTGGTAAAAAACAATAAATAATTTTATTAATTAAATAATTTAATTACAATAAAATTAATACGATTAAAAAATAAAAATTATAAAAGAAAAATATGTTAAAATATTAAAAAAATAGGAATATTTATATTTAATATCTTGCTACAGTAAAGGAAAAATACAAATATTTTGATAATAAATAATATTAAAAATTAGTATAATTAAAATTTGTCGTTAAAATTTATTTTACTATTAATTGTTTATAACTTATTATAATTTATTTTATTTTACTGTTGTTTGAATATCAGGAATTTATGAAGGGACTTTGAATCTTAAAAACGTATCTAGTTACGGATAAAATGTAATTATTTATAAATCTCGTCCAACTATAATTATTTACAAATATGTTTCTTTAATAATTACTATGGATGTTACCGTATAAAATATCTACAAATTTCAATAACAAGTAAGTAACAATTATCTACGAGAGATCTATCTATGATTTTTTTTTATAGGTAAGATGCAGGTAATTTGATTTGTCTACAAATTTCAAATATTGTCTATGAATTTTGGCAAATATTGTCTATGAATTTTTGGCAGTAGTCAATCGTCATTTTTCTTGTAGTGATTCACGATAATAATATCTTCAATTGTATCTCTTATGACATCGAAGTAATTTGTTATAACTTTGCACATTCTATAATACCTAAATTAAGAATGTCTCACAAAAAACTAGTATATTATCTATTACAAGCACTTTTGATAATTTAACCTCAACTTTCTATATGAAGATATTTTCTTGTACCTATTTTTTAAAGCTTGATGCAATAATCTCCTTTTAACTTCTTACCATTTGTTATCTTAATTTATGTGATTTGAACTATAAATAAAATTATAATATTTATTTTCTTAAACGAATTTCTTTACATAATACCATGACCATAACTTGTCCACAATATAATTCCAAACACATTCATACATTTGATACACCTTAAAACAATAATTATGTGATTATACTCTCAAACTCATAAACATATATTTTACAATTTAACATAGTATAAAAGGGAACAATTATATCTGAACAATTATATGTTTGGGTGTGATACCCTTACTTGAGCGACTATCTTCATCAAATAAGGGAAAGTTTCTTCCTCGGACTATGAACCATTGCTTAAGGGATACCTTATTTCACCTAGGCAATACCTTATTTTGCTTGAGTGAACTTGTGTCGTTTCAATGATAATGGTTTCACGAGAGAGAATATGTATCTAGTCTTCTCCTCATTTAAGCATTCAAACGAGCGTCTAAACTCTAAACTCATAGTGAAAAGTGAATCAATACCGACTTTAGTCCCTTAAGTGTTACATTATTCCTTGTGCGATGTGACTTGTTGTTTCAAGTTACTAATCTAAAAAATTCATTTAAAAACTCATAGCTTGAATTACTTAAGCAATTATCTTGTCTTCGTTAAACATGCATGGTATTTTATATATTAATTTCATAATGTAAAGACTCTAAATCTTTTTTATATGATATATTTTTACTCATAATTACTATCATTTTTATCTTCTTTACAAAATTTAAAATTAATATAAAATACTTTTATTATTAAATATATTAAGACGTTTTGTGACTAATTAGTCCTTAAGTAGATAAATTTATAATTATATAATATTATTAAATAACATTTTATACATAAAATATATAATTATTATTTAAATAATATAAAATTTATTAATCAAAATAAAAGTTATATGTAATTATCTTATTTATAAAAAAAATATTAAATATATTACTTTATTTAATTATATACTTACAAATAATTTAATTACTTTAATTAGTATTTTACATTTTAATATTAAAATAATTACAATCAGTAATAAGGACTAAAAAACACTAACAAAATATTAAAGATTTTAAAGTAACAAAAAAATTTAGAAAAACTAAAATAAGACAGGAGAACATTTATAAGATTTTTAAGTTAATTACTTTACATTAATTTTAAATTATGTAAGGATAACAAAACAAGAGAATAATGATTGTTTATGTTCTATATAATTTTAATATATTAAAATCACTATTTTTAAAATATAAATCATATTTTATTATTGTTAAGATATTAAATTTCAATTTATTGACATATTAAATTTTTTTAAGATATTTTACACGGACAACATTGAGGGGAACCTTTGGAATTATCAATCGATGAATCTCATTAGAATTATTTCTCCTTTTGACCAAAGCATGGAAAAAAACTGTAATTCGATCTCTATCTTTGAATCATAACATCTTAGACATTTCTTTCCAAAACAAATATTAATCATGAAGAGCATGATCAAGCTCCTCCTTAGCACTCTTTTATTGACAGAGAAGTCCATCAATATCAGACAAACTAAATGTCTCTAAGTTTTGTTGAATACCAAGGACAAGACCTTGCTTAAGAAAAATTGCATTGTGAACATTACGAAAAGAATTTTTATTTCCGTCTCGGAGTTCAATTTTCAACTTTTTTAACTTATATGTTGTAAAATAAACATAGGACAACCAATAACTTTATTAGCCCAAGAATCATAAATAAGCTTCATACATGAAGTGTCTTGAAGCCACATAGAAAATAAACAAAAATTGCTAACCTTCCTCAAACAATATTTAAAGGACATACAAGAAAGATCATTAATATTAATTCAATCAAGGAATTCATTACAAGAAACTTGATTAGAAGTCACCCCTTTACAATCATTCGTCGATAGCACAACATTAAAATCTCCCATAATACACGAGATTTAGTATATTTTAAATTATAAATAATTATTTTTAAAATTTTGATCACAAACGAGATTCTGACAATAAAAAAGCTGTCACAAATTATGAATCCAAAATTACCATTCAACACATACTAATGGCGTTTTGTAATAAACTAAAAAGAACAAATTTTCAAATTTAACAACTTAACAATAACTTAAATTTAGGAAGTGAAAATAAAAAAAAACCCAACTTTAAGAGTTAACATTGACATTAAGAAAAAAAGACCTTGTTATGAATTACGTACAATAAAATTCAAAATGGTTTTAAATTAAGATTAAGAGGGGAAAAAAATAGTCTTTAACTATCTCTTGCAAAATCGACTCCATGATCATTGTGAATGCATCTTAAATTGTTAGAACTTAAAATTTATGTTGAATTTAAATTAGTGAATAATTATTACAAAGTGCTGTTAAAGAAATACTTTTAGAATATTAATTAAAAATTGTTAAAAATGATACGAAGACAATTAAAAAATTATAACAAAGTATACTATTATACAGTTTCATAATTTTTTTATCATTTAACTAAAACTCTTAGACTAAGGGTGTTTGACCCAGTTTATTTTTCTTTTTTAAAAATAGCTTTGAAGTTAAAGCTAAAATTTAGAACGCAAAATGACAAGTACAACTTGTTTGTCAATCTTTTATAGCTAAAATATCCCTTTTAAGTAAAAGTTATTTGGTAATTTTTTATAAAACTTAAAATGTTAATTTATTTAAAATAAATTATTTTTAAAAATTAAAACTATATTATAAAATACAAATAATATTGCGAAAAAAATAATTTACAAAAAAAATTAATAATAAAAATATTACGTATAAGTGTTTAAATTTTTTTATACACGTCAAAAGTTACTTCAATTAATAATATTTTATTTTAGTGACGATTTACAGATAATATACATTGATTGCAAATGATAAAATATTTAATATATTATATTTTGAGTGTTATATTATACTGAAAAAGACAACCACAACACAGGTATGGTAGCATAAATAAACACACACTTGAAAACTAAGTTAGGAAATTATCTTTTTCAATACTTAAATCTATTTTTAAATAGAAAAATGGGTTATGAAATAATGATGAATGTTAAAACATCTTTCTGCATTGGTATATGTGTAACATAGTTATTCTCCTTTTTCTCCAAGAAAAAAGTATAGAATCCTAGTTATGATTTTGACAAGTACAGTAAAATATGGTTGAAAAACCTCTCTATACTCTCTTGAATCTTGCACATTACAATTTTCTGAAAGATATGTTTTTCAACATGCCTCTGCTGAGAATAAAGTTTGTTTGGTGCTTTAGTGAATCCAATTTGTGTTTCCACAATGAGGAGTTTTGGAACTGTGGGATGACTTTCTGGTTTGCTCCAAAAGGATTGAAACAATTGTATCGGACATGAATTAATAATACAACATAATAAATATGTGGTAAGAAAGCAGTTATAACTAATGTTGAATGAGTCAAATACTTTGAAATACACTCCCATGATATCAGGAAGTCACTATACACATGACTTGAGGACCACTACATACGTCTTAGTGAACTGATTATCTGGTCCACATAAGTGGAGACCCAAGTCAACCTATAAGGAAAACTTCTGAAGGGGAAAAAATACGTTTTTCATATTATGAGAGAACAAAACTAGACACTAGCAATGACTTGAGCGTCGGAGTGCAATCGCAGGTACCCCTACCGACCGGACGGAGCACACACGTAAGAGAGGAAGAGCTTCGAAAGATTTGGAGACTATCAGCACAACAGCGAATTGTGTATTCAATGGACAAACATTACTTAGGTCCCGACATCCACACAGGTACACCAATCATTCCAAAGGGATAGCGTATGCTTACATGATCTCATCAACACCCTCTCATGAGTAAACCTATAACAAAAGAAATCACTCAAAAGATATATGTCAATTCTCTTTCAGGTTTAACATTGATGAAATGGATTGTTACATATAAGTCTGTATCTAAATTATGAAAAAAAGTGTGTGATTTCATTTGGGTATGCGAGGAAGTGTGAATCACAAACAAAGTGGTTTGAATTATCGAGAATGGTTAGAAAGTGAATGAGAATGATAAAGAAACATGCAAAAGAAAAGCACTCATGAAAAAGTAAAAGAAATCACCTCAGAAGATCAAACAGTTCAGTTGCCACAGTTTTGAAATTCGAAAGCTCAGTGTTGGGTCTCGTTCCAACTGCGATCCTTCATGCACCCACCTTCAATATGTCCTCCAACACCACCATTTGGATCATGCAAAGTTCTTCAACATATATAACGTCACAAATTTATGTGCATGTTTTTCAAAAACTCAAGTTCAATAGTTATATACAGTAGCAGTTTTTCTATTTCTGTTGTTTATTTTTCGAAGATGTTTGAAATAATTTATACATGACTTTATAAACAATATAAGATAGACACTTTCATCCTGCCTCTCTATATCTTCATCTTCCACCTTCATAAATTTTCATATTTCTAAAAATATTGTTCTTACGTAATCTAGAAGTCTTTTTTCAATTTAACTTTCAAATTACATAATCCAGAAACATTTTTCTAAGTTGCATGATTACTTTCTGGATTACATAATCCGGAAGCCTTTTTTAGCTTCTAGATTATGTAATCCAAAAGTATTTTTTCAAATGTTTGTCCGGATTACATAATTCAAAAACTACTCTATAGGGATTGCACAAGAAGGATAAAAATATATTTTCATATTTTATATGAGAATGGCAGAAGAACATATGGATGTGCAATAAGAAAGAGTATAACAGATATAGTTTTTCAAAACTCGCTAAAAGAACAAAAAATGAACAAAAAAAAGCTTTAGAAAAACTGAAATCAAGCTTTGAAAATTTGAGAGGAAATAAAAATATATTTTACCCAAAATAATATTAAAAAAAATAGAAATAAGAATCAAAAGGTGTGAGCGAAAGTGCAATACAATTACCAAATTTAAAGCCATGTAGAGATGAAGTTGAACACGATGATGATTGAGAGAAAAGCTTTGTAGAAGTGTCTATTAGCAACAAGAGCTACACTGTTCTTCATTATTGGGAGGTCGTAAACGAGAGTCATATTGGGCCAGAAGAGCCCAAAATTTCTCTCATAAGTTGGGCCGGGCTTTAAATTTTCATCAAACAAAGCAAAAATGTAGGTATCAAAAGTCCGGTTGGGCATGAGTGGGGTTCCAATCCCAGAATTGACGTGTCGTATGAGATTTCCATTGTACTCAGAAGCAGTCTTGGGGTCAACACCGAATTGGGCCGGATCACCGAGGGAGGGCCAGCCCGTTTCGGCAATGACGATCTCAACATCCTCAAAGCCCAAAAGCTTCAGCGCCGAATAAACAGCGTCAAGTTGCGCGTCCAACATGTTGGTGTATCGGAGTTTGGTGTTGTCGTCAAAAACAACACCTGAATCGCTCCGAAAGAGTGCATAATCAAGGTTGCTGACAGAGGTACCAAAAAAAGGGTAAGGGTTAACCATGAAAGGTGCATTGGAAGCTTTGAGAAAACTGAGCATTGGTTTGATGACGTGCGTGTCGTAGCCTTGTCGGAACTTGGCCGTTGAGGGGGGGCTTGAGTTTGACAAAACGCCCAGAGAGTGTGGAGTGGAGACTTTAACGTTGTTGTCCAGGGATGCCGTGACGAGGGCCACGTGAAGGGTTTGCATGGCGGGTACGAGGTTGCTGATGAGGAGTTTGTTGGCGGTGGACAGCACTTCGTTGCCTACGAGGATTCGGATTAGTTTGGTGGCGGGGAGGAACGGTTGGACGTTGGTTTTGACCCATTGTTGTGCGAAGGTTAAGTTAGTTATTTGGGGGATTTGGTCGTTGGGAACAGTTATGGTTACCTCTATGCCAGTGTTGGCAAAAGCGTGTAGAATTTCAGGGTTGGCGTCGAAGATTCTCACCCTGTTGATTGTGGTGGATTTGGATAGGAATTTTGCTACCTTGGAAGGTGGAGGAAGGTTGCTAGCCACTGTTCCATAATTAACACCGATTTTTGCTGTTGCTTCTGCTTCTGTGAGATGTTAAAGATATCAGATGATGAATGAGAAGAATATATAGTTGAAATAATGGAATGGGCTTACCTTGGATTAGAGCTAATGTAACAAGAAGCATAGTTGCATTGAGTATTGAAGCTACAAGAGGGGTTTGTTCCATGGTTTCCTAGATTTGATAGAAAAAGTAGTTAATGGATAATGGTTAGTTAGTTAGTTGAGTCTATGATGAAGTAAATTTGAGATGCTTTGCTTTGGGTTCCGGTGAGGGGACATCTTTTTCTACATGTTTGCTTCTCTTTTTTCTTTCTTCTGGTTCAAGATTACATAAATACTCATACTAGAATTTAGTAAAATCATTATAAACTCTCTTATTAAAAAAAAAAGGCAAAACTCTCTTATTAAAAAAAAAAGGCAAAGTAATCAACACACATAATCATGAATCAACTGCAGAAAATAAACAACACAATATTTAACGTGATTCGTTAATTACAACCTACATTTACACGAACAACTATTAAATTTTCATTCTATCCTATTGCGCACCAATTACAAGTACAATGATTAAACATACTCATTATGTAGTATACATAATGTCTACTCAACCCAATCCAATTATTTTTGCCTTCATACCCAACATCATATGCACTTAAAAATTCAAACTTTAAATCTGAACAATAGTTTTGAAAGTAAATCTACTCATTAAGTTTGAAATGCATTCGGCATAAGAAAATAAGTTGTTTTTTTTTTAGAACTTAAAGCAGGGTTTTAGTGAAACTTGTTATAGAATTCATAGTTTATATTTTATATTAATCTATGAGTGTAACGAAAGTAAACAGAGACAATGGAATAATCTTTCCTTGGGAGGATGAAGAAGGTTTTGTCAAATTGTACGTAGAAAGACTCTCCTAAGAAGCAATCTTGGTCTTTTAACAAACATATAAAAAACAAAAAAGGAGAAAGAAAGTAACAGAAATAATGATTCATTCCATCCTCGAGAGCAATCTCAAGAGGGTGTTATTTTCTTCTTAAAAATATTATAAGCAAAAATAATCTTAATCACAGTTATTTAACCAATATTTTTAGCCTAATTATTAATATTTTATTACTACATATATTGATTTTTTTTTATTTGAAGAGTAATGTTCAGGCAACACTAATAATAATTACAAGTGGTTTGTTTATTCCTTGGTTTTAAGAGTGATTATAGTTTATGTGAAAAATTTATTTCATAAATAATTTTCTAACATTTTATTTAGTTATTTAAAATGTAAATTGAATAGGACAATTCAACATAACTTTCTTTTAAAAAAATTGTGAGGAAATTTGTACTTTAAAAGTTTAAAAATATTCATTCATATAATATTAAATAAAACTAATATTTTATTGTTGACTATTTCATCAGTCTAATTTATAAGTTAGTATTTCGGCCTTTACTGCATGCAACTATTTGTTTTATGAATATTACATTTATATAGTATACTTGTATTTAAATTCTTAGAATATAAAGTTACTATTTGTTTTCATGTATATGACATTTACATAGTATAATTATATTTGAATTCTTAAATTCATTCAAAAAAATGTCTATATATTTTTACATGTATTTTCCATTATAACTAGTAAAAATACATACGTTAATTATCTGCATATATATTCTTTATGAGGTAATGGAAAATAAGGAACATAAAAAAAATTGTGTAGAAGAGTAGTTTGAATAGTTATATTTTGTAGATGTTTTTGAGAAACTTTGTTTATATTTTAAATAGTAATATGTTTATAGGATTATGTTAATATTATAAAAAGTGAATTTATATGTTTGTATTTCTTTGAATACCTGTTTTGGAGATGTTACAAATTTGAAATGTTATAGTTTAGGTATTGCTTGATTGGTTGACTTGAAATTACATCAATTTTTCAACAAAGCGATTGAAAATCTATTTATGGAATTTCTTTAGTGGGCTAAGCAACAAACCAACGTATACATGTTCCAGGCTCCTTCTTCCTGTACCTTCATACTTTATTAGGACACCCATACAAAATATGAAAAATGTTTTTTCTTTTAATAAAAAAATAAATTAATCTTAAAATTTTACCTTCTTCCGTCCTCAATTACGACACTTTCCAAGCACCTTATATTGGTTTGTTACTGATATTAACATTTTTTTTGTTTTTTAAAAATATTTTAAATTATATAATCAGATATTTTTAGATTCAGAAGTGTTCTCTAAATTTATAAAATCCATAACTAATTTAATATATATATATATATATATTTCAAATTATATAATCTAAAAATTAATAAAAAATCTTGATATGTTAACATCTAATATTCTACTTTCGTTTTACAACTAACAATATTATTATTATTATTATTTTACATCTAACAATACTATTATTTTAATATTTTTTATATTATTTAATTATAATTTTGTTTTATTATATATATTTTTTAAACCATCACATTTGTACATCAAGTTGTCAAAACATAATTTTTCAAAAGAGAAATAATTTTTAGATTATATAATCTGAAAATTAATTCCAATTTTTCTTTTAAATATTTAATCTAAAAGTTAATTTAAATTTAATTTTTTTAAAGATATGTAATCCATAATATAAATTATACCAGAATATTAACTTTTTATGGGTGCTGAGATACAAGAAAAGGCAACCCATGTTCCAATAGTCATATTGATCTTAATAATCAATAAGAATTCCAACCTTCATGAAAAATTCAAATGGGGTTCATCAATTTCTGTTTGTTTATTTCATAATTTCATGTTGTAACTCATTCTAAAATAATTTGTCATTAGTCCCACTTTTTTATTTTGTACTAATTTCAGTCATTAATGTTAATTATCAATGCTAAAGCTGAAAATTTACCTTGTTTTTGTTTAATAATTAGTGGGTAAATGTCCAACCTTTATACATTTAATTGATTGTCCAAATGTGAGGGGATTGTAAATTGAATTTAACTAGTTAACGACAAAATTTATGAAGAGATGTAACAGTGATTATAAACCCTAACCAATTTATCTTCTATATACAACAATAATGGATGAGAAGCTTTGAGATTTGAAGAACATGGGAGAGAGATGAGGCACTTCGTGATAAAAGAAAAAGAAGAAGAATTGTACTATGAATCTGAAAAAAAAAATTACTAAAATTTTCTTTATTATTTATTAGTTATTTGATATGCAATATTTCTTTTATTTATTTTTATTAGGTGTTTTTTTCATAGAATATCCAATTATATGCTACACCTTGAATTATAGTTTAAAATTAAATCGCAGTGTGACATTCAATTTATATTACAAAATGACCACAACATGGATATGTCCCACAATTTCATAATGTGTAAGTTGTTGTTTTGACCATGCACAAACCGATCTTTATTAGAATTGTGGTTTATGCCATAAAAAAATGTTGTATAATTCGATGTGTTTTTTTATTATGATTCATCGGTTAATAATTAAATGTTATTTTACCAAAACAGTTCAATACCTCTATTGCTGAAATAATAGTATAACTAGCAGTATAATAGTTTTTTTGACCATGATAAGGTTATTTATTTTTGTTTTTACCAAAATGGGGTCCGTTTAAAAAAAATTACAAATTTAGGCAAGTCGTGCCAATTCGGCACGACTTCATATGCAGAAATCATTCCAATTAGGCACGACTTCTGCCATGTCATACTGAAGTCGTGCCAACTTGGCACGACTTCTGCCCCGTCATATTGAAGTCGTGCCAAGTTGACACGACTTCTGCCACGTCATTTTTTTTTTCTTAATTTTTTTGTTTATATATTGGATAGTAAGTTATGTAATGTTAAAAATTAATTTGATACATAATTTTCTAAGAGTGTTAGTTTTAAGAAACAAAGAATTGGATAATCGTGTATGGATCATGTTTGACAGTAATGTAATACAATAACTTGATTATGTGATTAATTAAAAAATGAAGAAAATTGTTATTGAATTTGGAAACAAATAGATAAATGAAAAATTATTATATTTGGAAAATAAATAGCGAATTATTGTTGTGAATTTGCAAAATAAATAATTTGAGAAGTAATGATTTTACAAAACACGTAATGATGAGAAGAAATTAATTTTTAACATTACATAACTTACTACCCAATATATAAACAATAAAATTAAAAAAAAATTAATTATGACGTGGCAAAAGTCATGCCAAGTTGGCACGACTTCAGTATGACAGGGCAGAAATCGTACCAAGTTGGCACGACTTTAGTATGACATGGCAGAAGTCGTGCCTAATTGGGACGACTTCTGCATATGAAGTCGTCCCAATTAGGCACGACTTGCCTAAATTTGTAAATTTTTTTAAACGGACCCCATTTTAGTAAAAACAAAAAAAAAAAACCATCATGGTAAAAAAACTAGTATAATATGAATAAAATTCAATTTTATTTTTTAATATAATGTTATGATTAATACTGCTATATTAAATGTGTATAATAGTATTGTTATAATGTAAACCCAGTCTAAAAAAAAAGTATACCACTTTTTTTTATTTTTACTTCATAATAAATGCACAAGTGCTAACTAATTAAAAATAAAATAAATTATTTGTCTAATTGTAAAAGATTTTTTTGTTATTTTAAAATTTTAAGTATGATAATTAAATAGAACCAAAATACATAAAAATTAAAAATAGAAAAGAAAGTGCTATATTAAAATGTTATAATGATGTTCACATATACACCCTACTCTTTAACTAGAATTATTGAATAAAGATGAATGGATATTTATCCTCTAAAAATATTATTTATTCATAAGGATGTATATTACAAATTATTGGAAGAAAAAACATCATAAAAAAACAGTAAAAGAAAATTATTAATATAATAATAATACTTCATAAATAATTATACTTGTATTTCTTTCCTCTGCAATAGTTAATAACACTAGTTGTATATTACAGAAAAGTCCTAAAGCATTTATACACAAGGGTGCGAAAAGATAAAAAGACAAACTGTACATAACAGAAAAACAGAAAAGAAACTATAACAGAAAAAGAAAAATAGGCCCAAAGGAAAAAAACTTCTAATACTTTAACATATGTAATTGTTATAAAAATTGATGTTTTTTAATTAAAAAATAATAATATTCATTATTACAAATAAAATAAGTAAGTCAATATATATCATTTTTTAAAATGTGTAAAGTTAACTAGCATTTTTACCACATATAATACAAATGATGTTGTTTTGTAATAACTACTGGAGGATTATTGAATTTGCATATAAAGCTTTGTAAATTTTCATTACCTTAATTAACCTTCAATTTCGCAGGAAGTTATAATAACGCAATTCTGGATTATGTATTCTGATCCAGAAATGAGTTTATTGGTAATACAAAGTTAATATGTCCTTGGGGAGATTTATGTTTGACAAGAGAGAAAAATTATATTTTATGAATGAAGATAAATATAATTGTAATTTTTTTTATGAATTAACTTAAATTTACTTCTTTCTTAATATATGATTTGAATAAATTAGATTAGTCCTTTATTATACTCGTCACCTATTATATAATTAATTTGCAAAATTTGTTCCTTTTATAAGGTATAATCAACTATGAGGTTTGCACCCACTTATATATGAAAGACTCTAATATCTAGTCGACGTCGAGACTGCCAACTCGTGCGTGGGACAATATATTTTAGGTGGTTCGATAGCGGCCCTGATATCATATTACAAAGTGAACTTTAAACCTAACTCAACCCTATAAAACCGACTCATGGAGTGAGGTTGGCACCCACTTATATACAATAAAATGCTATAATCTCTAGTCGATGTTGGATCTCCAACGCAATTAATAGTCTTATACTATCTAATATTATTTTATAATATATACACTTAAGATTTTAAAAGTTTTAAAAGTCTGGTCCATTTTCAGTTTATTAAAGCTTTTTCAAAAACTTGTTTAGATACGGGATGAGGTTTCTACAAGAGTACATGCTTATGGTGTTTTTCCAACAGGTTACAACTCATCTATTATTTCTCTTATTTCTGAAGTTTTTTACCCACAAAATATGGGATTCTTTTTAATCATATATAATATTAAATATGTAAAAATATTATAAATTTTAATGATATATAAAAATATCTTAAAAAAACATTAGAACTTATTTAGTCGACTCCATAGTAGTGTTAAATATATTTTAATATTAAACATATTTTAATAGTTTTAAATACATTAAAACGTTGATTCTAATAATATTACATACGTTTTAATAATTATAAATATGTTAAAAAATGTTAGAGCATCTAAGTTGATTCTAATAATATTAAATATATTTTAGTTTTTTTATAAAAAAAATGTGTGTTAGTATTAATTAACTGAATATTCTTATATAACTCATAATGAGTTTCTTTTGTTAAAAGTTTTTTTCTCTCACTTTCTATATAAATATTTTTCTTTATTATCACTTTTCTACTCATTTCTTTCATTCACACTTATTATCATTCTCTCTTTCATCCATAATCATCTCATTCATTAGCATCCTTGTCTACACATACCTCCTTTATCCACATTTTTATTTCCAAAGTCCTTTATTCATACTTATTTTCTTCATCTACACACATCTCCTTCATTCACATTCATCTCTTCGTCTCCTTTATTCATACTCATTTCTTTTGTCTCTTTCATACACTACAATTTTTTTTAAATTATATTTTATTTTATTGAAGATAATGACGTTGTAGGAGAAATTATTTGTTTTAAATTAGTGTCATTAACATCAATTTAACTTACATTATCTACTAATAAATAACTAAATTTTATAACTTTTGAATCAACTAGTCGATGTTACTTTCAAATAATTAATTAACATTAAATATATAACATGTAAGTTTAGTTGACGCTAATAAAATGTACATTTGAAGTCGCCACAAATGTCATAACTTTCCGAATTAGAGAGACAATTTTTTTACTAACACAAAACCAACAACTTTAATGACAATTTAACATCGACTTTATCTCATTTGTGTTAGTTTTTTGGCACAATAATAATATGAAAAAATCACTTTTGCTTCATATACTCCTTATATATATATATGAAGTGGTTGAAGATGTTTGGAGTTTAAGAAGAAATCTCATAATTCACTTTATCTTAAAACATTATTTTTTTCTTCTGATTAAAATATATTGCTATATGGGTACAACATAGTATGTGCAAAAGAGGTGTGGTAAGTAATTGAAGGTAGGAAGGAATGAAGTAGAAAAATTGATGAGGCACATCTTCTACAGTATAGGGACTTGGTAAATGGGTTTATGAACAATATACTTCCCTTGCTTTTCAAAATGCATAGGAACACCACTGAAGACTCTATACTTTCCTCAGAGCACATCACTTTCCTCAGAATGCACGCATGCTGAGTTAAAGAGACCATGGACATGACTCCAAAAGTTTCCAACTTTCATCCCTTTTCTCCCTCATGTAACACTTTGCAAACGTTTAACATAGATGAAATAGAATGAATAATTCAGAGAGTTTGATTCATTTGCTAAGGACCCCAGAGAAATTGGTAAGAGTGACTAACAAAATGTGTTAGGTACCAAGAAGGAGCAATAATTGACAATTTGAATCCATGGCAGAAATAAGATATTTTCTGTAAGCAAAAGTAAGAATCATAATATCCCTCGATTATGTAAACTTGTATTTCTGGTAAAAGTAACAATCATATAAACTAGCATTTCTGGTAAAAGCAACAATCATATCCCTCCACTATATATAAAGCTGTTTCATAATTATACATGACTCTTTTCATAAGCTTTTGTAAACTCAGATATTTCATTTTGGTCCTGTATATATTACTGATAAGGGGAATCAACAATAAATAATTTGAGAATTTTACGTCTTTATAGTTTTTCTCAACCCCTTGGATATATGTTTCAGATGTATCATTTTCCTTTTACATAGGATTCTGGCGAAAAGTATCTGATCTTTGTTTTTAATGAGTGTATATTCTCTTGACTGCAACTTTTTCAACTCTATCTGCTCAGTTAGTAGTTGTATTAAGAACAAACTTTGTTCTTCATATTTACCTTGTACGAGTTTAGTAAAATTGTTTTCGGAAGGTATTCGTGTTCTGTCTAAGAAACATGCTCCTATACTGTGTTTGTTAACCCAGAAATAATTCATGGAGATATTAGTGATTAAACACATATTAGTTTCTTTCATAGATAGGTGTTCTTAATTGATGGGAATCTCAAATTTAATGGTTAATGAAAAATAATGAGGAATGAATATTAGTAATTGAATCATTGAATATATTTAATTTTAAAATATTGTAATTATATCTCTTGAAGACTTTAAAGTTCAACTTATAAAGTTGAAGATAATATTTTTAAGGTATCTTGAAAATGTGCAAACATTAGTTATCCAAGAAACTTTTTTCTCATTCTCTGTATAAAGAGAACTTGTGGGAGAAGAGATGCAAGCACGAGAGAAAAGCAATTTCAGTGAGAGGTTAAACAAACCTTGTATTTCATCTAGTTGGGTGAAATTAAGTATTATTCTCATAGAGTGAGAGAAACAAGTATTGTAATCCTACTTTAATAAATAAAACATTTGTTAGATTAGGTCCATGAGTTTTATTTCTCTAAGTTGAGAAGATTTTTACATGTTAAAATTTTTCGATATCATTTTTTTTTCTGTTTTCTTTATCTACCCACAACTTCTACCCATTTTATATCTACATTAAAAAAATTAATTTTAATTTTCCCAATATTATTAATGAGTGAGTTGATTAATTGTAACCATAACCAAAAGCAAATGTGACAGTGTGCTATTGTGTGAAAAAATTATTTCAGGACAAAAGTTTTAAATTTATGGTTGTAAAAGGAAAAGGAAAAACTGTAAGAAACAAACTTTTAAGACTAATTTTGACCAGTTGCTTCTCTCGACTTTAGAAAAAACAAAGCTTACCTGCAGCTTTGACATAGCCAAAACCAACACTCTTGTTTCAGTGTATATATAGAAAAAAAATATAGAATAAAACTATTTATTTTTCCAGTTATTTCTCATTCCTTATTTCACCTAATATATGATGAGCTTAATCTCCTGAATGTGTAACACCCTATAATTTACATATAACTATTACAATAAAAGTTCTACCAGTTTCTATACAAACTTGGAGTTTTTCAAAAACATTCCTAATACATGATTAGGATTTATAGAAATACAATTTACATATCCACAACTCAAAATAAGACTCTGAACCCTCTAAGGCTCTCCTGCACCTGTATGGTCATCTGCTCGTGTACATAGTACAGTCATTGCAGTTCAAACACAACAAGAAAAGCAAGGGTAAGCTAGTGAAAATAGAATTTTATAATATACACAATTAAATCAAAAGAGAAAACCAAATTACATGATCAATTTCTCAAATTATTCAACTTTCTTCAAATCTCAACATTAAAACAATCACATAGATCTCACATGGATCTACACATCCAAGATATTCAACAAACAACGTCTTCCGGAAGACCCGTATTAAGTAAGTCCTACCAGAGACTAACAACTGATCCAAAGATTACCAGCGAATCCAACAGAAAGGATCAGGGTAAGTTCAATACAACCCAAGCCGTGCATCTCATATGTCACGGTGTGCATGAACTCCCCCATCAGCTTCTCACCACCTGATATCTTAGTCTATGTGACTTAGATCATCAGTGAAGCTCGGAGATCTCTGTTACCACATAGGCATCAATACTTAATACACAGCCAACATCAGTCCATACATTATCCCAAATGTATGAATTCAATTCCGTCAATACAATATCATTCCAAACACGATCCACAACATTCAAAAACGTAATTAAAATAAAAAAACAATACTTAAATATTAAACCATCAAAATATAATATTTTTACAAATTTAAATAACATATAAACAAACAACCCAATATATATAACACACAACATGCCTGCAAGAAAAATTGAATATTGGGACCACGTCCCTTCCGCATTCAGATCTTCTATCCTAGGGTGCTATTAAAAATTAAATTTAGCTTCCCTTACCTCAATTACTTGCTTTCCAAGCAACTTTTAGAATTTTATTCCCCGCCGTTTGGATAAGCTTCAAGATTTACGGGCCTAATGCAAATTATCCAAACAGAACAAAATTTCAGTATATAATATAATAAGTTGAGAGGATTAAACTTCTCAACTGACCCCACCAAGATTGATGACTAAATCCTAAGGAAAAACAGAGAACAAAGGATATTTAGAGTAAAAATGAACTTACTCTATTTGAAAATCTGATCGGGTAGAAATGTTCCTTAACTCCTCTGCTACAGCGTGGTATGATCAGATTCTAAAATAGATGAAGTTTGGGAGAGAAATTAAGAAAGAAAAAGAGAATTGAAGAGAGAGAGAAAAGAGAAAATGGTATGAGGGGAGGGGGTCTGTAGCTTTTTGTAAAAAAAAAACGCTGTTACAAAATGCTTTTTACAAATGTATAAATTAATATATAAATAAAAACAGTTTTTTTAATTTTAATATATTTTATATATTTGAACTCTTTAAATTTTGCAAATCTATTTTGATAGATACAAAATCTTTTTTGAAGATGTGCAAGTTATGTAGAAAGAGGACAAGTGGCTGGGCATCATGACCACATATTATGAATTGTGGATGTTATGATTAGTGACACATTTCAATAATTTGTGTCAAACATATTAAATAGTTATTATTATTGATTGGCAAATTATGTTATAATAATATACATTTATTTTATATATAATCTCCATTAACATTGTATGGATTTGAGTGAGTATTATTTATCTGATGAAAAAAAAAGAGTATGGCACAAATAATTTATGAAGAAATGAGAGCGAAAAGGGGAATAAGTTATATTATTCTTGCAAAGGTATAAAGAAAGAAGAAGAAACACAGACTGTGTTAATTAGGTGAAAAAGATGAAATTATCCTTAATTTTTAAATTATATATTAGTAATTTGAAAATATCATAACTATCATACTTATTTGGTTAGAAGAGATAATTAATTATAGAGATTTCAAATAAATTATATATTCGAATATGCTTAAAAAAATAAATAAATGCTTATAAACTAAATAATCAATTATATATAATAATAATCAATTGTCATATATGGATAATGCAACATAATCCACTGTGTTATAACTTTTATAACATAATTATTATATTATAAATAATTGATAATATAATATAATACAATAAAAAAATATTCTAAATAATGAATACTACTACTACTAATAAATAATAATATAAATACTTTTAAATAATAATAAAAATAAGTTAATAATATTAATAATGTAAATATTAAAAATTATAAAATAATTGTAGTAATACAAATAATAATATTTAAAATTAATTTATAAAATAATAATGATAAAATCATGAATAATAATTATAATAATTATAATAACAATATTAAAAATATTAATAATCAAAATAAAATTAATTTCCTAAAATAATAGTAATTATAATAATAAAATTGAAATAATAATAATAAAAAAAAATCAAAATAAGTTTATTAAATAATAATATTGACTGTAATAATTTTATTTTATATCACGGTATTAAACTGTTCTTATGATATATTGTTTTTTTGTCAAATCTTTGTAATTTAATTCTTTTTTATTATATTGTATTGCACCATTATATGTTTAATATTTATTAGGGGTTGGAAATTTTATACAATTTCAATTTATTTTATCAAATTTTATAATTTTGATTAATTTTTTAATAATTATTTTTATTTAATTCCATCAAAATTTATTTTCAACCATTTTACATATATCCATAATGTTAGATAAATTATATTTTATTTCAACTGAGATAGTAAATTGTAGTAGAAATAATGATTTAATAACATCCGAATTCTATATACAAATAACTAATTATATTTTAATTTAAGTTAATTTGAACAATAGGACAAAATTGTAATATTAAATTTTTATTGATTAATTTTTTTTATCAATCATACATATTTATTGTAAACTTTCATAAATTTTTCATTTTTTTTTTTCATTTTACACCCTCTTTCTCATAGGTTCAGTTTGGATAGATTGTTCCACTGTAACACATATGGAAAGACATTGGAGTTGTTGATTTGGATCAACATATTTTCTGTGGTTGGAAGAGCACAAATATTTGTGGGAGAATGTTGAATTCGTGCACTCTTCAATGAGAGAAGAACATTCTGTTATCTACATGTAATTGGGATTCATATTAGTGTGTTATCCTTTTACATTTTTAACATTTTAAAAAAATTATTTTTTTTAACAATTTTTACATTACTCGTAAATTTCAATAATTTTTTTCTTTAAATTCACTCTACTTATCTTAATTTAAACAACTTAAATTTCTTCAAACTTTCTTTTTAAATCACTTTAAATCTGTTATCTCAAATCTTTAGACATTCCGTTTCTAATCCAAACAAATCATTAATTCAAACATTTTCGCTTCTCACAATTTTTTTTTCTTTCAATCTAGACAAAACATAATACCACACTCACTTCACTCCATGGACTGCGTCTATGCAACTATTCTCATATCCTTTTAAACCATCCATATTTATGTGATCTTTTGTATAAGTATTTTAAACTATTTTTCTTATAACATAAAACTTGTTTACGTGTGAGTAAAACAATGTTTATAAGGATTTTTTTTTATAAAATCTTGATGTTATGCATCACTATACAACTTGACATCTTAGTTAGACTGATCAGATGAAAAAAATACTATTGAAATAAATAAAAAGAAAGAAAATACAAAAAATATGGGGGGATTACACCAAAAACTCATATGCTAACAACAACGATACATATGTAGACTATACCTATTCATACAAAATTATTCTAAGAACATACTAGATGAAAACTTATTATACCAATGAAATGATTATTTATGAATAAATCTTAAATTAGTCAACTTATCAGCACATACATTTTCTTCACGAAAAATATGAATAACCCTAAATTTGATTTTCCCACAATAGTTAAGACAAGTATTCCATCAATGAAATATTAATATAAGATGGTTTTTATAAATTAGCTTATCAAAATATTTTTTTCGTAGTTTATTGCTTTATGTTATTTAAAGTAACAATATTATGTCGACTAGTTTAAACTTATGCTAAGTATTTCTAAATTAAATAATTTTTTAAAATAATTACTTATTAAAAAGAAACTAATTTTTTAATAAAAATACAAAAAGTTATTTATTTTTTAAATAAAAAACTAGATAAACAGAAAAAAGATTGCATTTTATTTAAATAAACATTTAAAATAAAGACTAATAACTCATCCAAGTTACTCAAAAAATAATAATTTTTAACCTATTAGAAAGCAAAGCAAAGGGAAAAAATACAGAACTAAAACCCTAAAAAGTAACTAAAAATACTTCTTCATACGAAGTTTTTTTAAGTAAAACAATTATAAACAGTTAATAAATACTCACTACAAAAAAAATTATTAAATAAAAATTAATTTTAAAAACTAAAATTAAAAATCATTTTATAAATTAAAAAAATTATTAATATCTAAAATAATTTTTATTATTAATGAAAATTTACATAATAGTTTTTAAACTAATATTTAATAATTATTACATATTAAGATTTTAACTATTAACAACTTATATTTTAAATTAGTTTTTACTAATTTTTTAAGACTAATTTAAAATTTAAAATATTAATAATTAAAATTTTGATAATTAATTTAAATATTAATTTAAAAATTATTTTATAATATTTTATTAATAAAATAATTTTTTAGAGACTAATTTAAAATTTAAAATATTAATAATTAAAATTTTGATAATTAATTTAAATATTAATTTAAAAATTATTTTATAATATTTTATTAATAAAATAATAGAAACTATATTAGAAGTTAATATTTTTTTAATTTTTAAATAAATTAGTATAGAGACTAATTATTTTTTTTAAAAAATTTAGTTATTATTTGATATTTTTTTTAATGAATATAAATACTATTTAATTTATGAGTTACAAAACAATCTGTTGATAATTTTTTATTAAACAACTGTACACTTTGAAATTAATTTTAATTTCTATTATAAAAGACATTTTAATTTTTTACTTGTATTTAAGTCTTCCTATAAAGTTATTTATTCTGATACTGTAAATTTTAATTTGATATTATTTTTAAAATTATATTGTTGGTAAATATATATACTTAAAGTTTATATTATTTTTCACCAAAATTGATTCTAAAACTATATCGTTTTATAAATTAATATTCTAATAGACGCACAACATAGAATAAATTTTTATTTTGTTTTATAATTCCACATTTGTTTATTTTTAATAAAGATAGAATGAATATGAAAGAATAGAATAGTTATATTAAAAAGATGCATGATGATTATTAGTTTGTTCAATTATTTGGCTCTCCAATGTGGGAAGAGAAGAACAAAATCTGACAAAAGTCACAACAAGTTTATCATTACAAACTAACACCAACATTACATATATACCCACTCTCACACACTCACTCACTCCCAACATAACCAAGGACAGCATAACAGAGACAGACATGCGCCCATTCAAATGAACACAATACATTAGCCCAACAACATTTGCCAACAAAGAAAGAACCTTTTACTTTTCTTCTCTCTCTCTCCCAAAAAGACTCATTCTCTCTCCATCTCTGTCTTTTATCTTTCTTTTTTTGAAGAGATCGTGCTTTTGCTTCTTCTTATTCTTCTCCTTGTTCGTCTTCTTCTTCCCACTTACTCACTCACTCTCGGTGTTTGTGAGATGGGTATGTCATGGCTGTGCTGCTGAGAATGGCTCAGCCTCACAATGGCAACACTAGCAACACTGTCAACCAGGCTTTGGTGCTTCATGACTTTCTGGGCATGAAGCCAACCACTGATTCTCCCAAAACCACCGATGTAAGGTTGTCGGAACCGTCAGCCTCCGCCTCCTCCGCAGGTGGGCGTGGCCCTTTCTCTGCCACCTCTGACATCGCTTCTGGTGAGTACTATTTTGTGCTTTCTTTTTTCAGTTTTTGTAATCAAAGGTCAAAATTTTAAAATAAAAAAAATTGAGGGGCATACTCAGGGCATTACCCTTTGCCTAAAAGACCATGTTTTGGTTTGCATTGAATCTCATCTTTCACTGATGTTCTCTACCATCTCTTTCTTTTGGTGGGGTACTTCACTGGTGGATTGGTTTAATGAGATCAGTGCTGGGTTAGTTTACTTCACATGATTTTTCATAATTTCCCCACCTTTATTTTGAGCATTTGTTTCTTCATTCTCTAATATCTTTTCCAGCTACTGTGTTTGTTTTTTTTTTCTTTCTGGTATGTGAATATATTCTCTAATGCCAGGGGGTTTCAGTATGGTATGGTGTTTTATTCGACTATTGGATTCTTTCTTCTAGAGAATAATTTCGTGTACTAAGTGGGAGAATTGAATTCGTGCTGAAAATTTCTGATTGTTTTCAGTAGAAAACTGTAATGTTCTGTCAACATTTGTGCATTGGGTCATAATGAGGACACGGGGTTTTAGGTATTTATGACAATTATTGTTTCGTGTTGTTCCACTTTTTTCCTTTCTTGGCTTTTTTCATGTATAGATGAGATGGACATTCTTACCCATTTTTTTTATATTGTAGTTGAAAATGCAAATTATTTATGAAAATTTCTATTTCCTTTGAGGGTTTTCATTTCTATAAATGTAATGTTTTTCGTCTCATCAATTTGGTAGAGAAGCAGGTAGGAAACCATCTTGAGGGAGTTCCTTTCTATGGCCCAAGGAGTGATCTTTCTGGTACTGAGATCAGTAACAGATTAGTGGGAAGCAAGAGAAGTAATTCCGATTCCGCTTTTACGGGTTCCTCCAGAGATGCCTTCCAAATGGTCCCTGATTCCTATCAAAATTCACATTTGATGAAGGTTGCTTTGAATTATTGTTTAATTATTCTTCCCCAAATGTTCTCAATGTTCAAAAATGATTTTGCTTTTGCCTTCTTTGCTTTACACATCGAGTTCTGATTTTTCACAGGTCCTCCGGAATGCAGCTGGAGGAGATAGGTCTAGAAGGCCCAGTGAGGATGAAGTGTTACTTGGTATGCAGTCAATGAAACAATCTTCTCAGATATTTCAGCCTCCCTCCAGCTCTAAGATTGATGCCAATAAGTGGGAACGATCTATTCTCATGAACGTTGGCCCTTTGCAGCATCCACCCCGTGGAGGGCAATTGACACCTTTTGTCCACCAAATGGCCTCAAGCAAGATTAGGGATACCAATGCTGGTCCTTCGTTCATCTCTCAGTCAGCTGCTGATGAAGGATCTAGAACTGGAATCAAGGGCCCTGGAATTTTAAGTTCTATAAACGCAGCTGCTATGGGCACTGAGAAAACTCCATCTGCTGTGATGCTTGGTGGCAGCAGGCCAAAGGCTGGAAGTAATATCATAGAATCATCCACACCTCCAAGGTAAAACTTTCTTATAAATACAGTTTCCCAATTCCCCTTGTTTTTTTTGCACCCTTTGCTTTTGAAAAGGAAGAAGTTCCTTGACTTTATGCATTTGGTATTGACAGCAGTCAGCCTGCCCTAACTTCTGCCAGCCGTCAGATGACTATTTTTTATGGTGGCCAAGCTCATGTTTTTGATGATGTCCATCCTCATAAGGTCTGACCCCTGATTGTTAGTATGTCATATTTGTATGTTGCATTTAGTGTAATAACAACAATGAAAATTGTCTTATTCTTATCCCACTAGGTGAAATCACTACATGGATTACACGATATATACCATTGAGCACAGTTAAAAGCCAAGTTCTTAAGAATATTATTCACCATATGATCTCTTCTCACATGGCTCATATTTTTAATGATTTAATCCAATGTACCTTTTTGGTCCCCCCTTCTTTACATACTCATTTATGCTCTCACATTTTCTCTAGCTTGTCCCGTTAAAGCCTGACACTCAGTATGATGAACTTTCTTTGAGATTGATAGTTACTTTGCAGTCACAAATAACCTTAGATGCCTTTTTGAATTTTAATCACCAAGTTTATATATTGTGTGACATCTTCATTAACTTACCCATCATTTAGCAATATTGTTTCGATCACCAAATGCTTTAATTTACCCATCTCCAACTTTTATCTCCAAGTCATTTTCTTCTTGTTTATTGCCAAAATTATAATGCAGATACTCTGTCCCCCTCCTACTCAAGCAAAAGCCTTTTGATTCCAATGTCTTTTTCCAAAGTTCAAGTTTAGAGTTAACTTCTTCCTTTGATTTCTCTTTGAAAACTAGTTTGCATGTTACCCTAAAATTTGTGCCCTAAAATTTAATTTGTGATTTTTCCAAGGGTAAATATGAAACTATTTACATGACTTCTCCTAATAGCTTAACCTTATGGATTGTTGGTTCATGATGTGATATTAGAGCCTCTATGATTTAGTGGTTAGGTTTGTGCATAATGCTAGCTCTAAGGGCTCTTGTGTGGGGTGTATGTGTTAGAGATGTGTGATATAACATTCATCTGCCTTCGCTAATTAGTTTAAGCTTTTGGGGTGATTTGACAATCACTCTTCTAAAAGTATGGAGACCACATTTTCTTCAAAGCTCATTAGAACTTTTACTATCATTCTGGTTTAGCTGAAAAACATGTTTTGATATTAAGAATTGATTTCTATACCATACTTGTATTGTAGTTTCTACAACTTATTTTGCCTTGTCACTGCACTATCTAGTGTTTGTTTTGAACCTATAATTGCTGATAGATAAGACTTGATAGTAACCAATAACACTGCTGAACCAATAATTTGGCTACACTGCTCTGCCTACTTTCCTAGATTGAAAACTATGGATTTATTATGAGTCTTATTTACAATAATAAATAGAGATTACTGCTTTGTCTTTTGCAAGATATCCAATACACTGAAACTAATGTTCCTATTTTCCTTCCTTAAATAAATCCATATAAGTTAAGCATAGTATCTTAGTTCTTGCCGGTTGCTACACATTTGCTTGTTAAGAAAATTCTGCTGATGATCTTTCTATCAAAGGTCTCTTCTTCCTTGGTTATGCAACATTACTGCTAGGCATCAGCTCTTTGTGCCAAAGGTTATACCTCGCTGTGCTGTTTTTTGAGCAATTTTGTGATTTTGTTCAATTGGAACTCTTTAAGTTCTCCCAGTTTACCTTTTTCTTTGAAGAGATCAAATACATATTATTTTTGGGAGATGGAAATACCCCTTTTGGAATAAGCAACTTTTAAGGAAATACTTGAGTTTTTTTAGGTTTTTCATTTCAAATTGGGTTTCCAAGTTTTCCTTTTAAGTTAATTTCTCTGTTTCATTATCTCCCGCAATAATCATATGATAAACATATACCAACAATATAGTGTGTTTACCTATAACAAAGTACTTTATGAATAAAGTATGATCTTCTTCTTCCTCATTGCCGGTTGATTCGAACCCACTTGTGGTGAGTTCATTACTTAGATCTTGAGCATCTTCCGAATACATATTTGGTAATGATAGTAGGAGAGTTCCTTCATTTCAAGTGTCTTCTCCTCTTGAAATGGAGGACTAACAAAAAAGGGTTTTGTTTCATGAAAGATGACATCCAAGGTGATAAAGATCTGATGACTGTTGTTTTCTACACATTTTTATTTCACGTATAACCAATAAATACACATTGAAGGGCTTTAGAATATAATTTATTGTGATTAGGATTGTGAGATGAACAAAAACGCATCCAAAGAATTGACAAGGCAAACTTGCACTAGGAGAGAAGAGGAAACAATAGTGACTCAATAGAACTAATATCATTTAAGACATAGGTGGGTAACTTGTTGATGAGGTATTCGATAGTTAACAAAACTTCTCCTTAGTAGGCTTTGGGGACAGTCATCTAAAACAGGAGGACTCCTATTCTAGAACATGACGATTTCTCCTTTCTATAACCATGTTTTGTTGTGGAATGTTTACACATGTTAGACCTAATCCTAATCCTTAGTGGAATGTTTACCATTATCAGACCTAATCTTTTTCATGTTTTTCCCTAATTGATTTTGGACTAAACGGAAAAAATTAACAAAGACTTATAATCCTCGTATTTACTTTTCATCATGTATGTCCACGTGACATGGGTACAATTGTCAATAAAAGTAACAAACCATTTTGCTCTAGAAATAGATACTAAAACAAGTTCCAAAACATCAGAGTGAATTAAGTCAAATGAGAGATTACTCTTTTTGCCACAGATAGGTTAGGATGCACAATAATACTTTGACAATTGATAAATATCACATTTGAAAGATTCAATAGACTCATTGGTAAACAAGGAGGGAACAAGGATTTGATAAGGTTGAATGAAGGATGTCCAAGTCTTCTATGGTGAAGCCAAACTTGCCCATATTTTTTATGTTGCTTGATAACTTGTGATCTTTGTTTTGTTTTGTTTTGGTCCTTAGACTCCAACATATACATCCAATTGTGCTCCTTAGCAATTACAATCCTCCTCCTCATGACAAAGTCCTGAAATAACAGAAAAACAGATACTCAACAATTCAAATCCTTTGTAAGTTTCTATACAGAGATAAGATTATTGGCCACTCGTTGGACAAATAAAACATTCTTTACTATAGATGATTCCAAAGAGACATTTCTAAATCTGCATATGGGTACACTATTATATCATTTGCATTTGTAATGAATTGTTCTCTAGTCTTTTTGACATATGAATTGAAGAATATAGAAAATGGAGTCATGTGATCGATTGCTCATGAATCAAGAATCCAAACACTTTGAGATACATGACAGCAATATTAAATGTACTCTTACCATTTATGGATAGGATATACGATCAAGAGAAAAAAACACAAGACAAAAAGACATAACAAAGAATCCTCAGGTCAAAAGAACCAAAAAACTTAGATTTACTCAAATCATAGCCAAATAGGACATCACCGCCCCTTCAAATGGGCTGAGGTCATGATGATTTAGTCTATGGTGGTGATGAGTGGGTTTTTCCAGTCTAGGCCTGTGGGCTACATGTTCCGATAACGATGGTGGCATTTGACGATGCATTGATGCTCTATTATGACTTAATTGTTGGTGTATTGTCGGTGTTGTGATTGCAGAAGTGGAACGTACCTTTCTAGCCCAACATTGACCTCAACAATGGTGATGGCGGTTGTTGACGTGGTAGCAGAAACAGGGCTCCCTAGATTTGGAGCTTTGATTCCACTTGTTGGACAATACAAGGGGGGAAAATAATAGGGGGATCTTTACCAATCAGCCACGAGCCAACAACAAGAGAATGACATCACCTTCAACATGAAATCCAAAATCTTTAAACAATAAGTTTTCAGTCTTTTTACTCTTCTTCCCCTAGAGCGGTAACATTCCTTAATAACAAATACCTAGTGGTCAATCTTACTTGTATCACAAAGGGACACTTACCTGGAATTTCTATTATGAATTTTTTTTATATAAGAAATCCACAAATCTAGGATCTATCACCCTACTCTATATTGTATTCATCTGAACCGATCACCAAAATGAACTATTGGTTTTGATACCAACTTTCCTAAGGAAATAAAAAATGATTTTATTAATAACAATCACACCAATTACATTTTCATCAGTTTTATTTGTAACAATCAAACTCTTTACAATAAGAAAACGAAAATACGCTGAAATGAATAGGAAAATTCTAAAGATATTTTTCCTAACTACATTGGAGATATTGAAAGTACTTTTATCATAACAATTCACTATTTACAATACAATATCAAACCATTCATGTGCTTCCACACAATAGCTTGAACTTTTGGAATATATAGTTCATAAAAATATGCTTTTTGCCCTAAAATGGTATAGTAGCAGCAAGTGGATGCAGAGGATCTCATTGGTTATCTTGTACTCCAAAATTTGTTTGCATTTACTATTGGTTTGTATCATTTTTCTCTTATATGATCCTCTTATATTATAGATTAATTCAATCAAGCAAATCAGCCTTTTATGCTTATTTTTTCCTATAAATCTCTCTTTATTTGCAGATATATTGTTATTAACATTGAATTCATGGCTGAGTTCTTGGGTTTGAAACTACTTATTGCTATTGTAAGTGAGTAGTATTGTTAGTTTAAATTAATTGGAAATTACATGATTGAGTGAATCTCATTGAATAAGAAGTTAGTTCTATAAAATTTTATGATTTTCAATAAAATTTAACCAATGGTAGAAGTTGTAATGCTAAAATTTGTCTTATAGATGTATATCCTCGTGAAGATTTAAAACTAGTTTACAAGATACTTCAATTCAAAAGGGTAGGAACATCCACACTTGACACATTTTCACTTACGAGGATCCAAGTCCGTGTGTTTGTTTATAGTCATTACCTGTCTTTGAATGGGACTAGGTGATGATTATACAAATTTATGGCATGTTTCTTATAAGTAAAATCAAATAATGTAGGCATGATACAACTCATAGAGTTTGGAATCCTAATCCTATAAAACCAGTTTATTATACCTAAATATTCTGTCAATATGGTGGTGGCTTCTGATTTCTGAGCAGAAAAAAGGGGGGGAAACATGTAATGGCCATTAATAATTTTATCTGCTAAAGTTATTGTAAACGTTAAAAAGCAATAGTACTATGTGCAATCCGAAAAATCTTGAGGGGGTGTCATTGTAATTTATTCTAACATGTAACAAACTTGTTGTGTAAATAGTGTATATAAGTGAAATAGGCAACCACAGCAACCGCCACCAAGCATTATCACACTGCGGATTGACTACAATCACTACATGGATCAGTTGATCAGAAACAAATTTTCAGTAGAATTGGAAAATCTGTTTTCATGGTTTCACTTGTTGTTTTTCCAGGTCTTCTGTCCACTTTGCATAGTAGCTAGGTTTGAATACTAAGTGTGAGCAAGCTATGATATTTTTGCAAGTTTTAGAAAGCATGCAGTTTGGCTTGTCCTTCATAGCCTCTTAATTAGACTATCTTTTATTTTCACTGTTGGGTCATTCCACTTATCTGAAACTTATATGCATACAAAATAAGCACTATGGTCTTGTGTTTTATCATGACTTATGCATGCAGGCAGATGTTATAATGGCTTTGGCCGGGTCAAATGGTGGATCTTGGTCGACTGCGTTCTCACCTAAATCTGCTGTAAAAATGGTTAATGATGGGAACTTGCACAGTGGAGAAAATGAAACAGGTGTAGTGAATAATGCAGCATTCCCTCAGGAGCTTCATGGGAAATTGTCTATTACTGGAAGTTCTAGCCATGCCATGGGGCCTGGTGATCGAGTAACTACTCCTGCAGGTATGATTTGGCTACATTCATTTGTCCTATGATAGCTTCTAACAGTGTTGTTTACACTGTTACCCCGTAACAATAGGAGAATACTGAACCTTCTGTTGAACTTATTCGGCCATGCTTTCTAAACTAAGTAGACCAATACAATAGGTGGATCATGGTTGGTCCAAAGTGGACCACTCTATAACAACTGGTCTTTCTGCACTATTAAATTTGTCACTGATTGACATTGCTGAACATCTGGTGATAGGGGCACACCAAGGTAGCATTTTTGCTAAAGATACCAGAAATCCAGTCCAACCATCAGATCCAAGTTCTGAAGACAAAAGAGGACAGTGATAGAGTTGGAGACCGAAAGGTTGTGTTCTTATTTATTGGATGGCTTAACAGTTTTTTCTTATCTTGATTCTTGTTGGGGTATCATTCACTTTTGTCAAATTTTATCCAGATTTTTCAACCCCCAATTCGGTCTTTCTCCCCTTTTCCCAATGTATGTGGGGAGCAAGTGTAGGATGATTGTTTAAAGAAGCTAAATGGACACACCAAGGATAATTTATGGAGTGCTTTGATCATTAGAAATATCTTTTTTGCAAACAGAAGATTTTTTTTAGGATTAACTTCTATGAAAACTGAGTTATGCCATTGCTTCACATCCATTTAAATACTATTGAAGAAGGTAAAAATATGATTCTAATTAGCTTGTGATCATTGTACACTAAACTGCACTTTATATGCACATGCATGGATCAAAATCACCCCTGTAAATGAAAAGATTTAACTGTATCTAATTCATAGGTGAAATAGTTAACATCTTAACTGTTGCCTTCTTTAATTGCTGTGGTAAACCGTTTTTAAGGATCACATTAATCAACTTTAATATGTTGAATTAGTGTCTAAAAATTCAAGTTTCATTTTTATTAGTGATAGTGTGAAGATAATGTGTACAAGGGGAACGTATCTTTTATCGGAGTTATTTTTTTGAGGTGAGTCAGATTCAAACTTGTACTTATAGGTTCATATCTTTTTTTACTTACACTATCACTAAATCTTTTAAAATCTAAGTATACACGTGCTGTAATCAAGACTTGAACTGTGATTAATAAGTTTGAAATTATGATTAAATTACACAAAAATAAGAGATTTTTTGCTTTCACTCAAACTATAAGAACTTAGTGATATGAAAAGAAATATAAGGACTAAGTTGAACAACACATGGAATGATGAGTAAAACACCATATAGTTTATAGAGTTGTAGTTTTATTTCAATTATTTGTTCTCAACAGTCATAAAATGTAACGGGGTGTAATTTTCTTTTAATTTTTGTAGCAATGGATGTATGCATTCTCATAATTGCTTGCGATACTTTCCTTATTATAGTGGAATAATAAAAACAACTTTTTAAAATCCTTACCTTTTGAAATATAATAAAAAGTTTCTGAAATACGTAATTTGGAAGAATATTTAACTATTTTATATTATGCACTCTGTAATACCCATAAATTTATCATATTACGGAATCACATTCACAAAAAAAAGGTATAAAACCTAGTATGACTGGACCATATCAATTCAGATTTGCACACTCACGCGAAAGGTTCATTTTGTCTTTAATGATTTAAAATTTTTTCCTTCTGGTATTCATATCCGAAAGTCAAATTACAAAGTTTCGGATATACAAATTTGGAACTATATATCACTTATGGATTTCACCATATGGAAATTTATCTGGACGGCATAAATGACCTTTCGGATGTCAAGATCCGTAAGCAAACATAAATGAGTTCTGGATCTTAATCCTCAACATCATTTACAGCACACCATTCTGGATATGAAAATTCGGAGCTCATAACTCACTTCTGGATTTGACCATCCGGAAGCTTAAATGAAATATAAATGACCTTCTGTATTTCGAAATTCAGAATGTATAAAAAACACTTCTAGATATTGGCATCCGTAAGCAAATGTGTAACTTTTAAAATTTTTGTTGGGTGCCAGTCAAAATTGATTGGGTGCAGGAAGCAATTGCCTAAACCCTATTTCAGAACTTATGTAAGCCCATCATGGTATTTTGAGATTTGCTGGAGCATGCTCCTCTCAAAAAATGGTGTGTGCTTGTGCCTTTTTTTAATTATTATTATTATTATTATTATTATTATTATATAGTCTTGTGCATTTATTTTTTCATAGTGGTTCATTTTGACATGCAGATATAGCCAGATTTGACGGAGAAAAAATGTAAAATGTTCAACATTGTAAGATCCAATTGTAAGTGAAGAGTTTGTGCCACTGAAAATTAATTTTACTGGAATTTCACATTGAATAAAATAAAATTACTAAAATAAAATTAAATTATAGTATATTCTACAAATTTGTTTTGGGAGAATAAATTAGATTTAAATTCACTTCTTAATTTTGAGACTATTTATTTATTTAATATTATTTACAAAAATATTTATTTTTATTTTCAAAAGTGTGAATAGATATTTATTATAAAAAAATTAAAAATAAAAGTAAAGTAACATTTTTATAAAAATGAAAGTAACATAGGTTTAATATTTGTTTTGGCGCCCGTCAAACAAAGAAGGAAAAATATAGATGGCAAGTTCAAATTTAACAATTTCTTCCTGTACCTCCATTCTTTCTTCCTGCACCTCCATAGTATTTTGAATTCTAGAGTTTAAAATAATTTTTGAACTTAGAAAATATCTTTTAAATTATAAAATTTGGAATACAAAAATTATATTTCGAATTCTATAGTTTGTAAGGCATTTTTGAACCATAAGATACCTTTTGAATTCTACAGTTTGAAACATAAATTATATTTTACATTTTAAAATTCAAAATGTATTTTTGAAAGTTAGAAAATACATTCTAAACTCTAAATTTTGGAATATAAATTTTAGAGTTTTAAAAAGTCTAAATTATACAATTAAAAAAATCCTACACTTTTTACTTAAGAGTAATTTTAGAATTGAAAAATCTATAGAAATGTGGAAGAAACTATGAAGGTGGAGAAAGAAATTGTTCAAATTTTACAAATCTGTCCATCCAATAATACCAACATTAAACACAATAAAAAATAAAAAAATAATTGTTATAATAAATTATTAAAAGAAAAAATATTTTTAAATTTATAAAAAAATCATAAAAAGTAGTTACAAAATAAACAATTTTTATAATTCTATGATAGGTTGTTAATTGAATTAAAAAAACAGTTAAAATAAAAAGATGAGTTACATTAGTAAAAATAAAATGGATAATAAATTCTAAATACTAAATACTAAAAATGATTAGATTAGAGAACAGTTACTCTCCTTATTAGCAGTTATAAATATAATATATTTTTAGTATTTTATTAATATATATTTATATTACAATAAAATTAATAGTTGAATATACTTTTGTAAAATATAATTTTGAATAAATATTGTAATGATTTTTTAAAATATTAATTTAAAATTTATTTAAATTCCAATTTATATTCTTTAAATATTTTTCTACACTAAGTTATTTAAAAAAATTATGCATATTAATACATAGTATTGGTTAGTATTTTTTAATTTTAATTCATTTTTATTAAAATTTAATTAATTTTAAATTTTTATTCATTTATAATAATCTAATTAAAATAAAAATTTATTATTATTATTATTTTCATTCTGTTTGCTCCTCTTTTCAAACAAAGAACTATCCAGAATAAAAGATATAGTGAGTGCTAACGCTAAATTAAGCATTACGTTGTTGGCTATTAATGATTTTTTTTTAATACAAATATATGAAAAATTGTATATAAAAAACTAAATAAATTAATTTTAAACAGAGTCTCAAATTTTAATATATATAATTATCAATTGCATCTAATGAATTTATTTTTTTTATAAAAAAGTTCATAAGAAAATTATTAAATGAAAACTAATTTTAAAAATAAAAAACAATTAGTTATTATATTAATTAAATTAAATACAAATTATAGATTAACAAATTATTTTTATTTAAAATAATTTTTATATTGATAATTAAAACTTTAATAATTAATTAAATACTAATTTAAAAACTAATTTACAAATTTATATTAATAATAAAAACTATTTTAAATATTAATAATTTTTTAATTTAAAATAGTATTTAATCTAATCAGTATAATAATTAGTTATTTTTATCTTTAAAATTTTTTTATTTAATATTTTTTTTTCTGTGTTAGGAATTGTAGAGATATTGATATGATACTTTTGACTAAAATTAAAATTCTTAACAAGTATAATAAGTTCATATTACCAAAATAATTTTAAATTATAAGTTTCTGTTAGTAAATAACATTTTTAAGTCAACGCTGATAAAAACACATTTTCAAGTCAACATATCTTTAAACTTTAAACAGTTGTCTATATTGAAATTTTTTCAGGGAGGGGTTATAGAATATACCACTCAAAAGTTTTTTTTTAATAGGAGAATGTTTAGCAAAATCAAATAGAATTATTATGAGTGACATTTTTTTTAATGTTTATTTTGAAAGTAGAGAGTAAATACTTTATAAGTGTGTTCCTCTTAAAGAGATTGAACCTATATAATTATTGAGAAGTTTTGTGTTTTTTTTTCTATCGAGGTGTTTGATTTGTATTTTATTTTTCGTGTTATTTATTTTGGATCTCGGTTGCTTGATAATTCAATCTTTTGGAGATGGCGAATGAAGTACCTGCAGAAGACATTCCAACGCTCAAGTCAGTAAAGAATATTCGATACTCGGTTGTAAGAGTATTGTAATTAATAATATATCTATTTCTTGAAATGTGCATTATTATATTATTTTAATGAACTTATTTTGTTGAATCGAATTAGTGAAAGTGAATCGTACGTATTATCTAATTAATAATGCTCACCGAGAATTAATTGATAAAGGATACCAATCTTTCTACATAGACGTACATCATATCGACCTAATTATGAAAGTCAAATCTAATATTGACCGTTCGATCGATCAGTAGAATGAATTTTATGAAAATATAACTTATGACTCAAAACAGTAAAAAAGAAAAAGAAAAAAACATTCTGAGTCTTTCTCAATCAGAACATACATTGATAAAGGTAAAGTTTTAATGGTTGCTGACCCATAGAACTATTGTTGAAGATGATAGACGTGAAAATGTGTAGAACCTTATAACATAACATGAATCATGTCCTTCTCTTTCATCATGTAACACATGTCTCACAGTACTTCCACTTATTCTCCATGATTCAACCATTTTGGCTTTTGAGATCTGCATGCCAAACAATTCTTCATTAATCTTCTCTAGCCAGCTCCGAATAAAACAAACACAAATAAATAAAATAAATGTTCTGTAATATATATATGCCGATATACATGCAAAAACTCTTAAACTTTAACCTTATCTATGTAATTAATGTAATGTCTGTGAATCATCCTCTGCATATTTGTTTATTTGAGGCAAAGGAATCAATAGCACACTTCTTAATGTGTTGCAGCCTTAAATAATATTAAGAAATGCACAGAAAATGGGGCCACTGGCATAACATGCAACAACATCATCACTGTCAACTCCTGCAACATATATACTTAAGGAGACAAATCCAAACAAAACTTTCTTTTCTTTTTTTCACAGTATTAAGACACTCTCCCCTTTCCATTCTTTATTAATTATAATAATATTACACATTACTTTCAAATGATAAGACAAAAATATAGAAAAAGTAAACAACATGCAGTGTTTATTTAGAAGATTCTACGCACTTAGAAGTTTACAAAAGAGTTCATACTGTTTCTATTATTTATTCCACAATGTTATATATACTTAATGTTGTAAATATATATGTTTTATTTTATTTTCCCCCTTTTATTAAACCATGTTACTTAATATATTTATATATCATTTCTCTGTCGGTATATATCAGATTTGGAGTGTTCACATATATCAGGTTATTCTTGACTTCTTCGTTTTATGTTATATTTGCTTTTCGAATTCTGTGAATTAAATAATTAATATTTAATATTATGCATGTACTTAAATTTTTAATCACCCATTTTCTGCCTGTGGTAATTAATTTATCAACTTCTAATAATTATACAAAAAATTACGTAAAATTCATACAAGAGATAAGCATTGATGGGTCCACTTACTTATTTATGTTGTTTCCCAAGAGGCAAGAAACACAAGGGAGGACGTTCTATATATTTTTTGAAGTTCTTAAAAACAAAATGAAAATAATTTCACGTTGAAAATACTATTTTTGTCTGAATTAATTTTTATTCGTATAAGAAGTTATCAGTGAAACTAATTAGTTTTTTTTTTATTCTTTCACTAGTATTTAAATAGAGAAAAAAAGCTCCATTTAATTCTACGTATTTTTATTTATTTATTGTATTTATTGTTTCTGTTTTCTTTATTGTATTCCTTGAATAAAATGAGAATATAATAAGTGAATTTGAAAATTCTAGCTTTTTCTGTACATTGCACAGGAAAATCCAGGACATTGGCTCTTCATTTTTATAATGTTTAAGACTTTGAGATGCTAAAACCTCTTCCCAATGCTTTTGTTCCTTCCTTTGTCATTTCCATCAATATTTTCATAAATACCAAAACTCCACACAATCACTCTAATACCCACCCCTCTTCCACCTGTACCACTTTAACTCAATCTTCCTTAAATATATAAAAAAATAAATACCAAAATAATTAATTGTAGCTAAATTAGAACTTATTTTAAAAACTATTTTTTTTAATTTTTTAATTAATTTTTATTATTGTAAAATAGAAATTATTTAACAATAATAAAAATTAATTTAAAAATAAAAATTGATTTAGTTTTTAAAATAGTTTCTAATTTAATTACTATAACAATTAATTATATTTTTTCTTTAAAATTTATTTTTATTTTATGATTTTTTTTGTGAGATTTGATCATCCATTAACCCACGTACACAATTGAACATGAGGAATAATAGTTCTAAGGTTGTTCTAACTTAATCACTTAAAACTATGCATTTAATTAAAATATGACAGATTATAATGCAAAAATTATTTAAAAGTGTACGTGTGAATTAAAATTTTAAAAATAATGTGATGGAATATCAATTCACACTTTTGAAGGAAAGATAATGTTTTCGTTTAAATTTAGATTGTAGTGTAAAATTTGAGATTTTGTTTTATTAATTAGTTGAAAATAAGTACTCTCTACATCATTCTATAATCAATATAATAACAACAAATAACAAATGTTTGAAGAAAACTAACAATCATTTTATATTTTAAATTAAATAGTTTAAATTTTTTACTAGAAATGAAATATAATTTTGTGTTATAATAAAGAAAAAAAACATATATAATATATATAGAATTGACAACTCTCTTATAATAAAGTATTACTCGTTGATATTATTATATTATTATGATAAATTGTAAATAGGTGCATACATAGGAGTTTTGAAAATATTATTAGTTTTCTAAATCTGAATCCAAATTTGTCTTCTCTTTTGTAATAGGAAGAGCCAAACTTGTCTCCACCGCCAACTTGGTGTGCCTATATATACATACATATATGTATATATACATATGTATGTGTGTATATCTTTCTAATCTGTATTCTCTCTATAGCTTGGAGTTTTAGCTTAATAAAAATGAATGCTCTGAATGAAGCATACAAAGCAAACCCTCTCCACCTTGGTGATATCATCCCCTTAGACTTTTCTTCACACCCGAGTTTACCAGATTCCCACGCATGGTCTCAACCCATTGATGAGAATCTCTCATTCAATGATCCTGCATCATCGTCTATACCCGTCATAGACCTCATGGATCCCAATGCCACGAAACTCATAGGCCTTGCATGTGAGAACTGGGGTGCCTTCCATTTGAAGAATCATGGCATACCCTTAGGTGTTACTCAAGGTGTTGAAGAAGAAGTTCAACGCCTCTTCTCACTGCCTACTGAACAAAAGCTCAAGGCTCTTAGATCCCCCAGTGGTGCCACTGGCTATGGCATCGCAAGGATTTCACCTTTCTTCTCCAAGTGCATGTGGCACGAAGGATTCACTATCATTGGTTCTCCCTCTCACGATGCAGAAAAGATATGGCCTGGTGATTTTGCACGGTTTTGGTAAGTACCAACACACTTCCATGCAACGTCCACACTAACATATTCTGTCGAAAAACACTGTTAATAAGATTTTAGTTGAAGTCTTTGATTCAAGTTGTTGAAGATTATGAATTCGAAGTTTGAATCAAAGTACAAGTCAAGTGCCTGAAATAATATGTGAAAGGAAATTCTTTTGTCCTTGTATAAGTTATGTTCCAACTACCACATGGTTATGTACTTCCTTGCGAAAATTAAGGTTATAGGTCGTTTTCCACTAAAATCAAGTAGTTAACACAAGTCTTGAAAACTTCAACTCTGCAAGTAAAGTTAACACTGCATGAGCTAATAAAGACAAACTCATAACATAGAATATACACAACTGTCAAACAGCATTTTCTGCTCTTCAAGTTCAATATGTCTTGCATGTTAGAAACACTGATACATGGAGTAATAAACTGTGTAGTGATAGAATGGAGAATTATGAGAAGAAGATGCAGATTATAGCGAAGCGACTAACAGAGATGATGTGTGATGTGTTGAAGATTAGTGAGGAAAAAAGGAAATGGATTGGTGCAAGTGACACAAGTGGAGCTCTTCAGCTGAATTTCTACCCAAGTTGTCCGGAACCGAACCGAGCCATGGGTTTGGCTCCTCACACTGACACTTCTATGTTCACAATTGTTCAAACTCCATCGAGTGGTCTTCAGATCTTCAAGGAAGGAAAAGGGTGGATCCCTGTGCAGCCTCACCCTGAAGCTCTCATCGTTCACACAGGCGATTTCTTACACATCATGTCCAATGGACGCTTCTGCAGCCCAGTTCATCGCGTAATGCTGAATGAGAACAGAAAACGTTATTCTATGGCTTATTTCTATTCTCCACCCATAGATTATGTGGTGTCTCCCTCAGTAACCAAGGATCTTAACTCTGCTGCTCGTTTTCGTGAGGTCACTGTGAAGGAGTATATTGGGATTAAGGCCCAGAAGTTTGCAGATTCTCTGTCTTTCATTAGCACTTGAAATCATATATATATATCTTATGTATTTTTTAGTTTATCTTTTTATCTATATATCTGCATGTTAGCTCTAATAAGTTTGATAATGGCACAATGGGCTGTGACTTGAACTATGGAATAATTGTGTACAATTTCAATGCTCAAATAAATGAAAGAAGAATTTTATAATAATAGAAGATAATTTTCCTTTATAATTTCAGCTAAGTTGGGTTGCAACTATTTCACTAAAAAATTATTAATTTTTTTACAAACTGGATAATAAAATGCACCATTTTATAATTGTGATTTGGTTAATATAATTTTAAAATTATTTTATTTAAAAAAAATGTTTTTCTTTTTAATTGTTATAAAGAATCTGACTTCTCATCTCAGTTTAAATTATCCCTAATTATAATGAGGCCTACTTGTATTCCTTTCTTCAAATACTTTTATTAGTTTTAATATCTTTAATTTCTCTTATCATTAATGTATTTAGTACTTTAATTTTTATTGGCTGTGGAGGAGAATAGCTAGTTAAACTAAGATTCCTACAATATTCTTTTATACAGAAAAAAAAACAGACTATTAAAGAGTTCAATATTTGATTTATTATACTAATTACTATATATATATATATATAAAATAAATACTCATGATTTGTGTAAAAAAGACAAAAATCAAATCTCTACTCTGGATCTTATATTCTCGCACTACTAATGGTATTTCAAATTTTATCAGTTTGAAAAAATTTCGAACCATTTATTCCTATGAAAAAATTGTCATTAAGAGGAATGATTTTTTTTTAAAATTAAATATATAAGGCATTTTGTATTTTTCTAAATGTTGTAGTCATGCACCATTTTTTTATTATTCATTTTTTTTAATTTATTTTTTCTGATAAAAGAATACACTGTTTTTTTTTATTTAATGCTTTTTGGGATACCTCTAAAATAAAAAATTCATTTTAAAAGAAATAAACCGTAAATATTGATTATTATGTTAACTATTGTTAGAAGTTGAGACTTCTTAATACCAGTATAAAATAGAACTAATGTTAAAAATTATATTTAATATCAGTTTAAATTTAGTACCAATATTAAAAGTTAATATTTTTAATAACACTTTATTTAATATTGGTTTTTAAGAATAGACGTTAAAAGATTCACAAGATTAATGTTAAGTGAATTTTTTGAAGTAAGGGAAATTATTTTTAACATTAATATTAATTGATTTATCATCTGTTATTTTATTTTTTATGGTTGTCATATAACGTAATCAATAATTCAGTGCAACAAATCTTAGTTAACCTAACTTTACTAATTACCAAGAAAATCATCATGAAGTAATTTTTTTTTTATTATTTTTTTTATAAAGTTTTTGTGTTAGGCATCATTATGCAACTTGACATCTCAGCTAAGTTGACACTTCAAGAAACAATAATCATCTGCCATCACATGAAAAAAAATATTATTAAAAAAAGAAAAAAGAAAGAAAATACAAAAATATGGGGGGACTAGACCAAAACCCATATGTTAACACAAACGATACATAGGAAAATCAGAAAATAAAAACAATTTTAGATATAAAAATAATTAGTTGTTGTAATGACTAAATTAGATATATTTTAGAGACTATAAAATTGTTAAATTAGTTTTTATTATTGTTAAATAATTTTTAAATTGGTATCTAATTAGCTACCAAGGTTTTAACTACCAATTATTTAGATTCTAAATTTGGTAACAAAAACTTTGATCGCTAATTAGATACCAATTTAGAAACTATTTAACAAGAATAGAAACTAATTTAGAAATCAATTTTTTTAGTATCTCAAATTGTCTCTAATTTAGTTATTATAACAATTAATTATTTTTTGTTTTAAAAATTGGTTTCTATTTTATGATTTTCTTGTAATGATCTGTTTCTAAAATTTAAGGAACAATGGTTTAGTTTTTATCTTTTGTAATTTAAAAAAAAAACTACACTAAATGCGATATGCTAAATAAGAAAATCTTAAAGTATGTGTTGATATAAGGGTTATGTGAAGTTTGGTGTGCTAAAGTATATGTGTAATAGTTAATTTTTTTTATAAAAATTGAAGTATCCTTAAATATTTTTTATTTTTTATTGATAAAAAAAATTGTTGTTATAAAATAAAAATGGCATGATTGCACGAGAAGAAAAAAAGACATTAAGGCTATATGATTATATTATTAAGAATTAGAAAGTTTAGTTAATTATATATTAGATTATAATATGGTGAAGTTGATGCATGTATTTGGAGTTACTGAGAGCATGTAAAACACCTTGAAATTGGTATCTGAGATAAAAACTTGGAAGATTCATGCATATTGTAATGCAAGACCGAGTCATTTTCTTTATAACAGTTCTTGATTTATAAAGAATTGAAGAAGAAAAACATTAGTTGTGTTAAGAAGACTTTGAGTGCAAAAAAACATGAGAAAAGAAAGGAGAACGCAGACGGAAAACGTACAATAACATTAGTCAACACACTTTCCAAATTTCAAACCTCTTTATCATCTCAAGTGTGAGGATGATTTTGAAATAAACTCGTAATTATAATAACTGAAATTATAACATAATAATAAATATATCTATCACTTTATCACTTTATATACTTAGAGTAAATCTTAGAAATGTGAACAAATTATATGTCATAGTGTTTGCGTTTGGGATTTGGTATTATTTCCTTATCTTTATTTAATGTGAAATTTTTAATATTTTTTTTTTCTATACTGAACGAATAGTTTTAGGGATGACAAAGTAGACCGGTCTGTCCCGCATAGGTTTGTCCTGCACTTGATCTGTAAAATGTGAGTTTGGTTGGTCCGTCCCGCATAGTGAATGCGGGTTAAATTTTTTGTTCGGTCCCGTATAAGGGTTAGCCCGTGGGTTTCTCGCATTCATTTTTTATTTTTATTTTTAGAAATTGAATAAAAATTTATGAATAGTTTTCTCACTCACCACTTCCCTTGCATATACCTCTTTTTTCTTCTCCTATAATTGGTATAACAGATTCAACTATTTACAATCCGTAACACAAATTCCCGAGTTATATAAAAAATTCAAACCAAATAAACACAAATTCTCATTTTATATCAAAATTTCAAACCAAATAAAGACAAATCCCCAATTTATATCAAAATTTCATACCAAATAAACACAAATCTCCAAAAAATAAAGAAGAATGTATGAAAAATAAATATAGATATTTTTTCTCAATTTTTTTTACTCTTGACTTTTTTTACGTATACTAACCCAATTTGCAATAAAGGAAGACTTTGAACAAAGGGAAGTTGTGAAATTTCTTTACCAACTCCTTATATCAGGGAAAGTCTTGAAAATTGCAAAATCATATGCATACACATGCACTACTTTAGAAACTATGACCACAATGAATTGTTATTCCACTAGTGTGAAATCATCTTTTAATATTGATTATTTTAGACAAAACTACATTAACTAGTAAAATAAGATATGAAAATTTTGAAAACTGGTTATATTAATATTTTAAATGATGTAATTTCATGCTTCTATATGTCCTGTTGTTATAATCAACATAAAAAATGACACATGATTGATTGCCAACTAATGAAATTATTATTTTTTAATAGTATCTCATAACTAAATTAAAAAGCATGTAAAGGTGGGTTCTATACGAATCAATTTAAATTTTTTATTCTGGTCATGCTTTTAATTTCAAAAGTTCTTATGATAATTAAACTGAAAGTACATTCAAAATTATTGTTGTTAATTTTTTAATAACTTATATAATAAACTAAATAAATTAGAAGTGCATCCAACAAGTTATTATTAAATTTTATTACTTTTTACTATCATGTATTTAATTTTATTAAATAATTAAATAGATTCATATAACAAAGATTGAAAACTTGAAAAGGGTAAAAGAACATGAAACAATTTTTTTTATCAAACTATTATAAAATTATTTAATCCAAATTTGTAATCCTTATTTATGTTTGTATGCATACATATATTGTTTTTTCACAAATTTTCTTATGATAATTATATTGCTAAGTAATTTAAACCAAAAATATATTAAATCCTTGCCGTGTATATCATTTGAAGGCAAATTCTCCTGCAACATGTAAATTTGATCCTGCATATGTTTGTTTTTTCAGCTATTTTAAAGAAAATGACCTTAAATAAAAGAAGGATGTGAATAAAAAAAATATTTAATTTTTTTTTTCTGAAATATATTTAGGATTTATATTTTTGGAATACATTTCTGAATTTCAGAAATTCTTTTTCAAGATGTATTTTCAGATTTCAGATTTTGTGTTCAAGATTTTTTTTTTGAAATATATTTTTTGTATTTTAGATTTATTTTTTTAAATGAAATTTTGATTTTTTAATTGTATGTTTTGAATTTAAAATTTATAAATTTAGAGAGTAATTTTAGAAAATTAGAAAGGTGATAGAGTGTACATAAATTGAATGCATTAAAATTAAATATCAGATACAACAACGAGAAAGAACAAAAAAATCTAGGTTCAAGTTAAATAGGAGGTTTAGGACAAACACCATTCTTTTAAATACACATACGAATATATGTATATATTAAAATTAAATTAATTTTAAATACATATATGAATATTTATATATTAAATTAAATTAATTTTAATAAATTTAGTCTTAATAATTTATATATATATACTACAAGAAAATTATTGAATAACAACCAAATTTAGAAAAAAAAAATTAATCATTATATTAACTAAATTATACTAATTTAAAAACTATTTTTTTTATATAAAATAGTTTTTATTATTAATAAAAAATTATAAAATAGTTTCTAAATTGATTTCTAAAAGACTAATAGACACTAATTTATAATATAAAATAGCGAGTAAATAAAACTTTGGTAGCTAAGGGTTATATGCCAATTTAAAAACTATTTTATAAATTTTTATTAATAATAGAAACTACTTTAGAAACAAAAAATTTATTTAATTTATAAAATGGTGGCTTAATTGAAGGTATGATTTTAGGTAACCTCCAAAGTTCCTTCAGCTTGTTTTTTCTTTTCAGATTGATGTCTTGATCCCCTGATATGTATGTATGTTTTCGATTAAAAACAAGTGATTTATTTTTAATTGGTCAGGTGTTTGATTTGTTGTGTTGTGAGGGGGTGTTGTATTTGTTTGTAGAGTTGAGTGGTAGGCATTCAAGATGTATAATGGTTAGATTATTCCTAAAGTGATCCATATTTACCTTTTTTTTTGCTGATAAAAATAAAATAAAATTCAAGCATGTTGAGTGTTTGTTTTCATATATCTTCTATCTATATATATGGCTCTAAGATTATCTTTGTTAATATTATTCTACTTTTTAGTGTCCGTAATACCAAATTTATTCGCAATGTTTAGGTTTCCTCTAAAAGGTATTAAAGTATTTCACTATATTGTTAAGAATTATTTTTTATGCTTTTAATGTAATTTTTTTGGCATATAAACTAATCTAAGTATGAAAACTTCACTTGTGAGGTTTTGTTTCTCATTAGTGCCATCCACATAATCATCCATGCCATTTTTTTTTGTTACAATTCAATCCTAACATATATAGTTTAGTTTGACTATGAGTAATCTTTATTAATTTCATCCATTTATTGCATAGATACTTAGCTATCCTATATTTAAAAAATAAATGTTAAATTATTTTTTTATATTAAAACATAATACACATAATTTGCATAGTACATGTACACCTCAATATTTGAGGTTATCCTTAGTTGCCACACTCACCAATCTCCATACAAAATGTTTTACATTTAGAATGACATTTATCTTCCATATCAAGTGGAAAAAAATCATTATCTTCTCCACAAATATTGTTCTGCACAATTTTGTATGTATATTTAACTGTATATATTTTTTATTCATCACCTTTCCAATGCCACGTGTCTTAGCCCTATTTTCTTGAAAAAATCTTTTATATTACATAAATGTGGAAATATAAGGTAGTTTTCACTCAAACAATCCCCTCCTCCAAGTCATTTTTCATTCCTATATACTGATATTCCATGTACCCATTTATTATATTGTGGCTTGTTTATAAATTGGAATTGTTATACAATTTAGAAATTTTTTTTCTGTAAGTTAATTTGGCCTCATTCCAACTATCATCCAAAAATAAAATTTTTGTTCTTCTATGTGATGTTATTGTCAAACCATCTTTGACAAGACCCTGATCTTTTTATATTTGGACTGATTCACTTAATTTAGTTCTCTCTAATCTCCATATTAAGTCTCTTATTTTCTTAATTATTGTTTGTTTTGTCTTGTTTATTTCTTAAAAACATTTTTTTTTCAACTTTCAAATCCTTTATAAGCCTTTTCATTTTCTCCTTTATAACATACACTAAAAAAAAATCATTAAAAACTAATTTTATAAACAAAAAAGTAATTAGTTTCTATTAACAACATTAAATACTATTTTAGAGAGGATTAAAAAAATTATTAATATCTAAATTAGTTTATATTATTGATAAATAGTTTCTAAATTGATATCTAATTAGATACCAAGGTTTTATATACCAATTTTAGAATCTAAATAGTTGGTATCTAAAACTTAGGTAGTTATATAAATACCAATTTAAAAACTATTTATCACTATTTATCAAAAGTGTAAACTAATTTAGATACCAATAATTTTTGTAGTTTCTAAAACTATTTATGCATTTTTTTAGTCAGTCAAACAATTTTAAACTGTCCAAGAATATGTTAAATTCATATACTTCCTTCAAGCTCACTCCCTATTGTCTCTTCCCTTTTTCTTTCTTATGGTTTTCTTTTAGTATTAAAATCCTTCATCATACATCAAATTGTGTTTTTGTCGTATGCTTTGATCCTTATTAGTTCCTCCTAGTAATTTACAAAAAATAATTAGTTGTTATAATGACTAAATTATAGATATTTTTTAAAAACTTATAAAAGTTTTGATTTCTAAATTAGTTTATATTATTGTTAAATGATTTTTAAATTGGTATCTAATTAGCTACCAAGGTTTTTGCTACCAAATTTAGAATCTAAATAATTGGTAGATAAAACCTTGTTAGCTAATTAAATACAAATTTAGAAACTATTTAACAATAATAAAAGCTAATTTATAAAAAAAAATTCTAAAATAATTTATAATTTAGTGATTATAATAACTAACTATTTTTAATTTTCTAAAATTAATTTCTATTTGATGGTTAATATGTGTTTACTATTTATATCAGTAACTTTTTATACCTTCATTTTCCTTTTGCCACACACATATCCTCTTCTACTCAAGTTCCTTAAAGTAAAATAGTTTTTTTGCCAGATATTCAAAATTCCATTTACTTTCTTTGTTGTAGGATTATGTATCTAATCTATCCCCAAATATTATAGCAAAGTTCATTAGAGATTGACTTTGATTTGTATTCTTGAATACATACCATATTTTTATGCCCTTCATTTTATGTATCTTAATATGTTTATATATATATATATATATATATATATAACCATAACAATAATTAAATAATTATAATTTCATGATAGAATACTTATAAAAAATCACTTATTAAATAAGAATTATAAGTATATAAAACAAACAAAAAAAACATTTTAATATATAACTTTTTGTTAATAAATAACCTTTTTTAAGCTAACATGTCTCAAATATTTATATGCTTCTCAATGTCTGAATTGATTTTTCTTTTCATTCTCAATCTTCATGTAAGACATTATTCACTTCCATTCAACCATTTTGGCTTTCCTTCTTTCGCACCTTCATGAAATCTTCATGTAAGACATGTATTTTGGCTAAGCATAAAAATACACACAAAAATAAATGTATATTATTGGTAAATGGAAGCATTCATTTTCATTTAATTAACTTTTGAACTTTTAACCTATCTAATGTATTTGAATCATCATTTTTTTTATTCATTCCAGGCACCAATAGCATATCACACACTTCTCCAAATGCTGTCAGCCTTCAATTAATAATTTATGTATATAAATGAATACAGAAGATGGGCCAGTTATATAACATGCAATTTCTCCCCATTAATAACATCTCTGGCACCTCTTCCAACATAACAAAAATCAATACAAAACTTTTTCCCCTTTATTATTTACTAAGACACTCTTACATACAGCAAAACAATGTCCTTAACCTTAATAATAATAATTAAATAAAAACTTAAAACTATACATTTAACTAATGTATTTTTTATTTTTTATCTTTTGTATATATATTGAAATTTTAAGTACATTCATTTCAAACCCCCTCTTATTTTTTTTCCTTTCATATAATCATATCTTTAGTTTTTTAATTAAGAATATGAGAAACAGTAGTCAATTAATATTTATTATAATTTAATTAAGTGACATAATAATTTTTTTAAAATATGTTAAATTTTTGTTAACTCCCATGTTATTTTAATCACATACTAATGAATTTGTTCAAAAAATTAAAAGAGTGATAACAACATTTATTACTATTGTTGACTTTTACCAGTTTCATTGAAAACTTGGCATAACCGGTGAAATTAAAAGATTAAAAAATAAAAATTATTAATTACAGAATAAAAAAATTGCAAATACAATTTAGAAAATTAAAAATATATTAAAGCATTTAATAAATTTTTAAAAGTTCATCTCATTTAAATTTAAATCACAATCTCTCAAATGCTAAGTATATTTACTCTTTGTAACGAGGATATTACATAAATTAAAAAAAATTAATATTTCATAATATAGAAATAAGTATAACGTTAGTTAGACTTAAAAATCTAATTTTTAAGATAGTATGAGAGTTATTTAGAGTATATCCTAAAGAGAGTTTATTAAACTTATGATAAGAACATTTCACAGCATATAATTGGATATAAATTTCATCTTGTGGGTTAGTTTTATAAAGTTAATTTATGTTTAAGTTCACTTCTTACTGTTTGTCATTCCATGAATTCCCTAACAAACATGATAATTATATACCAATTTATAAACTAGTTTATAAATTTTATTAATGTGTTTAAAATAAGAACATTTAATAATATATCAGTGCATACAAACCTCATCACCTAAATCACTTTGATAAGATTGAATTATGTTTGAAGGTCGTATTAATTTTTTTTGAAAATAATAAGATGAAATAAATATAAATTTTGCTGAATTAAATAGAATGGATAGAAAATAAAATAAAATTTAAAATTGACATCAAAATCGAAATGTTTTGTAAGAAAACCCTACTCTTGTGAGCTATAAATACTCCCTAATCTCTAGTCTCTAGCTTTGAGTTTGATCTTAATATTAGAATGGAAACTCTAAATGATGCCTACAAAGCACACCCTCTGGACCTTGGGGATATCATCCCCATAGACTTTTCTTCATCTCCTGCCATACCTGATTCCCACAGCTGGTCTGAACCCAATGATAATCATATCTCATCAGATGATTCTGCATCCTCCGTCCCCGTCATAGACCTCTTGGATCCCAAAGCCAAAGACCTCATAAGCCTTGCATGTCAGAACTCGGGTGCTTTTCAGTTGACGAATCACGGCATACCCTTAGGTGTTATTCAAGCTGCTGAAGAAGAAGTCCAACACCTCTTCTCTCTCCCTACTGAACAAAAGATGAAGGCTCTTAGAACTCCCGATGGTGCTACTGGTTATGGCAGAGCTCGAATTTCCCCCTTCTTCCCCAAGGGCATGTGGCACGAAGGATTCACCATCATTGGATCTGTCTCTCAGGATGTCAAAAAGATTTGGCCCGATGACCATGCTAGGTTTTGGTAAGTACAACCACACTCCATGCAACGTGGACCTTAACATATGTTGTGTTTTCTTAACATGATTTTAGGTTTGCATGTTACAAACAGTGATATAACATGACGTGATTTACTGTGTAGTGATAGAATGGAGGATTATGAGAAGAAAATGAAGATTCTGGCGGAGCGAGTAACAGAGATTCTGTTTGATTTGTTGAACGTTCCTGAGGAAAAAAGGAAGTGGGTTGATGCAGAAGACAAAGGAACAGCTATTCAGTTGAATTTCTACCCAAGTTGTCCGGAACCAAACCGAACCATGGGTTTGGCTCCTCACACTGACACTTCTATCCTAACAATTGTTCAAAGCCCATCCACTGGGCTCCAACTCTACAAGGAAGAAAAAGGGTGGATCTCTGTGCAGCCTCACCCTGAAGCTCTCATCGTTCACTTGGGAGATCTGGCACACATCATATCCAATGGAAGATTCGGCAGCCCCCTTCACCGCGTAACGCTTAGTGAAACTTGCAAACGTTACTCCATTGCTTATTTCTATTCTCCACCCATCGATCATGTTCTGTCTCCCTTTGTCACTGAGGATGATAAATCTGCTGCTCAGTTTCGTCCTGTCACTGTGAAGGAGTACATTAAGATCAAGGCTCAGCATTTTGGAAACTCGTTGTCTTTTGTTAAGATTTGATTTGCATGTCAACTTTTTTACCATCAAGTTTGTAATAACTGAATGAATTTTCAGTCCATAATAAACATGCTGAGATGTTGTTCACTCATTAGCTTAAGTTAACCATTTTTTTTTATCACAAATTCACTTTTTTTGCTTCTTTTTATCACTTTTAAAAAATTATAAATTTCGACAAGTCGTACTAATTTAACATGACTTTACACTACTTTTATCACGTCAATCTGAAAGTGTGTCAACTTGGCACGACTTCTCTTACATCAACTTGAAATCGTGCCAACTTGACACAATTTTGTCCGCATCATATTTTTTTTTATAAATAAATATATATTATAATTATAATTATAAATTATGTAATATTTAAAATTAATTTGATAAATAATTTTTTATGAAGAAATAAATACATAGATAAATAAAATTATGTATCAAATTAATTTAAAACATTACATGACTTATTATCCAATATATAAATAAGAAAATTTTATAAAAAAATATATAATATAAACAAAATCGTGTCAATTTGACACGACTTCTACTTATTAAAATTGGTACGATTTATCTAAATTTATAAGATTTGGTAAATAAATAAAAAAAAAGTCCTTTGTAATAAAAAAAACCTAAGTTAACACCTATTTCCATTCTTGCATTGCAAACGATATCTCAACTCATCTTTCATGCATGCTACTCATAAGACAAACAACACACACATATGAATAGAATATTTTATACTCAACCTTTTTCAACTTCAACCTAATGTAATGTATATGATTCCATCATAGATTACAACTACTATAGAAATAGAAGAAAAAAAATAATTATCTAGTGAAATGTAAACTCATAGATAAAGAAATTTTAAAGTGTTATAAACGGTTTAGTTTGACTATAATGTGGTCAAAGTAACATTTTCAATATTTATAGGAATCATCATGTTATTTATTTAAAGTAACATTTTTCAAAAAAGTAACATTTTTCAATGTGTATATGAATGGTCGTTTTATTTATTTGTTTAAGGCAAATGCAGGAATCACATATCACACGCTTCTCGATGTTGTGACAGACTTAAGTATAAATAAATACAGAGATGGACCAATAGCATAACATGCAAGAAGTGTGAGGAATTAGAAGAAAGGTTCTATAAGTTGTTTTTGGGACTAATAGTAAATAACACCCATGCACAACTTTTTATAATAATAAAATAATATTTTAAATTACAAAATAAAGTAAATATAATTAGAATATTAAGTGGATTTTTTTTTTACTCTTGATAGTCTCACAAATCAAGGAATGTGCCTAAAACTCACAAATCAAGGAATAAAAAAAATAATAAAACATAAAAATTGAGGCAAAAACATTTCAGTATTCTTCCTTCGTTTATTTCTTAGATTTACAAAGAATATGATTAAAATAATATAAATAATAACAATAATTGTTAAAATATTAATAAATATATAAAATGATAATTAAAATAAAATATTAATAATAAATTTATGAAATAATAACTATAATTATAAAATTATAAAATTAATTAATAATAATAAAAATAAATAATAGTAAAATTAAAATTAATTTATAATATATATTGTGTAATTATTAAAAATTTACCTAATATCATTAAAAATTCAAAATTACTCTTAATTTTTTTTATCAAATATTTAATAATATTATTAATAAAAATACATAATAATAATTATTGTTAATAATAAAAAAATAAATATAATTATTTATATAATAATAATATTATTATTAATTATAAAATAAATATATAAATTAATTATTTATTATTCATATATTTTAAAAAATAAAAATAAATTTATAAACCTACATTTTACACATTTTCAAAAAATTTAGAATTTTTACATAATCATTACATTATTCACAAAATTCAATTAAATTATTCACAAAATTCAATAAATTTTTCTGACAAATTTTGCGTATGATATATCAATCCAAAAACATCAATTTTCTTTCAAATCCCTTTAAATTCAATCACTCAAATCTCATTCCCAATACAAACATATCATAACGAGGATTTAGGTGTTCACAAAACCTTTCCTTTTCTATCAGATATTCTAGGCTCCATCTCTACAGTCTCTGACATGTTTGAAACTGATTCTGTGAATTAATTAATTCACAGTTATAATTTAGCCAAAATGTACTTTGACATGCACTTAATTTTTTAATCATCCATTAATTTTCTGTCATTTCACAAATGCATGCCCAAAAAGGAAAAGAGAGTTCATCATTGATTCAAGTTTCTAAATTTTGTTCATGCCTTTTGTGGGATGTTGGTCAACTTATGCATTGCTGGAAAAGTAAAAGCTTATGGGGGGAATTACCTTTTGCACTCTAAAAAAATTAATTCAGTATTTTCTTTTTACGTTCCAAATTTTATTTTAATATTGATTTTTTTAGTGTATATAAAGAAATATCCCTTATAATTATTAGAGAATGACTTCCTACTCTAGAGTGCTTTTTAATTTCTTTTTTAAATTGTATTGTATCTTAACATTTTTATATATAATGAAAGGTTGAACAAAAAAACTATAACAACTTTCCCGAGTTTATAAACTTCTTTTTTTAATAATAAAATTTGAATAAATTTACATCTAATTGTTCTCATAAAAAAAGACACTTAAAGAAGAAGGAAAGGAATTTGATAGGTCCATTTATTATTTTGTTTCCCAGCAGTCAAGAAACAGAAGGAACAGTTGGGTATTTTTTAGTTTTTAAAAACCAAATAGTTTTTACAACAAAAGAATATAATAAGCTTCTAATACAACTTCTTTATTTATCTAAAATATGTTAGACTTTTATAAAAAAAAATATTTATAACAATTTTTTCAATCCAACTTATTTATTATTTACCTCATTTAGGAAGAGAGAAACTCTTTAATTTATTTTAATTTTTCCTATTAAAATATATAACTTATCTTCTCACTCTGTTCATTGAACAGGAAATGTAGTCCTTCAGAGTGGATCCTTTTTATAATGTTTAAGATTTTGAGATTAAAAATGTTTCCAATTCTCTGTTCCTTCCTTTGTCTTTTTCATTACCATTTTCCTAAATACCAAAACTCCACTCAACTCAGTCCAATTGTCACCCCTCTTCCACATCTACCATTTTAAATTAATCTTCATACCTGTGATTTAAATTATATATATAAACATCATATTACTTTAGATTAATGGGTATCCACTCTAATTTACCCACTTTAACAAATAATATCCATTTATAGAGTATAGATATTATCCAATTTTTCAAATAGGAAAGGAGACTATAATATATAACTAGTTGTCCATGACCGTACTTATCTTATTATTTTTTATATTTTATTATTATTATACAATATTTTATTGCGATACTTTTACTTTTATTAATTTTAAAAACATAATAGTTATTTTACTAGCTATATAATTTAAATAATAATAATAATAATAATAATAATAATAATAATAATAATAATAATATTATTATGTAAATTGTGCTTATAATTTGAGAGTGGTTCTTCGCAAACTAGTCTTTGATTGTATAATTGAGATATAAAATTTGATTTGTTTGATTCAAATTGTGTTGATCAGTAAGGTTATAATTCATGTATTAGTATTGGAGTGTCACGTTAAATAATGTATAAATTATAAGCACTATGATCTTGCCACCAATTAATAAATATGTAAGTCAATTAAATTTATTAATTGATGTAAATTTTGTCATTCAAATATTTGTAGGAATTTAAATTTATAACTAAGACATATAAAAGAAAGTTAGAAAATATAATAATAGTAATTTTAATACGCATCACATAAGTTTGTTTATGCTCACAAAGATATGTTGATGTAGAAATTACATTAAGGATTCGTTGCAGTTTCACCGAATGTCCTAGATGTTAGAAAAAAAATATCTTGGTGAAAGTTGCAACCCTAGATGTTAGATCGTTGGTTTTACTAAGAAATAATTATTCAAGCTAATTATGATTACTCTAGTGATTAAATGTCATGTTGCTCTGATGATAAAATGCAAAGTTGTAAAATTAGAGTAAAAAATGTATTAATTTCTTTATTTAGGTATAGTAAGTGATTGAACAGGATCTTGATATCAATAAAAATAGTTTATAAATGTATTAGATTTTAAACAAGATAAAACTTGAAAGAATTGACAGAAAACAATAAAGATAATACTCAACATTTAAGAGATAGGGTGATGATTTGTGTTATTAAAACTTATGTGTGTAAATGTATAATACCTCTGAATTTTAATTAGAATAAATGATAAAGATTTAATATCGCATCATCTAAATGCAACGTTTCTGTTAAAATTAAATCAGGTATTAATATAAAAATTATAGAAATAAAAGGAATATGTAATCCTTAGAAAAGATAATCTTCTAATCTTACTAGGATTGTCCAGAATTACAGAAATGTAGTAGAAAAAAATGACTACCATAAAAAATAAAATGTTTATACATTAGTTTATTGCAAATAAGAATGAATAAATGTGAAACACTGCAACTCATGTCATGCATCGTGTAGAAATACACAAATGTTGTGAGCTTGAACTGCAACCCTAGCTTTGTGCACTTCTCATTTCTCTTGTGGCCAATTTTCACTATCCTTCTTCGAACATTGGGCCTGGTCATTAAAGAAAACTCTTTTCATATCTTTGTTTTGCTAAGTTATGGTTATATTAAATATATTTTATAAATTACCTAAAAACTAAAAATTTGGTTGGAACCGATACAACTTAATTTTGATTGAAAGCTGTTAAGCTTTTAGCTAGTATTTAATTAAATCAGCTGCTAAACTATCATATAAGAGTAATTTTTTTTTTATGAAATTTATTATCATTTTTTGGAGCAAAAATACATTTTAAAATAATTGTAGTTTTCATTTTTTAACTTTTTTTCTTAATTAAATATCAAGTATTGTACTAAAATTATAAAAAAATTTGCAAATAGATTAAAAAATTATCCATTTTAACTAGATCAAATTTATTTAGATTTTTTTTTAATTTATTTAAAATGAATTAAATCTAGATTAAATTTATTTTATTAATTAGATTAAATTTTCTTTCTCAAATACATTAAATTTATTTTGATACAGACACAAACTAACTTGACTCGAATTGGCCCGAACCCGAACGACTCGAAACCGACCAAGGACTGAACGACTCAACATCGCCTCAGGCCTACTAGGCTCGACATCGACTCGAGCCTGCTCGACTCACCATCAACCCAAGTCCGGACGACTTGATGTCGACCTAGGATTGCTCAACTCAACATCGGCTAGAGCCTGGAAGACTCTACATCAGCCCAAGCATGCTCGACTCGACATCGGCTTGGGCCCACTCAACTCAATATCGGCCTTGGCCCGAACACTCGACATCGGCCCAGACCTGGACGACTCGGCATTAGCCCGAGCCCGAATGACTCAAAATCGAACAGGGCCTGGACGAATCGACATTGCCTTGGCTTTATACACTCAACATTGACCCGAGCTCGAATGACTTGACATCGGCCTGGGCCGATCTAGCTCAACTTAGCAACAACCCGACCTGATCCACTCGACATCGACCCAGGCCTGCTCAACTCGACATGGGCTCGAGCCTGCTCGACTCGACATCGGCCCGACCTACACAACTCAACATCGATCTAGGATTGCTCAACTTGACATTGACCAGGATTGCTCAGCTCACATCAGCCTAGGCCCGCTCGACTCAACATGGGCTCGGGTATGCTCAGCTCAACATGAGCCTGAGCCTGCTTGACTCAACATGGACCTGTGCCCGCTTGGCTCGATATCGCCCGGCCTACACAGCTCAACATCGATATGGGATAACATTAGTCTGGGCCCGAACGAATCAACAACGCCCCGGGCCCGCTCAGCTTGGGCTTGCTCAACTCACCATTAGCTCGGCCCGACCGACTCGACATTAGCCCGGGCCCGCTCTGCTCGACATTGACCTAAGATTGCTCAACATTAGCCCAGGCCCGCTCGACTTGACATGGGCTCAGGAATGTTCGGCTCGACATCGACCTGGCCAACTCAACATGGGCTCAGGACTGTTTGTCTCGACATTGACTAGGGCCATCTCGGCTCAACATCGGCCCTAACCTGGACCACTTGAAATCCCGGGCCTAGATGACTCGACATCAGCCCGAGCTAGAACGACTAGAAATTGGCCAAGGCCCGAATGAATCGGCATCACCCTGGCCTTGTACGACTCAACATCGCCCAGGCCCGGATGACTCATCGGCCCAACAACTCGACATCGGGTCGGGACTTCTCAGCTTGACATGGGCCTGACACTGCTTGGCTCGACATCAGTCCCGCCCCGATCCACTCGACAACGGTCAGGCCAGAACGACTATACATCAACTCGGGCCTGCTCGCTTCGACATCGGCCCGAGCCTGCTCGACTCAACATTAGCCTGGGCCCGAACGACTCAACATCGACATGGGCTCGCTCAGCTCGACATCGGCCTAGCCTGCTCGGCTCAACATTGACCTAGGATTGCTCAACTCGACAACGGGCTTGACTCGACATGGGCCCGGAACTGTTCGGCTCGACATCGGCTTAGGCTCGCTCAACTCGACATGGGCCTGGGACTGTTGGGCTAGACGTTGGTAGGGCTCGCTCGGCTCGTCATCAACTTGAGCCCAGACGACTCAACATCGACCCTAGCCCAATCTGCTCGACATCGGCCTGGACTTGCTCGACTCAATATCATCCTTGGCCAGCTCGACTCAACATCAGCCCGGACATGCTTGACTTGACATTGACTTGGGCCCGCTTGACTTGACATCAGCCTTGGCCCGATCGTCTGCATAGCAGCCCAGGCCTGCTTGAATCGATATCGAATCCGAAAGACTCAGCTCGACATGGGGCTGGACCGGCTCGACTAGACATTGGCCTAGGCCAACTCGGCTTGATATCGGCCCCGACCCCAACTCAATATCTGTTCGACTCAATATCGACCTTGGCCCGCTCAGCTCGACATCGGCCCGAAGATGCTCGACTCGACATCAGCCTGGGCCCGCTCGACCTTACATCAGCCTTGGCCCGATCGTCCGGATATTGGCCCGGGCCTTCTCAACTCGATATTGGACCTGAAAGACTGAGCTCGACATGGGGTGGACCGGCTTCACTAGACATTGGCCTAGGGTTGACTCGACTCGACTTTGGCCCGGAACAACTTGGCTCAACTTTTGCCCATACCGACTTGATTCGACTTGGGTCCGGACGACTTGACTCGACGTGGACTTGAGCCGACTTTGCTCAACCTAGGCCCGAATTGTCTTGGCTAAACTTGGATCGGGTCAAGTCAAAATCCAACCCAAAATGCAATTTTGATAATCCAAAAATGTATCCAACTATATCTAATCCATATCCAATTAAATGGATTGGATTTAAAGTCCAAAAATATGGATTTGGATTTGAGATAAATCCATTTAAATGGATTAAAACTAATATGAATTTAGATAATTATGGATTGGATTTTGTAATTTGGATTTTTTCCCACCCTTGACCACCGTCCCACCCCACCAGTTTACCACACTTGTCAACCTCAATTTGAAAAAAACAGAATGTATGTTTCTTTTATTGCTCAATCTCCTTCTGTGTTTTTCAAATCGTTCTTCCCATGCAAGGAGGAGAGCTTCGATTTCCTTATCTGTATAGGGCTCAGTTCTTGATGTAATAACAACAATGGAAGGGTCGTATTTTTTTGAGAGACCATCTAACAAAGCAGATCTTCAACAGAAACCGGAGCAACGACGGCTAAACCGTCTATGCGCTTTATATCAAGGTAGGATTTCATGGACTTGTCATTTTTCGAATTCTTGAGTTGAAGTCGGAGTTTCTTTATTTGTGCCCGCATGAGAGGTGTAGACATTGCAAAGATGACTCCAAATTTGATGGGGGGAATGTAGACCAACAACCTGGGTGAGTACGGTGGTGGACATGTCAACAAGAAGCCATGCAACGATCAATTGGGCGATGATATTGAATGTAGGCATCATTTTGAGGTGGAACATTTTTTTTTCCTTCAAGAGAATGAAGGAGATTGAGACCATTGTCGAGAGTAGCCGAGACTTGATGTTTCCATAGCAAAAAAAATCATCTTTGAGGTTGATAGGTGTGGTAATCTGGTGGGGTGTGATGGTGGCCATGGGGACAAAGAAAGTCGAAAGAGAATCAGAAGAGGATGACATTATATAGAGCCAAAAAACGGCTAATGATACCATGACAGAGTGAGAGAGAATACACGTGAACGAGGAAAAGAAGATTATTCAACCTGTGTTACTCAATACAGACACAAAAAAATATAGAGAGAGGCAGACAATGAATACATATATATACATATATATATATATATATATATATATAGAGAGAGAGAGAGAGAGAGAGAGAGAGAAGAAGAGAGAGTAATGCGTAACTACTTGAGTTTCTAACATTGCAATTGATACCCACGTTAAATTAACTGATGCTGCTCTGTTATCGTATACACACAACAATCAATTGAACGGAGGATTAGCACACACAAAAATCACCAAAAAGTCGTGTCATCGGATGAAAAGAAAAGCTTACCTGAAAAGCTTTCGACAGCGAATAGCAGCGCTTCTGCTCACCGATTGCTCCAGCATACCTACCCTTCAGATCATTGCGGATTCTCTCTTCTTCTTGAAGTCCTACACGAACCCTTTCAAGCTTCTGCACATAAGTGCAGCAGTTAAAGCTCGTAAAAAAAGCACGTTCAGTGGACAAATATAAACACAGAGGGAAGACTAAAAAAATTCACATGAAACAGAAAATATGAGGATTTTTTTTATAAAACGTGGGGGTTTTCTCTACAAAATTACCATGAAACTGAACATTGTGCAACAAATGTATCCTCTAAATCATACTTATATTAATGATATAATTAAAATCAAATCAATTTAGTAAATGCAGAATAATGTGGCTTTAATTCTGTACTGTAAGCAGTTATTAAAAGCCTATTTTAAAACTAGTAATTAAATATATCAAAAGTGTTTTATTGTGATTTCGCCAAAATATGTACATACCTTCTATTTTAGGAAAATAGAAAGCCTCAATGTTTGCTCAAAAAAGCTTCTGCTGGCGTTTTTAATGTTACTTGTGCCTTGTGTTCTTTATATAATTTAATGACAAAATTTCTAACGGAGAAAAAGAAAACATGCGTCGGCTCATACAAACAATTTATCACTGATCAATATTGTTCAATGTTCTTAGAGTTATTTAGTTAAAATCAACACGAGACCTAAAGAGCTGCAGTTAACTCTTCCAAATTTATCACCTGTGAAAGCTAGAAAATAGCATTACCTGTTGACTTCCCTTGACAATTCCTTCCATGGAATGAACTAGTTTTATACGCCCATCGGTGCTACTAAAGGCCTCTTGAAACTGCAACCAAGTGAAAAAGAAACACAACAACAGCTAAAACTGATTAGATAACATAAAAAAAAAATACACATTTTCCCTTACAAAAAATGAAACATTAGGCCAAACAGTTTTTATCTCATTGGATCGCAACAGGGTGTGATGGCGGCAAGCACCCAGTGGATAAAGAATTGATACCCCCCCACCTTTTTTTGAATAATCCCATAGTTTTCTTTAAATAAATTATATATCAAGCACATTTTGGATCAAATAATACATATAAACAAATATTAAGAACATTAGAAAGTAAGAAAATTGTGACCTAAAGCATATAGTTAGACAAAAACACACTCTCAAACCAGGTTCGTGGTGGGTTACTACCTTCCAAAAAATAGCCCCTACCATTTATGTATTGAAGAAAACCTGGACCCTGTCGAATCCAATTAAATTGGGTTTCTTCTCATCAAAGTCAGAACAGGGCATGGAAGGCACCTATGAGTTCTTTTCACCGCTCTAAAAGACTTAGAGGTCAAGAAAAACCTCAGAACACAATATTCTGTAGAACCATATTGACATAGGGAAAGAGGTGATAAAATCATCTGTGCCTTTCTAATAGCTTAAAATATTAGTCATTCAGGGCAGTTGGTTATAATCCCAGAAAACAGTGATGAGTGGCAATCCAAAAACTGCTACATATATATATATACATATATATATATATTGAAAAATTACTCAAAATTATATACATTCATATATGCTAGTAATGGAGAGCATAGATGGAATCGTGAAAGACCTGAGAGAGCATTCCCTGGAACGAAATGAAAGTGTAGAACAATGTGTGAGAGAGAACAAGGAACAGTAAGAGAGTGAACTGAATAGCAACCACAGAATACAACGGTGGAGATGGTGCCAGAGAACAGAGGAAGGACCGCAACACCAGGAAGGTGCTGGCAAACATCAGAAAAGGCCAGGGACAGCACCAGAGAACAGCAGGCAATGAATTACAAAAACAATGGTGAAAATTTGTTTTATAAAGGGTTTCAAGCTAAAACCCCAAAGAAGGGAAGTAATATTAAGATATCGTCACCGATATAAACTGAACAATGCAGTATTGGAGGGGCATGGGAGCAAACAGGGATTTTCAACCATTAACTAAGTTGCACTGCACCCATTAATGCAGTGAATGTGAATTGCACTGCTCCAGTTGCGACAGAAAGGTACAACACAATAGCAGAGAAGGCCATAGTCACAGCCTGACAAAACTGTGCTTCGGCATGTGATTGAAAACCTTCGGTCCCTAACGGAGAATAAGAGTCTCCGTTACCAAGAGATCAAGAACTCAACTTGCCACCCCTATTCACAAGGCAATTATCACGCTTCAAGCCAAAAGGACCCTTAAACACAGTGTAAAGAGATGTAATAATTCATGAGTGTTTATCCAACAACTTAACTTTTCATATAGTTGCTGTTATAGTTAATTCATGATAGACAGTAATACTAATTTTAAGTACTTCCAAATCCAAAATATGCTAAATACATGCAGCAGCAAAATTTGTAATTACCACTAACACAGTCTTCACTCAGAGGCCCTCCCAGTACTTTTTGTTAATGATATGTTCTTTGAACTCCCTATGCTCTGGTCCTTTCTTTTCTTAATTATATAATCTTTTTATGGTGGTTGTATGTTTAAACAATGAGTTGTGGTTAGTAATTATGAACTCTACTTTAGTTTTGAAAAATCTTTTTTTTTTTTCGAGCAATTGCATGTGTAGTGTTAGAAAGCTGCCTTGATTGTGGTTACCCTTAATCTGTCTAAACTGTGGTCTCTTCAACACCAAACCAAGTGCAAGAGAAAATTTCAGAGCATGCTTCCACTTCTCCAATGAATACCTGAGAAATGATCGAATTCAACAAAGATGTTTCCTTTAACATCAATTCTTTTATTTCCAAGAGAGCATTGTAGGTAGCATAGTATTTATGAGTTTGTTGATGTTTTCCCTGTACATAGGCAAAACCAAGGACATGCATATCAATTAGAAGTTAGAACTAGCAATAGGATAACTATGATCAGATAAGATATAAAAACTAGTACACTCCTGCTAACTTAACTTTTATCTTTCATAATAATAAACTCTATTTCATCAAAACAATTCATGAACCTGGATTTGTGCATACAGTTCGGAGAGCCGACATTCGTACCTGCATACACAAATGAAGAAATATCTTGTAAATAATATATATAAGACTACAAGCAGGTTGCACATATTATTGATCCTGTCATATATGCATGACATTCGTTTCCTCTCTTCATTGCACAATGGTCAAAATCTAGTGTTTTTTATAGATTTTTTTCATACTGCACATTCTACTTCATCCAATAAAATGATGCATTAGTAGCAGGGGCATAACTCTCGCACGAATTAGTATATCTTAGAGGCTAGTAGGCTCAAGTAAATTAATTGATTAAACTTCCTACCCAATAAGAATGGATTTGAAGATTAAACAAGGACATAGTATCTTTCTATCAACCTATCCAATTTAAGCCTTGTCAGTCTCACCCTATCTAGAAATCAAATCAAACCCTCCCCAAATGTTTAGGAAACAAAAATTGTGGAAAGAAATAAATTTAAATGTAAAAAATGATTATATTGAGTTCGTATTTTTTCCTACCTTGAGTTGAAGATGAGTTCAAACTGCACAAAATTCAAATAAAGTAGTGTATGTGTTCAAAGAGTTTCAAAGAAGAGCATTGAAAGATGTATGCAGATGAATTTGAAAGAAAATATCCTAGATTAGTTTAATTGTACTTAAATTAGAACTAGGTAAAACCATATTCAAATTCAATGACAAAGAGTTTCAAGGAGTATGATGTAAACTATGTACAAATGAAAGGTGAAAGAAACAAACGTACTGGATTACTTCTGATTGGCAAGGTAGGTCATCAATCTGACGTCTTACTGCTACAATATTCCTCAATCTAGCAGCAAGTTGCTAACAAAAACGGAAAAGGCATGGGTTTATAGTAATTGAAATTTGAAACAATGAAATAAGCAATGGTCAAGAACTAGTAAAGGAAAGCTTAAAGTTTTAAATAGCAGTTTCCAGATGCAATTGCAGCTGCATTATTGCATTTTGGGAATTTTTTTCATCAAACCACATCAGCCCAAATGTTCCATAATTTCAGTAATTGCAGGGCAACCACAACAACAATTCAAAATCATCAACTGTCAAGAGATTAGAATAAAAGGAGTAGGAAACAAATCCGCTTGTTAAAACTGGTTTACCTTTTTCATCAAATCGACTTTTTCAACTAATTCACTGAAAGAATTATGCAGTCCATCAGATAGATTCTTGTTATCACTGTAATTTGTAATTTGCCTCTCTAGTTCACTAATATCAGCTTGAAGTTCTGAGTGTTTAGAATTGCGATTGAACCGAAAGTAATTTTCCTGCTTATCAAGATCCTGAACCAACAGTGAATGGCATTACCACCACTTAATATCATTTTTAGAGCAATTGTTAATTAAAAATTAGTTAAATATCCTGCACCAGCCGGCAGGTTTGAAAATTTGAATATTACATAAATTGAAAGAAATAATTCACCTTCAAAGATGTCATTAAAGAAATCAACTTCTGTGCTGCAGAATCAGCACCCTCATTACTGATTCTGTCTTGTAGAGTAGTTAATTGCTTCACAACGTTCATCTTCTGCTGATTCTTTAGGCCAAAAATAAGAAGAAGCCCGTTCAATAGCAAAGCCAAATAAATTTTTACAGAACATAGATGCAAATGCTGCTAAAGATAGCAAAATTAGAACTACAAAGGAACGGTTGCCCATTTTCTGTTAACAATTAGCAGGAGAAGTACAAAACTAATAATCAAAGAAGATCAGAAAGGGGGAGGATGGGGCATGTTATAAAAAAGAAAGGAGCCAGTTTCATATCTAACATCTTATCCATCTCACCAACCAGTTCATCTAAGTTGCCACCCAATGCCTCAATCGAAGTTCTACACTCATGCTCTTCAATGATATTTTCAGCATGAGAAACCTATACGAAAAATCAGCACTGCATTAAACAAATAATAAACACAAAGCATATTTGGGAAAAGGTTGCAACATCTATTTCTATTTTCTAATTAAAAAAATTCAAAAAACTAATTTTGGAAAATAAAGTGAAGAAAATATCGAGTTCAATTCTACACACACAAGGTCTAGGATGGATACAAGCGACAAATGGTTTAGAGAGCTCTTCTACTAAAAATATAGAATTTTTTTAAGACGAAATGCTCTCAAAACCCCTGTCCCATTCAAGCACGCTCTAGATGACATTATAAGTTTTGTCACCTCATATTTCCTAAACAATATATTACTTCTAAAAACAGTTTTGAAAAACAGAAACAAACATGCCCTAAATAATAAAAAATAGTTGAAAACTTATTTCCTTTCATTATTTCAGAAAACAGGCACATCATCAATCTTTTTCACTTTTATCAGAACCAAAACTTTCGATCACTGTTAGCAACAGTCCAATACCTCGCTGGCACGGTGTTCTTGATTTTGCGGAAGGTGTGACATAAGCCACTGAATTACAGGAAAAAGAGCGTCGGCATCGAGATCTTTGACGTGAGAGAGATGAAGAGGGTGCGGGCATCCAACTAATTCTAAAGATTCCTCGATGTCGAGTGTTTTCCCATGGTCTCTGCAAGGCGAGTTAGGGGAATTGAGTGCAGAGAAAATCTCAACCGAATTGATTGAAAGAAGGGAGAAAGAGATACTTGCGTTATGGCGGCGATGCACCGAGAGAGGCCAGCGATGACTTTTTCAGACGGTGGCGCATCGGAGTCTGTCGTGTGGAGGAAGCCTGCGGCGTAGAGAAGATCTAGAATTTTCTGGAAGGTGCTTGAGTCTGAGGATTCGTCCTCCATGTTATGCTCTACTCTTTCTTTCCTTCTTTCTCAGACACTTTGAGTATTACTAAAATACTTAAAAAAACACTATTCTTTTTTTTATACTTTAAAAATATATTAGTCACATCATTTCAACTTAAAACCTATAATATTTGATGTTATTCTTATAAATATATTGAAATTATTATTTTATTCTGTGTTTTTATTAAATTAAAATGTCACATTAATAAGTGTTAATCTCGATGCTAAAAAATAAATAAAGAATTTCCATATAATTTTTAATCATAAATTTAAGAGGGAGAGCCAAAATTTTTCCACTACCAACAGCGGTTGAGTACTTAAAATTGAAATCATACTCAATAACTATTATGAACACACGCGTAGTAGACTAATTATAACACAAGAATAATTCTCTATTTTAAATATTTTTATATCTTTAAATTATATAATTTTTTTATCAACTTAAGAATATTAGTTAAGGCCGGCTTCCCTCAAAAAATCAACACACAATTCTAAAAATAAAATAAAAAATAAAGAAGATCACTAAACATTTTTTTTATATGCAACAAAATTATATAAAAACAAGATAAACATATAAAAAATAAAGTTGAATAACTTTTATTTTGTTATGATTCTAGTATTTAATTATTGATTATTTAAATCTAGTATTTCAAATTATTTGTTTTAATTTTAAGAACAAACAAAAGAGATATTTATTGTCATATCTTTTGTCTTCAGTTTATTTTTTTTTTTCATTTTTGTTTGTCTCTATTCCATTTTATAATAAATAAGAAAATAAAAATAAATAAAAATAAAACATGTTTTTTTTATATTTGTATCATTCTTATATTATTAATAAGTTTTCATATATATATATATATATATATATATATATATTTTCATTATTAACAATTAGCGAAAACACAAAGAAATATATATTAATGTGTATTTGTAGAGACATGAGAGAGAATGAAAGTCATGTTATTGGATCAAAGGAAAATGATAGATAAAGTGAATAATAAAAGTGAAAAGAGAAAAAAATATGATAAAATCTCAAAAATTTAAGTTAAAAAGCAACAATGTGAAAATTGAAGATATATTTCATAAATTAAATAAATAAAAAACTGCTCTTCTGTTTTAATATATTAAAAAAAAAAAATAACTCAATGCTTATAATACAGTTTAGTGTCACGAAGGATTTGTTCTGAAATCAAATCCAACTCTTATAAATAAACATATAATATATAATCATTACATCAAACAATTTTTTTTTATAATATAATAATAATAATTATTCTTATTAAATGATTATTAATATTTATTATTATTATTATTTTATGATCATTATTATTGATAATATTGTTATTACTATTAATAATATGATTAAAATAATATTATCAATAATAATATTATTAAATGTGAATACGAATATTAATAATAATAATATAATAATATTAATATTAATATTAATAATATTATAAATATTAATATTAATGATAATAATAATTTTTATATTAATATTAATAATATTATTATTATTATCAATAATAATAATAACATTAATGTTATTATTATAAATATTAACATTAATGTTATTATTATAAATATTAACATTAATGTTATTATTATAAATATTAACATTAATGTTATTATTATTAATATTATTATTATTTATTATTATTATTATTATAATTAATTATTAGTGAGCAACATTTGAAGTTTTACTAAAAATACTAAAATTGAACCTTTTCTTTGAGGCTGTTTTTTTAAAAGTTTACATAAGTTTGTTTTTGTTCATGTTTGTTGAATAAAGGAATCAAATTGGAAAACTAATCATATCATATACTAAATTTTATGTATAAGTTAATTAAAGATTCTTATAAGAGTTTAATTGTTTTGTGCTAAATTATAGAAAGAAATGGGTGTATATATTAATCATTTTCTTTATACAACATAAATATTTTGTTTGGATTTGATAAGAGTAAAAAAAAAAAAAAAAAATATGTGAAATTGAAAATTAAGTTGCTTTAATTGACTTGAGTGTGTATGTAAAATTAGATATTAGTAATTCAATTTGTCTATTTTCTTTTTATTGAAAAACATATATAAGTAAAAATATAAGCGTTTTTTTAAATGATATATTTATTAGGAATAAGGTTAGATTATGATATATAAAGAGACATATCCATCATCTTACAAACTAGTGTTGTAAGGTTGAATTATATATAAATTTACTTATCAAAATTATATTAGATTCATTTAAAGTTTATAACGTTGAACACTCCTTATACCATTTATAAATATTTAATTTTATTCTTGAAAAATTCATTTTTTAAAGTGATTGAAAATCACACATTAAATAAAAAAATTTAGATTAAACAGAGTGCAATTTATATCTTATTAACTAATCTTGTAAAATAAGTTAAGTATAAACTCACTAGAAATTGCACTTAATTTTCTTTTCATTTTACTCATCTTTAGGAGATGGAAAGCTAACCACACACTCACATCTTAGTTTCCTTGCATACCTACTAAAATCAACATATCTAAATAAGTATAATGTGAGTTTCTTTTGCTTAGTTTACAAGCAAATACAATGTAAAAGTGAATCCTTTGTATGTTAAAGCTATATGAATTAAAGAATTAAAATTTCCAAATTTTTTTATTGACGAATTCTAGCATAAGAAACCCAATTACCTCTACAAGAAAAAATAAATTTAGGGTTAAAACTTAATTACTGACAACTTATTTAGAAAAAAAAAAACAATAAAAAGTTTTTAACACGAAGTTTGTTAAAAAAAAAACCTTAATAATTTTGTTTGAAACTTTTTGACAAATTTAATTTCTTTCATTTGTATGACTTCAAACTTTATTTTAAAGTTCAATGTTTCCTTTGGCATATTTTTTAGAATCTTGATAAACAAGTGTCGCTAATATAATGACAGGTGCTTTATAGGGGTGATAAAGTGAGACGGGTCGTGCGGGTCGGCCCGCTGAAAAAAACGCGGGGTGGGTTGCTTATTTCAATCCGCTTGCCTGCTTAGGCCCGTCCCGCATAGCCTGTAGCCTGTAGCCTGCGCGGGTCAAGTGCGGGGCGGGACGGTCCGCGTAACTTTAAAATGTATAATTTTTTTTTTTATATCCCCATATTTTACATCCCGAAATTTTTAATAACATCTTGCATATTTCATGAAAATAATAATATGACATCATTTACTTAATACATATAAATAAAAAAAATCAAAATTTTTATTTAAAAAATTATAATTTTTAATAAATATTTCTTATGTGGCTAACCCGCATGACTGTGGACCAACTCTTATGCAAGGCAGGCCAATCCGGTTCATTTTTTGCGGGCCAAGTGTGGCTTGGGCCTATGCGGGACGAACCAGCCCGCATTACCACACCTATTATTTTATACCTTCCTTTGCCACCATTTAAGTTACCATTAGATTTTTTGGTAATGGTGGTTAATTTGCTTATTTAGCACTATATATACATATAAATAAATATAAGGGTGGCGCAGAACTGATATTTTGATAAACAAGTACTTACTAGGATTTTGCTAACTTTATAATTATAGTGAGAACTTAAATAAATGGCAATAAAACTCCTAAATTGCCACCATTAATCTAGGAGTAGACGTAAGATATAGTTTTTTTCTGAACACGATTAGTAGTAAACTTTAACGAAACTAACAAGTAAAATAAAAAAAAACTACAGAAATATTAAATGACTATACTGAGAGATATCTGAACTTCCAACAACAGTTACATGGATAAGGTAATCTCATCTTAAGTTTCACTTTTGGTTGTGGTGAATTAGAAAAACCCCACAGGAAAACATAATAGATGTGAAAAGTTTTGTTACTATGATTATTCTGCATTACATAAAAAGAGATTCATAGTTATCTCTTGAATATTTTGCCTTGCTCCTGTTCTCAGAAATCGCTTTCAAATACCTGCACACAGTTCAAGAGCATCGACGGCATTTGGAACATAGTAGTTGTTGAAGTAGTCTCCATAATTGAATGCACGATAACGCAGGGGATGAATTTGGTTATCCACTAACTCATCAGGAACCTCAATGTTCATCTCTTCCTTTGGCATTACAAAAACTCCAAATGCGTATCTCTCTTTCTCTCTCAACATCACTCTGTGTGTGACTGCATGAAGTCTCCCATTGCTCCATGCCTGTTCATTCATGCAGCTTTATTATTATAGTTATTTAAGAAATATATGGTCAAAAAATTTCAATTCTTTGTATATATATATACCTTTAGTGTATCACCAACCAGGACTACAAAGCCATTGCGGGGTATCTCCAAGTCAATCCATTTGTCTGTTTTGGATAAAGCCTGGAGTCCTTGAACATCTTTTTGGCATAAAATGGTTAAAGTACTGTTGTCTGTGTGAGCTGGGAGAACAATCTCAGATTCAGTATTGCTCTCAGAAACTTTGTACTTGATCAATTTTGCAAATGAAGAGCTTTTCATGTTCTCAGCTTTTGAAATGTAATGTTGGGGAAGACCATAACCTTCCACAATCATTTTCAGGACAAGGAAATTTAGTTCTACCATCTTTGAGGTCATGGTCTTCAGTGTCTCACTGCAAGGCCAAAAGAAAAAGTACTGTTTCTCTACCATAATTGACTTCAATATATTTAATGAACGTTTAATCAGAGATTAATCTTGATAGCAAAACTAAGTAAGAATGGAGATAATGAATGAAGCCCCTATTAAATATGATATCTCTAGGTGTATGATGATTTTGGTGGCAACTATATAGTGATTGAAAGATACATGATTGAAGTCACAATCAACAAAAATAACAAGGTGAATCCATTACACAGTAACAGCACAAGGCAGTGCATGAGTAGACTAATATATATATATATATATACTGTTCAAAATAGAACTGATGGAAGAATTAAAAAGTACCAGAAAAGTGGATTTCCTTGAGGCCACACGAGGTCAGTGAAGGCTTCAGCAGCATCTAAGAGAGGAATATCATCGATCCCAAAGCCTTCACAGAGGGGAATGAAAGTGTTCTTGCCAGTGTAGCCCCTATAAGGCTTTGGACTCACATGTTTCTGTTTTGTTTCTTCAGGCAAATCAAACAAAGCTTTCATGGTATTAAACATTTCTTCAAATAAACTCTTGGGGATGATATCATCACACTTCAAGAAGAAGCAGCCATGGCTCTCGCATGCTTCTCTCACATTCTTGCTCATTTCTTTCCACTCCTCACTCCCTTCTTCTAATAACCCCATCCCACCCTTGCAAAAATCAAAGCATGGGATCATCATATTCTCACTCTCACTTTTCATTTCACTCTAAATGTGTTTGTTCTCACACATCGTTCTGCCATATATATATAGAGTTCTTCGTACAAGGATATAGAGTTCTTCGGACAACTCATATTTTTTTATACAACACGTTTACAATATCCAATACTATTATTTTAATATTTTTTATATTATTTAATTATAAATTTACCTTTTATTATATATATTTATATCTAAATCCATCAAATCAAAAATTGTATCAATACAAAAAAATCAGATTTATCCACAGATTTTTACTCATGGACCTAAATTTGTAAGTAAATTCAGTGTTATTCGCAAATCTCTATTCGTAGGTAAATTTTACATTATCTACAAATTTTACCCAAAAATACATATCCAACATAAATTCAATATTATTATTAATTATTAATATAAATATTTTTATTAATAATATAAATAATCTTAATAGCTTTTAAATTTTTAATAATATAAATAATATTAATTATAATAATTACTATAATAATAATCATAACATTACAACAAAATTTGACTGGTTTAATGGTTAAAGCTTCTTTGATCATTAAGGGATTTGACTTCAAGTCGCATATGTTGTTTATTTCTTACATTAATGATATTAATGACATTATTAATGATATTAATGACATTAATGACATTATTAATGATATTAATAACATTATTAATGATATTAATAATATTAATGATATTCATAGTATTAATAATATTTATTCTTACTAGCGGAAACACATGCGGCCATGTGTCTGTGTGTCCACATTAGATGAATAAAAAACAAACATGTCAAGAAGAGAGTGGGAGCACTGCTCCCAAGCAATGACTTTAACCCCCTGTTTGCTTTCATGAATGTATTGTTCAAAAGGAAGGATGTGAGTGGATATCCATGGTTTGGGTCAAGGGATGTGCAGGGAAGTGAAGGAGAGGATATACATGTGAACAGTAAGATGTAGAGGGAAAGCCATGTCAGCATCCCTTATTTCCAAATTTACCCTCATTTGAATGTATCACAATGCTTCATTTGAATGTATTAGTATTTTAAAAAATTTATTGTACAATGTTTAAAATATATATATATATATATAATATTTAAAATGAAGAAACAAATCATAATAAATTTTAAAGAAGTTTTAAGTTTGTTTATTATTTTATAAAATATTATAAATTAGTGTAAAAAAAATATAGTTAAATAAAATCTTCCATTTATATATTAGTTATTAGAGTACATCAGGTGATACCTATTTTTCAAGTTCTAATCAGATATTTTATTAAATATGGTTGAATTTAGTTTTTTTTAAGAAAAGAATATACTATATCTAATTAAAATTGGAAATATTACATGGGTTGGATCATGATCATCACCAAAAGATTATACCAAACATTTTTCATTTTTTTATACTAAATATTTAATTTATTTAATACAAAAAATTCCCTAAAAACAATCCATCACTTAAAATAATTTTATTCTAACATAAATTATTCATTAGAAACTGAAAATATAATTAATATATTTTCACGTATTTTTACATAATTTATTAATAAAAACTACACTTTATTATAAATATTAGTTATTAAATAAATTTAACTAACACAAATATTTAATAAAACAAAATAATAATAATTAATTATTGAACTATATCGGATTATACTACTAATACGTTTTTATCCTTATATTTTATTATAATTTTTTATGGAATCCTTTTCTATGGTTAATTAAGTTATATTTTTGTTACTATTGTATTTTTTAGATTGCTTTATTGTGAGATTTTTTAATATTAAAAATAGTAATTTTTTTATTTATATAAGATGTGATTTATTTTTTAATATTATAGTATATGTTTAATATTTAAAGAAATTATTTGAAATTCTGTTTTTATTTTTTATTTTTATATTAATATATTTCTATATATAGTTATTATGTTTATGAGTAATAATTTATTTTATTATAATTTTTTATGAATTTTTTTTATTGTTAATTACGTTATATTTTTGTTGTTGTGGTATTTTTTATTTTTCATTTCTAAAGGGTTTTTAATATTAAATAAGAATATCTTTTTATTTATATAAGATTTGATTTATTTTCCAATTTTATTACTTGAAGTTCTGTTTTTATTTAATTTGTTGAATACATATTTTTTTTAATTATAGTTTTTATATTATACATATTTACATTTTTAACATATATTTTTTTAATTATAATTTTTAAATCTACGAAATGTGTGAAAGTTTTTTATTTTTAAGAAAAACAACTCATTTTATTATTAATTTTTTTAATAGGCAAGGGTTAATCTGTAAATTAACATTTCACACCTTTAAAAAAAATTAAAATTTCCTCATAACCATCACATCACTCACAAACTCCCATAAATTTTCCTCACACATCCACCCTAACATACCCCAATCCAAACACCCTAATTTTCTTCACACTTTCCTCACACATCCTCTCCCTCAAATCCTCACACATCCCCTCCCTAATCCAAACAGAGCCTAAAGGTTTGGTTGCGATAGGAAAGACAAATAAGAGATTATCATTACAAATCTAAGTTACAAAGACTCAATCTTTCGTAATAATAGTTGATCCGTGAAGAATGATGTAATTGACTGAAGTAGAATAAGTTGTTTAGCATTCGTAGATGGTCGTTGACGGAGGTCATAATATTCATCCATATTTTTTTGCATAGAAAGAATAAGAAACCAAATGATAAGAAAAATTAACAACTATGATTTTTAAGACAAATGAAAAAATGGGGAAAACAAATGTTTCACAACGTTTAATAAATTCTTTCACATTCAAAATTTAAAATTGATAACGGTTTTTTACAAAATAATAAAATATTAGTTTTAAAAATAAAAAATAAAAAATTTCCAATTAATTATAAAATAAGTAGTTATTTATTAAATGCTTAAGAAAATGGAATGACTGAAATGTCCAAGATAAAACAATAAAATAATTATTAATATAAGGATAAAATTCATAAACACAAAAAAAAAGAGTAAGAAGAAAATTCCCTTTATATATTTATATATAGATATAAATTTAATAATATTTATTAAATAATTAATAATATTCAATAATATCCAATTATATTTAATAATATCCAATTATGTTTAATAATATTTAATAATATCCAAATATATTTAATAACAGTAATAATATTTAATAATATATAATAATAATATTTGATATTTAATAATATTTAAAAATATTAATAGTATTTAGTAATATTAATTATATTTAATAATATTAATAATATTTAATGATATTAATAATATTTAATAATATTTAATGATATTAATAATATTTAATAATATTTAATGATATTAATAATATATATAATATTTAATGATATTAATAATATTAATAATATTTAATAATATTAATAATATTTAATAATATTAATAATATTTAATATATTAATAATATTTAATAATATTAATAATATTTAATAATATTAATAATATTTAATAATATTTATAATATTAATAATATTAATAATATTAATAATATTTAATAATATTAATAATATTTAATAATATTAATAATATTTAATAATTTAATAATATTTAATAATACTATATTTAATAATATATAATAATATTATTAATATTAAATATTATTAATATTTAATATTAATAATATTATTATTATTGTGAATAATATTATTATTATTGTGAATAATATTATTATAATAATTAATAATATTATTAATTTGAATGATAATAATAATAAAATTAAAAATACGAATGATAATAAATATATGAATAATATTAATAATTTTATATTATAAATATAATAATAATTATTTGATGAAAATAAAATTTGATTGTGTAATAATTAAATTTTGTTTAGTCATTCAATGAATTGGTTTTGAGTCGCACCTTCTTAGCTTATACATTAATATTAATATTAATATTAATATTAATATTAATTATAATAGATAATAATTGTCAATATTAAAAATAATCCCAATAATAGACATAAGTATTATAAATAAATAATAAATAGACATAATAAAAAATATTTAGATTATAATTAACATTTAAAAATAAAATATATTGAATTATATATGAATTTATCGACGGAGTAGTTAAATATATTTTTTCTTGTAATGTATACTCGGGTTGTCAAAACATTATTTTTCAATTATAAATTTATCCTTTTCAAAAACAAATAAATTTAAACAAGTTAGTATCACAAAATATATAAATTTAAATAAAATTAATCTATTAAACAAAACTTTAAATTTATAATTATAAACAATATAAATTCATAAAATCAATTTTTAAACAATAATTTTAATTGTTAATATTTTTCTTATTAATAACTTTAGTTTGATTACTTAATTTAAAAAGAAATATTGAAATGAAAAGGATTAACAAATACTACCGAGTACTTACGATTTGCATATCATAATACATGTATTCGTCCCTAATAAATGTTAAATTTTATGTAAAATTAACTAAAACAAATATGACACGTTCATATTGAATATGACACAGAAAGAAAAAGCTAAGAGTCCTAATTGAAACAATTTTACATTTGATTGACAAGTTTTGTTTCAAATCTTAAAAGAGTTTAACATTACGCACAATTTCTTTTGTTATTTTTCTTTATAGGAATTAACTTATTCACAATTAATATATTAATAATTTAATCATATTTTTCTAATTTAAAATACTAATACATATTATATTATAACTAGCGGGGAATACAGGCGCAAACGCATACACATTTGTTGGTTTATTTTTATTATTATTATATATATTTAAATATAAATTTATGTGTATTTGTATTTAAGAGAGATATGTTATTGGGTTTAAAGAGATTTGAGGGAGGAGAGAGATAAAATAAGAGAAAAAAGAATTAAAAAACTGATATACATTCAAAACTGTTTATGATAACTATTTTAAATAGGAGAATAAATCTCTTCACTCTCCTGTAAGAGATCACAAATAAAATAAAATTATCGTATCAATCTCTCCACTCTCCTATGAGTTAAGTAAGAACAAACAAAATATCTACACTCTCCTGCTAGCTAGTTAGGTGACAACAAAATAAAATTAACATTTCACTCTCTCTGACATTTAAGTGAGAACAAATAAAATAAAATTTTAAAATTAAAAAGTTACTTTATTAACTTCTAAAATTATAAAATGTTGAAATAACCAAAATAAATTAATAAAACAAAATATTAAGAAAAATAAAATAGAAAAATAATTTAGAGCAAGTAAAAAAAAATTATATATAGGTATAGATATTAAAAATGAGTTATAAATTGAAATTTTTTATGGTGTGAAAGTATATATATTTGAGAGTTCCTTAAGGTAGTAAAGTTTTTTTGAGTGTTAAGTGATGAAAATGATGGTGCTTGCTTTGGGAAGGTTGCATTAAAGAAGATAGAGTAGTTGCACATCTCTAGCTATGAGTATACTGTCAGTATACAGCTCATGCCAGATATGAGCAAAGCTGAAGTGAGAAGAAGTTGCAGTGTTTCTCTTCATCTGTTTCTTATTCAATTCAAGCAAGGCATTATTTGTCCTTGTTTAGTGGTCAACACTTAAAAACTTCAACATTTAGAGTCCGATCGGAATCCGTGTTCATCATGGGAACAATATAATTGTGCATAACTGCTAATTTGTTTCACATTTGGAAATATGTTAGAATCGTTTAACTGATTTGTTTTTGTGTTCTTTCTCTGTCTCCTTTTCGCCCAAGGCACACAAGAGATTATAAGTATTGAGAAGGAGAAGAGAGACATTGATGCAGTGGTTTGCCTGTTGCAAAAAGGACAATAGGTTGCACACGGGTCACGTAATTTAAGCATTTGTTTCTGATATTAATATCTGCCTTGTCATCAAGAGGTCACAACAAGGACATGCTTCTGTGGTGTTCCAAAAAAACACAACCATATGCTCTTTGTTGTGAGAATGTGTCTGTTTCTCTTTCCTGGTCGCTTTTCCTGTTTGATGTGAATGATAAATGCAGGAGAGATTCTACCAAAGTTGAAGAGTTCTAACATGGGGACCAGAGGTTTATACATCATCTATCCTTAGCTGTCGTCACTACCTGTTAACACTCAAAAGGTTTGTTCTTAACAAATGTTAACTATCTTCCTCTATAGCAGGTTCATCAAACTCTTACTCTTTAGGGTTCTGAAGTGATAGCAGAAAGAAAGTAAATAAAAGACAAGAGTTGGATCATATATTCCAAAATTCCATGTTACTGATTTGGAGAGGAGAGAGAATAAGTTGGATGGTTCAGCATAATGGATTTGTGTGCTAACATTGTGTATAGTAAAATAATCTTCTTAAATGAGGTGTTCATGTCTCATATTCACGTATGGAATATTAAACATTAGTATCATTTTAGAAATCAAGTTTTAAAAATTAGAATAATTAGTTGTTATAATGGTTAAATTAGAGACCATTTTTAGAAACTAAAAAAAATTATTTCTAAATTAGTTTCTATTACTGTTAAATGATTTCTAAATTGGTATCTAATTAGCGACTAAAATTTTTGCTATCAATTATTTAAATTCTAAATTTGGTAGCAAAAACCTTGGTTGCTAATTAAACACTATTTCATGATTTTCTTGCGGTGAACACATATCGGTGAAGTGTGTAATTCAAAAAATATTTGTTTGATTTCTGACCATTTTAACAAGATTCTAACACAATTTAAAAAAAAATACATTCATTTTCTAAAAACTTAAACTTATTGTATAAATTTTTATTATGATTATAAAAATAAAGAACAAATCTTTTTAAACCAGTTATGAAAAACATTTTTTTTGCTAAAAATAAAAACTAAAACATATTTGTTCAATAAATCTTCATTATTAATTTATAGAATTTATAATTATATAATATATAGATTTGTATTTCGTATTCTAATTTTAGAAATTATATAAATTATATGTATTTTTATGTTCGTGTTCTGTATTTAGATGCTTAGCTTTGTTCTGAAGAAACAAGAACCAAGTAAACAGTGGGTTGAAAATGTTGTTTTGCAAGTTGTTGATTTTGGATTTGAAACCGACAACCACTTAGAATAGGAGTTCAAGTTTTATGGGGCACGTTGTTAACCCTCTGATTCCATTATTAGTCACAAGATGTAAAATTTGGTATCTAAATTATAGTGAAGTTTCAAACCATAAATGGAAACTGCAAAATCCCTGCATTGAATACCAGGCCTTCATTTGGAATAAAAAACATCATGTCTGTCAGTAACGAGTGAACACATGAATGATCAAGTTAACTTCATTCCTCTAAAACGAATAAACGCGTTAAAGGATATGAAAAATCAAATTACATAAGTTTGTTAAAATTGAATAAAAATAAGATAATTAAATAATCCATATTTAATATATTTTAAAAATTTATATATTGATGGTTTAGTTCAATATAAAAAGTTAGTGTTTATTTTGGAACTTAATAATTCTTCACGCTTTTATTTTGAAAAGAAGAATGGAGGATTAAAATATATATATATATATATATATATATTATATTTAATTTTAACTCTAATTAAGTGATAGAAAACTATTAAATATATTGAAATAAGGTCTCAGTCAAGTATAAGAGGTGTAGAAGAATTCGCTTTTAAAATGATAAAGTTAATTATTATATTGAGATATTATTCATTAAAATTATTAAACTTGATCATAATGGTTAACCAAAGTTACACTATATTATGACAGGTGAGGTTGGTCGAAATAAATATAAATTATATATATATATATATATAATATTTATGTAAATGAACTTTTAATGTAAATTTTTTTTAAAAATTTGATCAAAAGATATTAAATAGTGCAAAATTTTTATAACTCACCTTATGTAATTTTATTGGTTATATATATCTATACAAGAAAATCATCAAATAGAAACCAATTTTAGAGTCAAAAACTTATTAATTGTTATATTGACTAAATTATATACCATTTTAGGGGTTAAACAAATTTTTGGTTTGTAAATTAGTTTCTATTATTGTTAAATGGATTCTAAATTAATATCTAATTAGCAACAAAAATTTTTGCTACCAAATTTAGAAACTAAATAATTGGTAGTTAAAAACTTGGTAGCTAATTAGATACCAATTTAGAAACTATTTAACAGTAATAAAAATTAATTTAGAAACGATTTTTTTTTAGTTTCTAAAATATCTCTAATTTAATTATTATTGTAACTAATTATTTTGGTATATAAAAATTGGTTTATATTTGATGATTTTTTTTTATAGTATATATATATATATTAATTAGTTTTATCATATATTCTTATGCATCTCTTTAACGTTAATTATCATGTTATCCAAGTTTTCATCCACAAATTGAATTATCTATACTCATTGGGAACATTGCGGATGAAATCAATATCATAATACAACTTTGACTAATATAAATACACCGATTTTATTTATCTTGTAGTTGCGTATAAGCAATAATGGTAGGTGTTGATTCTTATAAAATTTATTTTTTTTAGTTATATATGTAAGTGTTTGCCTTGATAAAATTAATTTTCATTTCTTTAAATTCTTCTTTTTATGTATATGCTTCAATATTTTGTTTACAAGAAAAATTGTGATTTCAAACGCATAGAATATAATGCTAGTAACGTATTCATCAATAATGATTTAGAGGAATATATTCGTTATAAAGAAAAGTAAGCTATGCCTTAACTTAAATTGTAATAGATAATTAATACTAATATTAAGAGTAATATTTTTATCATATTAAGTTGCTTGCGTTTTTATTAATCTTATAAATTTCCAAATATTAATCTTTCTCTTTTCTTAATTTTTCTTATCAGTTCAAGAATTTGCATTGAAGGTTAGTTTTTTTTTCTTTATCAGTTTTAGAAATTTAGTTTTTTCGTTTTATTATATTTTTTTTATCAAGAAATATACTTTTATAATAAAAATTTGAAATATTCTAACCTATTTAGATAATATTTACATCAAGAAAGTTTTGTTGAACGTCACTATACAAAACATATGTTTCCGTATTTTCACCATAAGAAATTTGTGTCGACTAAAAGGTATTGCTAACACAAAAGAACTCACGTTAATTAATAGTGCCGGATTGTGTTGCATGCGTTTAAATTTAAATTGCTGACGCTAGTTTAAGATAAATTATAAGTAATGTTTGTCTTGTAAACACTAATTTGTCTCTAATTTTCAAATTAGTTATTTAATTAAAATAATTTAATATATTTTTATTTTAAAATTTATTTAATTTATTGTTGGCTTCACTAATACTAATAATTTTTATTTTAAAATTTATTTAAGACACTAACTTAAATAAATAAAATTATAGTTTGGAGGCTTGTAGTGATTCAGATTGGTGTGGTGATAAAGTGGAAATGAATAACACCTATTATTGTTAAAGTTTCTAACTTGTATCTAATTAGTAACTAAAATTTTTGCTACCAAATTTAGAATATAAATATTTGGTAGTTAAAACTTTGATAACTAATTAGATACCAATTTATAAACTATTTAACAATAATAGAAACTAATTTAGAAATCAATTTTTTAGTTTCTAAAATGGTCTCTAATTTAATTACTATTGCAACTAATTATTTTGGTATCTAAAAATTGGTTTCTATTTAATGATCTTCTTGTAGTGATAAGATATTATGGTATACTTTGACTTTGTGTTTATCTCCATTTGAGGCCAAGTAGTACCAAAAATATCATTACAAGAAACTAATTTTTTATACCAAAATAATTCATTACTATTTAACTAAAATAGAGAATATTTTATAAACTAAAAAAATTATTGGTATCTAAAGTAATTTTTATTATTAATAATAATTTATAAAATAGTTCTAAATTTATATCTAACCATTAGCTACCAATATTTTAGTTACTTACTACTTCATATTCTAAATTAGTCTTTATTAATTTTTTATAAACTAATTTAGAAACTAAAATATTAACCGTTAAAATCTTGGTAGTAAGTTAGATACCAATTTAGAAACCATTTTATAAATTTTTATTAATAATAGAAACTACTTTAAAAATATCAATAATTTTTTAGTCTCTAAAATAATATCTAATTTAGTTTATATGATAATTAAGTATTTGTTGTCACTTGTTATTTAATGATTTTGTTGTATTGTAGTTAAAAACTCTGTAACTTCTAATTGCAGTGAAGTTATTCATTAATGACTAATATAATGATGAGAATGATAAGATTAGGATTGATTTATTCAAGCATTGACGTTCAAGAAACAAGTTCAAAACTCTAAACAATTGTGTGGGAGTTATGTGACATGTTCTTGAATGTAGTTTTAAATATACTTCTTGTAGAAATATCATGTAGGGAAGTGTGATAATTGCAACCAAAGATGATGAGAAATTAAAGTAACAAGAAAAAATTGAGAAACTAAGTGTAATTATTTCAAGAAAACGACAAAGATGAATCATATCTAACATTTCTTTGTCGTGAAACTAAGTCTAATTTTGCTTTGAAGAATTGTCATGAAATTATAATGAAAGATATGTTTAAGCAACTTCTTTAATGTTGAACACTTAATGAAAGTAAACTGGTATTGAAATAGTTTATATATAGACTACGGTTTAGTTATTGTTTTGTATTCAAGTAAACATGTATAATCCATATGAAGAGTTTTATTAATGATTACATAAGAGGAGTTTTATAAATATAGATAATGCATATTTTGCTTTGTTCCAGTACATAGTTGTAAACATTGTACGAAGCTTTCAAAGACCTGCAAACATCTCAATAGATTTCTCTTTGAAATCTGAGAGAAAGTAAGACATGTACTCTCCGAAGTTGAATGAATGATAACGAAGGGGGTGAGATTTTTCATCCACCAACTCATGGGGCACTTCAATGTTCGTCTCTTCCTTTGGCATTGTATACAAAACAAATGAGTACCTCTCTTCTTCTCCATTCAACACCACTCTGTGTGTCACTGGATGAAGCCTCCCATTGCTCCATGCCTATTCATTCATGTAACATAATCATAATTAGTTCATCACTATTCTGCAAGAATTTCAATTCATTACAATAAAATTATTTGACATATGTACCTTTAGTATATCACCAACAATGACCACAAACCCGTTTTGGGGTATCTCCAGTTCAATCCATTTGTCTGTTCTGGATAAAACCTGCAGCCCCTGGACATTTTGGCATAAAATGGTTAAGCCATTTTTGTCAGTGTGAGCTACCGTGGAGTTCTTTGAGTCTTCATTCTTTTCAGGAACTTCGTATTTCATCAATCGTGAACTGCTGCAGGCATTCAGTTTTTCGACATCCAAAATGTAATGTTGCGGAAGGTCATAATCCTCCACTATCATTTTCAGGATCAGGAAACTTAGTTCCAACATCTTTAAACTCATGGTCTTCAGTGTCTGACTGTATGAAAAACACGTAGTAGCAATGCATGTTAGCTATTTTTCTCTACCACGATTGTTGAAATTCATTCAAATCAAACTATAATTGATTATAAGAACTGCATGTATAACTCTAGATATATTTAACTTGATGTATGTTTAATCTTTGAAACCAAGTAAACGTAAACAAAAACCTGAATGGTGGATTTCCTTGAGGCCACATGAGGTTAGTGAAGGCTTCAGCAGTGTCTGAGAGAGGAATATCATCGACTACAAAGCTTTCAAAGATAGGAATGAGAGTGTTCTTGCCAGTGTAGCCCCTATAAGGCTTTGGACTCACATGTTTCTGTTTTGTTTCTTCAGGCAAATCAAACAAAGCTTTCATGTTATTAAACATTTCTTCAAATAAACTCTTGGGGATGATATCATCACACTTCAAGAAGAAGCAACCATGACTCTCGCATGCTTCTCTCACATTCTTGCTCATTTCTTTCCACTCCTCACTCCCTTCTTCTAATAACCCCATCCCACCCTTGCAAAAATCAAAGCATGGGATCATCATATTCTCACTCTCACTTTTCATTTCACTCTCTTTCTCTTTCTGTGTGGAATGTTCTTACACAAAGTTCTGCTATATATAGTGTAAAGTTCAGATGGAATCTCATTTAAAACAATATGTTTAAACTCTCAATTGCAAGTTTCCCCTAAAAAAAAATCATGAAATAAAAATTAATTTTAGATAAAAAAATAATTAGTTGCTATAATGATTAAATTAGATATCATTTTAAGAACTAAATAATTTTTTATTTTTTAAATTAGTTTATATTATTATAAAATTGTTTATAAATTGATATCTAACTAGCTAAATATTGGATAGTTAAAATTTTGGTAGCTAGTTAGATATCAATTTAGAAACTATTTAACAATAATATAAACTAATTTAGAAACCATTTTGTTTTTTAGTTTCTAAAATGGTCTCTAGTTTACTCTTGCCACTAATTATTTTGGTCTCTAAAAATTGATTTCTATTTGATGATTTTCTTCTAGTGTTAGTGCACATAATTTTTTATATATTGTCAATTTATATAACTCATAATTATATAATATATAAATCCGTATTCCCATATTTTACATTTTGAAGATTTATACATATATTATGTGTCCGTGTCGTATCATGTGTTATTATCCGTGGTACATAGGTTGTAACTTCACTTAAAAAAAAAGAAATAATGGATATTGTTCTTATAGGAAGGAGAAATACCATTTTAGTAAAGTTGGGAGAGGAATGAAATATCCTTTTCAAGCTTTGGAGACTGCTTGAGAATGAGTTATTATGAGCACTTGTCACTACTAATTGGATTTATCTACGAGAAATTAGAATTTAAAGATAAGCATTTTATATATTTATAAAATGTTATCATAATTATTATTAATATATTAATAAAATGTTATTATAATTATTATTAATATATTATAAATAAATTGGGAGGACTCAAATTTAAATTCTGACAAAAAAAATTAATTACGGAATAAATTTTAATATTATATTATAATTATTATTATAATTATCATGATTATATTTATTATTATGATTATGAAAATTAATATTATTAATATTAATACACTAATATTAGTAATATTATTAATATCAATTAATATTATTAATATAATTAATATAATTAATATAATTATTAATATAATTAATATAATTAATATTATTATTAATATAATTAATATTATCATTACTATTATTATTAATATCATTATAATATTATTAACATCATTAATACTATTAATATTATCAATATTATTAATATGATTAATATCGCTAATATTATTATAATTATAAATTCATATTATTTATATTATTATATTAATATTATTAATTTTATAATGTTAATAATATGTATACTTATCAACTATAGTTCTTACACTACAAGAAAATCCTGATATAGAAACCAATTTTAGAAACAAAATATAATTAGTTGTTATAGTAACTAAATTAGAGACAATTTTAGGGATTAAATAAATTTTTGGTTTCTAAATTAGTTTATATTATTGTTAAATGGTTTCTAAATTGGTATCTAATTAGCAACTAAGGTTTTTTGCTACCAAATTTAGAATCTATGTAATTGGTAGTTAAAACCTTGGTAGCTAATTAAATACCAATTTAGAAACTATTTCACAATAATAGAAACTAATTTAGAAACCATTTTTTTTAGTTTCTAAAATGGGTCTCTAATTTAGTTACTATTACAACTAATTGTTTTGATCTCTAAAAATTGGTTTCTATTTGAGGATTTTCTTGTAGTGTTATATACTATTTACCAACTTCAAGTCAAAGGTAATATCCACTAACTTTAATCCGTAAGGAAGATCTACCAACTTGAGTATGTAGGTAATATTTATCCATTTGAGTTCATAGGTAATACTTATTAATTTCAATCCGTATATTAAATTTACCTATAGATATAGATTCATAAGTAAAATTTGTGAGTAATATAAAATTTACCTACACATAAAGATCTGTTGGTAGTAACCTTTAGAAAATGTTAAATTTATCTACAAATTCATATTTTTTATTAATATTTCATAATTAATATTTTGTAGTTAATATTGAATTTATCTATAAATTTATATTAATGAATAATATTCAATGATAATGTTAAATTTACATGCAGATTAATATCTAGATCCATAAATAATAATTCAACGGTAAATCTGATTTTTTTTATTGCAATTAATTCATTCAAAACTCTAAATGATAAATATAATAAATATTGGAGGGGTTGCTTTTTAATATTAATATGCATGACTTTTGAATCTCCTACAATAAATAAGTAATTGATTACCTACTTCAAAATTAAAATTCAATGGTTAACTATTTAAATAAATAGTAAGTACCTCGTACAGGTGTTATTGGTGTACATTAAATATTTAAATATCATATCTCAAACATTAAATTAAAAAATAATCCAAAATTTTAAAGTAAAAACTAAATAATCCTTAGATAATCCAAATTTTATGAGTTTAGTTGAACATGAACTTTGCAGACGTTGTTCTTTAGATGCACATAATTTGTTCCCTTTCAACTTCTTGGAATTAATAACCATTCAAAGGGTTGTTCAGATGCATAGTTTGTTCCCTGTCAGCTTCTTGGAATTAATAACTATACATCTCCATAAAAAAAAATGAAGTTGTAGCTTGTTTTCCTTTTCTCAATTGTTATAGGACGCATCATAACTATGATATTCTGCTTCATTATTTGGTTTACACTCTAAACTTAGCTTTGGGGTGTAAGAATAACAGCAAGCCAGAGAGAGAGAAAAGAATGCAAAAAGAAAGAGAATAGAGAGACTATTATTATGTATATCATATGGTACATGCATATATGGGTATTTATACAGACGACTTTACATGCATTATGTTAACTCTGTTATAGCATCTCCCTAAGTTTTAGGTGGGAAGATTTATCAAACACTCTACGTTTACTTTTGAAAGGATGAAAAGAGACCCAAAAATAGTCTTGGTTAAAATGTTTGCAATTTGAAACTGTGATGGTAAGTGAATGAGAGTGAGACTCTTAGCAAGAATATGATCTCATACAAGTCTAATTCAAAATGCTTAGAACGAGAGTGCAGGATGAGGTTTGCAGCTAGTTGAACAACACTCAAATTGTCACAGTACAGTTGTGGGGTAGGAGAACTGATTCGAAACTCATGCATAAGTGATTGGATCTAGATCATGTCAGCTAGCACAACAACAACACTCCTATATTCCGCTTATGTGCTGCTCCTAGAAACAACTTTTTGCTTCTTTGAAAATCACAAAATTGGATTATGGCCAATGAAGATACAATAACCAGTTGTTGATTTACGATCATCCAAATTGGTCGCCCAGTCAGAGTCGTTGAAACCAATGATGGAGTACGTTGGAGAGGAACAAAGATGGAGACCATGAGACGAGGTGTCAACACACCCAAAAAATTTAAGAAACTTATAGTTAGGTTTAAGAGAAAGCAACGTTTCATAAGGATTGAGGTCGTTTAAAACAAAAGTAGATAATATGTTGATGATATAAACAACAGAAGTAAACGCCTCTGCCCAAAAAGTGAGAGGAAGGGAAGAAGCAACAAGAAGGGCAAGACTAGTTTCAACAACGTGACGATGTTTCCTCTCAATAGAACCATTTTGCTAGTGTGGACAAGTAAGACGATGAGCAATACCAAATTGATGCAATGTTTTTGTTAAAGAGATAATTTTTTTTGCATTATCACTTTGAAGAGCTTTGATAGGAAAACCAGTTTGTTTTTCCGCAAAAAGTTTAAATTGTAAAAACACAGCAGTAACTTCATATTTGGATTTTAGAAGATATAACCAAGTAAACTTAGAGAGCACATCAAGAAAAGCAATGTAATATAAAGAAGCATTTGTGGAAGAAGTGTGTGAGGGACACCATATATCAACAAAAACTAATTGTAACGGTGCAGTGTAGGGAGTGAGGGAATGTGAAAAGGGTAACTAATGAGATTTAGATTTAGCACAAGCATCACAGAAAGCAGCAATTTTATTATAGGTAATGTTTTGTAAATGCATAATATGCTGAATATTCGAGTTGAGGCATGTCCAAGATGTTGGTGCCAAACATCATAATTGTTCACAACAGTATTAGAAAAAGCAGTATTAACATAAGGTTGCACATGAATAGAGGGTGGCATAGATCTTCGTAAGTGTGGAAAAACATAAAGGCCATCATGAACTTTTCCTTGGAGAAGAGTCTCTTTTGTAACTTGGTTTTTGACAAAGCAATGGTCAGCAAAGAATTCAAAGAACACTCCATTATCACAGGCAAACTGTGATACACTTAAAAGATTTTTATTAATAGAGGGCATGTGGAGAAGATTATGTAGTTTAAAAAAATGAGAAGAACTAGGAGAAGAAAGAAAAGCATAACCAAAATCACGAATGGGAATACTTGAACCATTACCAGGTTGGACAAAATCATTACTACTGTAAGTGTTTGTGGATGAGAAAACAGAGGGGTCATGAGTTATGTGATGGGTGGCACCGGTGTCGGGATACCACAAGGGATCTTGGACAGTTGAAGGAGTGCCCAAGATGGAAGGCTCAGATTGATCAAGATGTGAAGAAAGTTGTATTAGCATAGATCTGTGAAGACATCTTGGTATCAGAACGAGTCCAGCAAGTGAGAGTTGTGTGACCATATTTGAAGCAGAGCTGACACTGAACGCGGACAGAAGTTGTAGAGAAAGATTGGTCAATCCAAGAAGAGTATGGGTCGTGAGAAGATTGATGTCCCATGTTGTTGGTATTTGACCTGAAGAACTCGTGGCCACCATGCACGTTATTTCCACGAAAAACAGAGGTGGAAGAAGGGGAAGAAGACCAGTTGGTATAAGCAACATTAGCTAGGATAAGATAATTCGCAAGGGACCGATGTTTCTCGAACCTTTCTTCTTGGGATAAAATCAAAGCTTCAATATTCTCAATGGTATAAGGATCAAGACGAGAGGTGATAGACGTGATAAAGGCATCGTACTCTTCAGGAAGACCATCCAAAACAACATCGATGTGATATTCATAGGAGATGGTAGAATCAGTGGCAGCAAGAGAGTCCACAACTTTCTTGATATCAAGAATGTAGGCATAGATTGAGTGGTCGTGTTTGGGCGTTTTCAACTGGAGCTTGAGTTTTCGAATTTTGGTGCGAGTGTGGGAAGCATAATAGACCTTCAATTTGTCCCATATAAGATGAGCACATCGTAATCCAACCATTTGTGTAAGCATAGACGGGAGACGTAGAAGCAAAAAGCAGATTGCCTGTGAAGAGAAAAACCAGGGTTGATGGTGGTGGATCCAGACAGAAAATGAGGAGGAGTGAGAGGAGATTCCAAGAAAGAAAGAAGATTGAGACCCTCAACCTGGGCAAGCACCTGTTGACTCCAAACCAGAAAGTTGTCATCCGTGAGTTTGAGAGAAAGGGCAATGGGGAAAGTGTGAAGTTGAACAGGGATGATGAAAAAGAAACGGTGGGAGCGGAAGTGAGAGAGGAAGAAGAAGCCATGACTGGGGAAAAAAATTGTAGGCTCTGTATACCATGTAAGAATAACAGCAAGCCAGAGAGAGAGAAAAGAATGCAAAGAGAATAGAGATATTATTATTTTGTATATCATATGGGTACAAGCAGAGAATAGAGATAATTACAAAAGGCTTTACATGCATTCTGTTAACTCCTTTAACATGGGGATTGAGTTTTGGATTTGAGGAAGTCCAATCTTTTGCATATCCATTCAATCCTTGAGGACACGATATAGGCAAAGTGTAGGTTTGTTTTTTTGCATGCAACACATCCATTTTCAAGAAAGCATCATATCCAACTTTTGTTTACTCTCAGACAAGCATTTTGTAATTGATGGCCAATGGATTGCCTATACCGGTATCTAAGAATTTAAATTAACACAATTTCTTATCTCTCTTGTTTACCTTTATTTTGGGTTGACAATTCCAAACCTTATATACATGGGATGATTTATGCAATTAAAGTAAAATCTACTAATCTGATTCTTGGAAATTCTGCATCAACTAAAGATGAAGACATTTTATAGTATATAAGTAGTTATAAATCTTATGTTATAAATCAATTTTATAAAATTATAGGTGGATACAAATCTCATTTTGTAAGTCAATTTTATAAGATTGAAAGAGACTTTAATGAAATATACTATTCTATTTCTTAATAACACTAGTGCAAAAAGAAGAAAAAGATACTCTTTATTTAGTGCGGCTTTTGCGCTACCCGCTTTCGTAAAAAATGCGGTAGCATTTTTGAAATTATTTTGATTTACGAATGCGGCTATTTGAATAGCCGCATTCGTAAATCAAAGAGTTTTGATTTACGAATGCGGCTATATAAATGCGGCTATTTGTATAGCCGCATTCGTAAATTAAAGCGCTTGATTTACGAATGCGGTTATTTGTATAACCGCATTCGTAAATCAAAACTCTTTGATTTACGAATGCGGTTTTACCTTTAGCCGCATTCGTAAATCCTTTTTTACCCTAAATTTTGAAGCGCGCCACACACAATTTCATATTTTCTTTCTTGTTTTTGCCTTCGTTTTGCGTTCGCACTCTGAATTCGTCTCCTTCTGCTGCATCTGCATTCCATTTGTGCAATGCAAGTTTCTTGAGCTCTCTTTCTTCCTCTTCATCTTCACAAATATATGCATAGATGTTTTCGTTTTTCTTATATATGTTTTTTTCCTTGCATTGGTGGTCTCGAAGCACTGTTTCGTTGGTTGGCATTCGTTTTTCTTACATTGTTTGGTTTCTTGCATTGCTCAGTACTCTTTCATTGTCTTCGTGGGTTCTTGTGGGTTTTTTGGTTTGCTCCGTTGCTGCTTCCCTGTCCACCGTCGCTTCTGCTGCCGCCACCGTTGTTGGCGCTCCCGTGACTCTTCATCAACGTTGCCTTCACACAAGATTGACGATGTTTTAAAATTTTTAAATTTTTTTTAATGATTTGGCATATACAAGTGCAGTTAAAGCAAATAGCCGCACTTGTAAATGGTATTTATAAATGCGGCTATATAGCCGCATTTATATTTCTTGATTTACAAGTGCGTGTTGATCAAATGCGGCTATAAAGCCGCATTTATAAATTCGAAATAGCCGCACTTGTTTTATCTTTCTGCACTAGTGTAGACTCCAATAAATAAGATGACAACTTAAGCAATTTGTTGACTCGGGAATATAACTTTTTCATATAAATGTACCAACTAATTTTCCCTCCCAATGTTTTTTTCACCTTCTCCAAAAAAAAATATAGGTATATTGATAACCGAGTTGAAGTATAAATATAAATTAGTCATGCATTGGATTTGAACTCTCTAATCTCCATCCCCTTGGTATTGGCAACTCTGAAAACACTACAAGAAAATCATGAAATAGAAATCAATTTTTAAAGACCAATATAATTAATTGTGATAGTAACTAAATTAGAGATCATTTTAGAAACTAAAAAAAAAATTGGTTTCTAAAATTACTTTCTATTATTGTTAAATAGTTCTAAATTGGTATCTAATTAGCAATCAAGGTTTTAACTACCAATTATTTAATTTCTAAATTTGGTGACAAAAGCTTTGGTTATTAATTAGATACTAATTTATAAACCATTTAACAATAATAGAAACTAATTTAGAAAAAAAAAATAGTTTCTAAAATGGTTTCTAATTTAGTTACTATTGTAACTAATTATTTTGTTATCTAAAAATTGGTTTATATTTCATGATTTTCTTTTAGTGAAATGCATGTCTAATTTTGAAAGTCAAAGTGTAAATTCTTTTAGCATTATTTATTGATATTCTCCAGCTTTTTATTTTCAGTAGAAAAAGGTACAGACTGTATATGAAAATATGAATGAAGTCACTTTTCTGAAATGTACTTAAATATAGAATGCAAGAGTTTTAAATGTTTGCTATCAGTGGAAAGAAATAGATGAAATATATTTCTGAGATATCTTACAAATGTGATTACAGTCTCTATTTATAGACTGTTTTACAACCTAATTAAAGACAGAAATAATAGGCAATGAAAGCCAGAAATAATGAGTGTTTAAAGCTGTACAAATCAAATAAAATCAAATCACTAACAAATCTGTCCTAATAAATATAAAATGGAATCTGCACTTAATTATAACATAATTCTCCTGATTATGCAACACTCCCCCTCAAGTTGGTGAATGTATATCTATCATTCCCAACTTGCAAGTAAGATCTTCGAATTGTTTTGTGGGAAGTCCCTTAGTAAACATATCTGCCAATTGGAGTCTTGAAGGGATGTACTCAGTGGCTATAAGACCATCATCCTACTTCTCTTTAATAAAGTGTCGGTCTATCTCTACGTGCTTTGTTCGATCATGTTGAACTGGATTGTGTGCAATACTGATAGCAGACTTATTATCACATGCCAAACTCATATGAGCTTCATATTTTATTTTTAGGTCATCAAGTATGATCTTCATCCATAAGAGTTCACACACCCCTTGAGCCATGGCTCTAAATTCTGCCTCTGCACTTGATCTTGCAACTACATTTTGCTTCTTGCTCCTCCATGTCACCAGATTTCCACCCAAGAACATGCAGTAGCCTGTGGTGGATCTCCTATCAACAATCGATCCTGCATAGTCCGCATCAGTATATACTTTCATGGATAAGTTTTCCCCCTTTTTGAATAGCAATCCTTTTCCTGGAGAGGCTTTTAAGTACTGAATAATTTTATCTACTGCCTGCAAGTGTCTTTCTCTTGGATCATGCATAAATTGACTAACCACACTAACTGCATAGGCTATATCTGGCCTAGTGTGTGAAAGATAAATGAGTTTTCCCACAAGTCTTTGATATTGTGTCTTCTCCACTTTTGGGTTTTCCTCATCATTCCCAATCCTATTTTGCTCTATTGGCACTCCAGTGGGCTTACAACCCAACTTACCAATCTCTTTGAGAAGATCAAGGATGTATTTCCTTTGAGAAATAAAGATGCCCTGTCTCGAGTAAGCAACCTCTATCCCAAGGAAGTACTTCAGCTTCCCAAGATCCTTCATTTCAAATTGAGCAGCTAATCTCTCCCTCAAATGTTGTTTTCAATCTCATCATCACCTGTAATAATCATATCATCTACATAGACCAAAAGTAGAGTGAGTTTACCATTATGAGAATGTTTTATAAACAGAGTATGGTCACCTTGGCTTTGTCGGTACCCCAAAGATACCATAGCTTGAGTAAACCTTCCAAACCAAGCACAAGGTGATTGTTTAAGACCATATAGGGCCTTCTTAAGTCTGCACGCCTTATTCCCTTCATTAACAATACCATAACCAGGTGGAATCTCCGTGTATACTTCTTCCTCCAAGCTTCCATGCAAGAAGGCATTTTTAACATCAAATTGATGCATTGCCCAACCAAAGTGTGCTGCCAGGGAGAGAATAATCCTGACGGTATTCATTTTTGCCACTGGAGCAAAAGTCTCCTCATAATCGATCCCATAGGTTTGAGTGTACCCTTTTGCAACCAACCTTGCTTTATACCGATCCAGTGTGCCATCAGACTTATACTTAACTGTGTATATCCACCTACAACCCACTGCTTTCTTATCTTTTGGTCTCTCTACAATCTCCCAAGTCTCATTCCTTTCTAACGCGCTCATTTCTTCATTCATGGCTCGAATCCAGTTCTCATCTTTTAAGGCTTCTTGTACCGATGTAGGGATTTTGATAGAATCAATAGCTGAAAGAAAACTCTGGTGCTGCATAGAAAGTTTTTCTGTAGACACAAATTGGGATATAGGATATTTGGCACAAGATCTTTTTTCTTTTCTCAAGGCAATAGGTAAATCATTTAGGTTAGGTTCAAAAGCAGTATTTAAGGTGTCCTCAAGAGTCTCACTGGTATGAGTTCTTACCTCCGGTTCAGACAATTGAAGTTGTTGTTCGACCAGGACGGGTTCTTGTTGCCTTCGCTGATATTGTTTTCCAAAATATTTGTCTTCATTATTCTTCTCTGGTAATGATGTTGGTGCAGGGTCTTTGTCATCCTCCCTAAGAACGAAATCCTGCAACAAAGGAAAAGGTGGCAACTCAAGGTCCTCAGCTTCTTGAATACTCTCCCCCTGAAGCTGAGAACTAGGAAATAAAGACTCTGTTTCATGGAAGGTGACATCTTTGGAAATATAAACTTTACGACTTTGAGGATGATAAAATTTGTACCCCTTTTTGTTGGGGGCATAACCGATGAAGACACATTTGATGGCACGAGGATCTAACTTACCCCGATAAGGACTATGGACATGGACAAAAGCAGGACAACCAAAGACACGATTCTGAAGACTATTCAACATGGGAATAGAAGGATAGAATGTGGTCATAACCTGAATAGGAGTAACACCCTCTAGAACCCAGAGGGTAATCTATTAATCAAATAAGTGGCAGTCAGGACTGCTTCCCCCCAGTAAGATCTAGGAACAGATGTTTGGAAAAGTAAAGCTCGAGTAACCTCAAGGAGATGACGATTTTTCCTTTCAGCAACCCCATTTTGTTGAGGAGCGTCCACACAGGTTAATTCATGAACAACTCCATTTTCCACAAGGAACTTGGAAAGGTTTTGGTTCACATATTCTCTTCCATTATCAGAACGCAATTTCTTAATTGGACTTTCAAATTGTGTTTGAATCATTCTGTAAAACTTTACAAACAAGTGAAAAACTTCAGACTTATCTTTCATGAGGAATATCCAAGTAACTCGAGTACAATCATCAATAAATGAAACAAACCATTTTGCACCCGAGATATTAGGAATAGGTGAAGGGCCCCATACATCTGAATGAATAAGATCAAAAGGTTTAGAACTTTTATTACCATTGGGAGGAAAAGTTGTCCGATGGTGTTTAGCAAACTGACAAACATCACAATGAAATGACTCAGCAGACACTTTTGTAAATAAAACAGGAAATAAGGACTTTAGGGTACTAAATGGAGGATGACCAAGACATCTGTGTTGAAGCCATATCTGAGAGGATGACCAAGATTCACGACCTTGCTGAAGATTAGAAGTGTGTGCCTGTAGTCTAGCACCCTTTTTACTTTCTTCATGTTGTAAATAATATAACCCGCCCTGCTCTTTAGCAATTCCAATAGTCTTCCCCGTGGCAAGATCCTGAAAAACACAATGGGAAGGGAAAAATACCACTGCACAATTTAAATCTTGGGTAATCTTTTGAATAGACAAGAGGTTATTGGATAGTTTGGGAACATAAAGCACATTTTTTAAAGGAAATGAAGGTTGAAGGTGAATTTTACCACGACCATTAATGGGGGTAGTGGAACCATTAGCAACAGTAATATATGGCTTACCGGATAAAGTAGTGTAGGATGAAAAAGAAGAGGAATGAGGTGTCATATGATCAGTAGCACCAGAGTCTATAATCCAGATATTTTCAGTACTAGAAGCATTAAAGGATAAAAAACTAGAACTCTTACCACTCATGTATATATAGGTCTAATGACCTCATAATTTAATAGAAGAAAATATTATTCCTTCTAAACTTGATATGGTATCAAAGCTCCTGATCTTTAGGAGTCTCTGACCGTGCCTGAAAACCCTAAGTTGCAGCCGTCATTGCTGCACAACCTTGGCCTAATCGCAGCCTTCATCGCTGTGTAGCCTTCACCGCGGCTACTGTTCACCGCGGTTACTGTTCACCACGCCACTGTTCATCACGGTTACTGTTCACCGCCGCTACTGTTCATCACTGTGATGGCTGAGATCACTGAGATCGTGAATCCTATTGGGGACAGATCCCAAACTGCTGGAGAATTGCAGAATGTTCATTCTGCTTATAGATTAAATGGAAAAAATTATCTCAAATGGTCTCAACTCATTAGAACCATCTTGAAAGGAAAAGGAAAGGTCAGTCACCTGACTGATATTGCCCCTGATGAACAGGATGCCAAGTTCAAATCATGGGATGAAGAAGACTCCATGATCATGGCATGGCTGTGGAATTCAATGGTCCCAGAAATCAGTGATACCTGCATGTTCCTTAAATCATCAAAGAAAATTTGGGAGGCAGTAGAACAAACCTATTCTAAGGCATAGGATGCTGCTCAAATATATGATGTAAAAGTGAAAATCGTGGTTGCCAAGCAGGGAAACAAATCTGTTACAGAATATGCCAATCAACTCAAGTCCCTATGGATGGAATTGGATCACTACCGAGTTATAAAAGCAAAATGTTCAGAAGACTCAGCAATCCTTAAGGAGTATATTGAACAAGATAGAGTCTATGATTTCTTGGTAGGCCTAAATCCTGAATATGATCAGGTTCGAATCCAAATCTTGGGAAAAGAGAAAGTCCCAGGGCTTAATGAAGTGGTAGCCATTATTCGGAGTGAAGAAAGCAGGAGAGGACTGATGTTGGAGACCCCAACTACTGAAAGCTCAGCAATGAAAGCTGAAGGAGGAACAACCATGATAACTAACCAGAAGAAAAGCGGGTTTTCCAATATAGAGAAAAAACAGGAGGAAGTCTGGTGTACCTACTGCAACAAGCCGCGCCACACAAGGGAAAAGTGCTGGAAATTACATGGAAAACCCCCAAGCAGAGAATGGGGCCAGAAAGGAGGCCCTCCAAAAAGGGAAGGACAAAGACAAGCACACATTGTTAATGGACAAGGAGAAGAATCTGTCCAGCTGAATCATGAAGAGATAGAAAGGGTAAGGTCCTTCCTTAGTAAATTGGAGAAGCCCTCAGGTATGTGCTCCTTAACATATTCTGGTAAGTTTCCATTTTCTTTTGGACTTACTGCTTCAGATACACCTTTTACCCATTTCTGGATACTAGATTCTGGTGCTATTGACCATATGACCCCTCTACCTAAATACTTCTCCACATATTTCCCATGTCCTAGCAACAAGAAAATTTCCACAGCAGATGGAACATGTATAACTGCCGCAGGTCAAGGAGAAGTCCAAATAAGCCCATCTATAACATTAAAAAATGTCCTTCATGTCCCTAAATTGTCCACCAATCAGATTTCTGTACAGAAACTCACAAAAGATCTCTCTTGTAACATTGTTTTTCATAACAACTATTGTGTATTTCAGGACAAGAACTCAGGGAGGATGATTGGACATGCTAGAGAATGAAATGGCCTATACTACATGGAGGATCATAATCTTGGTATCAGAGCCATTTTCGAGCCTATCCTAGCGATTGTTTGTGTTGGGCCTATCGTGCCACCCGCTATCGGGCCGCTATCGGACCACCCATAATATATAGTCCCACGCACAAGTTGACAGTCTCGGCGTGAGGGGGGTGTGTTGTCGATCCCACATCGACTAGAGATTAGAGCCTTTCATTGTATATAAGTGGGTGCAAACCTCAACTCTATGAGCCGGTTTTATGGGGTTGAGTTAGGCTTAAAGTCCTCATATCTGAATCCACCATGACCAGTAAAGAGAAAGCTCAACTATATCATTGTCGGCTAGGACACCCTTCATTTCAAGTTGTAAAAGTGATATTCCCTTCCTTGTTTAAGAATTTAAATGTGGAGAGTCTCCATTGTGAGGTGTGTGAGCTTGCGAAACACAAGCGTGTACCTTTCCCCATTAGTAATAAAATGAGTCTTTTCCCTTTTTTTCTTATCCATACTGATGTCTGGGGTCCTGCTAATATTCCTAATATCTCAGGTGCTAAGTGGTTTTTAACCTTCATAGATGATTGTACACGGGTGGCTTGGGTTTTCCTATTGAAACATAAATATGAGGTTAGCTCCATTTTTGTTCAGTTTGTGTTTATGATTAAAAATCAATTTGGAGTTAATATCAAGAGAATTAGGTCTGATAATGCCAAGGACTACTTTAACCTGGTGCTAAACTCTTTTTGCCAAAAGGAAGGGATAATTCATGAGTCTTCATGTGTTAACACACCCCAACAGAATGGGATTGCAGAAAGAAAAAATGGGCACTTATTAGACCAAACTAGAGCTCTATTTTTTCAAAATCATGTCCCTAAGAAATTTTGGGGGGAAGATCTTCTTACTGCCACCTACCTAATCAATAGGTTACCCTCTAAAATCTTAGCATCAAAAAGCCCCATGGAAGTCCTATCCTCCTTCTACCCACACCTAAACCCTACAAATAAACTCCAACCTGGAATATTTGGGCGTGTATCCTTTGTGCATGTTCATAGTAATGAAAGGGGAAAATTGGACCCTAGGGCTGTCAAATGTGTATTCTTAGGGTACTCAACCACACAAAAGGGATACAAGTGTTTTCACCCCCCGTCAAAGAGATTCTTTGTGTCAAGGGATGTCACATTCAACGAACAAGAGAGCTACTTCTAGCCTCATCTTCAGGGGGAGAATGTAAGAGAGGAAGATGAGCCTCTCATGCTTCCAAATATGGCATTTGGACCTGAAATTGGGACAAATAGCATTGTTGTCCCTGAAACTGAGACAAGAACAAAACAAGCACCTAAACCAGCTGAACCAGCAGCAAGACCTGAATCAGCTCCTGAACAAGCACTTGAATTTGCACCTAATGGTGGTGGGAAATTTGGAAAAAATCTGGTATATTCAAGAAGAGCAAAGGTCATTCCAGAATCTATCCATGTCCAAGAATCCAACCTACCATCTTTACATGAGGTAACAGTTTCTAATCCTAGAAATTCCAATAATTCTAATGAGTTTATTTTGGAAAATTCAGAAGCACAGGTGGATCAAAACCTGGATCTTCCTATTGCCCTTAGAAAAGGAACCAGAACCTGCACCCAACAGCCACTTTACCCTCTATCAAATTTCCTATCCTTTGAAAAATTCTCTCCTACCCATAAAACCTTTCTCACAAACTTAAACTCTACACCCACACCTTCCTCTGTATCTGAAGCATTATCTGACAAGTTTGGGCTACAAACAGAGCCAAGGAGATCACACTTTATTTATCAAACATTCAGTTTCAGGAGGAGTAACAATATTATTGGTGTATGTAGATGATATTATAATAACTGGAGATGACAAAGAGGAGCAGCAAATGTTAAGTCAACGTCTTGCCACGAAATTTGAGATTAAGACATTAGGGAGACTTAAATATTTTTTGGGAATTGAAGTGGCCCATTCCAAGAAAGGAATCTTCATATCTCAACAAAAATATATTACTGACTTGCTTAAAGAAACAGGAAAGACAGCCTGCAAACCAGCAAGTACTCCAATTGATCCAAATATAGAGTTGGGAAGTGCGGAGGAGGATAATGTCGCGGACAAGGAAATGTACCAAAGACTCGTGGGTAGGCTTATTTACTTATCTCACACTAGGCCAGACATTGCTTTTGCTGTGAGTCTAGTCAGTCAATTTATGCACCAACCAAAGGAGGCACATTTGCAAGCTGCCCTTAGAATTGTGCAGTATTTAAAAGGGACTCTAGGAAGAGGGATTTTGTTCAAACGAAACAAAAGTGTTCGTCTTGAAGCATACACGGATGCAGATTATGCAGAGTCAGTTGTGGATAGGAGATCAACTACTGGATACTGCACCTTCCTTGGTGGAAATCTAGTGACTTGGAAGAGTAAAAAACAAAGTGTAGTAGCTAGATCAAGTGATGAAGCAGAATTTCGAGCAATGGCCCAAGGAATATGTGAACTTCTATGGCTGAAGATTATATTGGAAGACTTGTAGATAAGGTGGGATGAACCTATGAGGTTATATTGTGACAATAAATCTGCAATTAGCATAGCCCACAACCCAGTACAGCATGATAGAACTAAACATATCGAGGTGGACAGACATTTTATCAAGGAAAAGTTAGACAGTGGCTTGATCTGCACCCCATATGTGTCCACTCAGAGTCAACTTGCAGACATACTCACCAAAGGGCTGAACTGCAGTAACTTTGAAAGAATTATATCCAAGCTGGGAATGGAGAACATCTATTCACCAGCTTGAGGGGGAGTGTCAAAACTGTGTTGTATTTTTTAGGAAGTTTTATATTTTATCCTTATTATATTTTTATTTTGTATCACAGCTGTATCTTACTATTAATATTAGGATTATGTACCACCCATAATATATAGTCCCACGCACAAGTTGGCAGTCTCGACGTGAGGGGGGTGTGTTGAAGATACCACATAGACTAGAGATTAGAGTCTTTCATTGTATATAAGTGGGTGCAAACCTCACCCCATGAGCCGGTTTTATGGGGTTGAGTTAGGCTTAAAGTCCACTTCGTAATATGGTATCAGAGCCATTTCGAGCCTATCCTAGCGAGTGTTTGTGTTGGGCCTATCGTGCCACCCAGGGGGTGTGTTGGAGATCCCACATCGATTAGAGATTAGAGTCTTTCATTGTATATAAGTGGGTGCAAATCTCAACCTCATGAGCCGGTTTTATGGGGTTGAGTTAGGCTTAAAGTCCACTTCGTAATATGGTATCAGAGCCATTTCGAGCCTATCCTAGCGAGTATTTGTTGGGCCTATCGTGCCACCCACTATCGGGTCACTATCGGACCACCCATAATATATAGTCCCACGCACGAGTTGGCAGTCTCGACGTGAAGGGGGTGTGTTGAAGATACCACATCGACTAGAGATTAGAGTCTTTCATTGTATATAAGTGGGTGCAAACCTCACCCCATGAGCCGGTTTTATGGGGTTGAGTTAGGCTTAAAGTCCACTTCGTAATATGGTATCAGAGTCATTTCGAGTCTATCCTAGCGAGTGTTTGTGTTGGGCCTATCGTGCCACCCAGGGGGTGTGTTGGAGATCCCACATCGACTAGAGATTAGGGCCTTTCATTGTATATAAGTGGGTGCAAACCTCAACCTCATGAGCCGGTTTTATGCGGTTGAGTTAGGCTTAAAGTTCACTTCGTAATACTATCCTTTATCATAAAATGAAGTTTCTGATAAGTAAAATGAACATGAAATTGAGACATGTAGTGCATACACTAATACTAGAATCTCCAAGGAACAAGCAGAATGCTAAGTCATATATGCTTATGATTATATTTTTATGTTCATAACTTGGAGTTCAACAGTTCCAAGATGATGCTTACACAATAAAATCCTCAAATTTCATCAATCACTTTTCATTGAAGGTCATTGAGAATTCACATGGCAGCCAACATGGTGAAATCATACTGAAACACCACATACAAATAATGACAGTTATTGACATTCCATTTTGGTGCACAAGGATAGCCTAATAGCACGTTTTGATACAGGTTTCCTTCTCCATGTGTAAGATAGAAGCAAGAAACTATAACTTATGTATCTTTCAATAAAACTGGTGCAGCTTTATCAGCAGTATCAGTATCAGAAATGCATAAGGAGATAGTATATCAGAAATGTATGGTTGTGGTCAAAACTAAAATTTCATACAGTAAGTTTCATGTTGATGTTACAACTAAAGCAAAATCTGGACATAAAACTCCAATTTTTTCTCTTCTTACTTGGCTTAAGTTATTTGTTGTATACATTCTCTACGACAAAATTGACACTTAAATCAGTTATCAATGAATTTTGACTATGTTAAAAGTGTGTTGATAACTTTAATATGTTTTATCCCTCAACTTCAGATAAGTTATTATTTTTATTTTTAATTTTAAAAAAATTGACTAAGAAGTAAGAAGAGACTGGTGGACTGAAGTTAAATGTTTTTTAAGTTGTATACCTAAGATTCAACGACCAAGGTATTCTAGAATATAGGAGCATGCTAGGTGAAAATTGGTTGCATGCATTTAATTGAATTTCTCTTTACACACAAAGCAATGAGTCCTACAAATGCTTAGATATATACTACTAGTGGGACAAATTTGTTAAAAAAAATATTTTTTAGAATAATTTATCATGAATCATTTAGAGAGTTTTACTACATGCCACAGTCGTACAAAATAATGGCATATTACCGACAGAAAATTCTACCAATTTCCTTCTGTTTAAAATTAAGGATAAAACAGTTATTAAACTTCTTGTAGTATTTTTTTCGTTTAATGAAACTTTTGGTGAACGCACTACGAGGAAATTTGATCATTTGCATAATTAAGGTCTTCAATTTTCATCTCAGTTGAAATAGTACGCATAAAAAGGAGGTTTCGTGAGAGTACTATGCAATAATTTATCAGTTTCATGAAAAAATGTGTAAAATTAATACAAATTAGATTAAGGATCGTACTGGACCTGAGCGTTGAGTTCGGTGCTCAGGAGTTCAGACATCGGCACTTGTGTGGAGTATGTCAGTTCTGTGGTCTAGTCAAGATAATGAGTTTCTAAAGATACGTGTGTTAAAACTCGTGTAGATGAAAGGTCTGATCAGCGAAAGTGCTTGTGGTGGGTATAGTATATTCGGGGTCTAGCACGAGTAAATACCCATTAGAAATGCCTAAGCCTAAGAGCGCTAGGGTTTCTAGGGGAAAGCTACATGCATGATACGTAAAGGTAAGAGTGCCTACAGTGACAGATGGGCCCCATAATGATGGTACATTAGTTGGTACCCTGACGACCATGTTGTTAAGATTATGCACTCCAAGGAGGAAGATTTTGTACCGTTGTTATACTAAGATTGTGTAACGACGTAACAGAATGTCTTCCCATCGAACCTACTTTCACTCGAGATAAGGTTCTCCTGAGGGAAAGGTTGTTACAATGAGGTAACCTAAAGTAGTTTATAAAAGGGATTTGTGATCTCTGGTAAAGGTACACATTTCTAAGACTGAAACTACTTGCTTATTTACTCATTGTTTCTATAAGCCCTGTACTGACTTGATCGTCGGAGTGCAATCAATAGGTAGGGTCTTCTCTATTTCAATGGAGCCGCATTCCAACACCCAAAGGAAAGAGCAAATTCTAGTAGAGACAGACGAAGTCACAGTCTATTTCTAGAGTCAATCGACGACCAGGTCAACCGGCAAAAACAAGTATAGTGATATAATATAAATAATAATAATGTTCTTTTAAAATTAACATTAAACATCTAAAATAATATTATTGAGATCTATATGTATTATGTTCCATAAATGCTAATGAATGCAAAAAGGGTCATATTATATTTTATTAAGGTGTTATGAACAAGAAAGAAATTGTTTTTTTAGAGTGATTCTCATATAATTGATACAAATTTTGAGAGTCGGTATTAAATCAAATTTTACGCTAAACATTATTTTTTTTATTCTATTAGTATTTTTTTATTTATATTTTAGGTCATTATTTTAAGCTAAAATTATATGGTTTTGAAATATGTACAAAAATGTAGTTTTGTGATTTTTTTTTAATATACACAATATTTTTTAAATGTGTGTAAAAATCAATGTGACGGATATTAACACAGCTACTATAAGTTTTATCAATATATATAAAACAATGATAACGAGATTTTTACATAAAACACACAAACCACTAAAAGAACATCTTACAACTATCAAATTTCTAAACGAAGTTGTCGCCATCTTTGTTAGTCAATTCTGGTCATTGGACTCAAAACAATCGGTCACATACTACAAAAGTATTAATATATATATAAGAGATATGTAACATTAAATCTTAGAAACACTTTTTGACTAGAGAGAATATGACATTCATGAAAACAATATTTTTTTATCATTATTTATAAATATATTTTTAATGATGAAATTTACATATAGAACTATAAAATTGATTATCAGATAATAACTTTACGGTGGATGACTGAATAAACTTTCGTTACATTAGACTATATAAGACTTGATAACATATTAAAAAATAACTTTAAACCTAACTTAATTTTATAAAATAAGGTTCGCATTCAGATATACTATGAAATGTTCTTATTTTTAGTTGATGTGAACTTTTCAACTGTTTAGTTGTCCGAATTTCAAACTTAACACACATAGATCCGATTCAAGGAAGAATGTATTGTACACTATAAAACTCGGACACTTCTCTTAAATGACGTGTCGGTGTCGGCCGACACTCATATGACACTTGTAGGACACGTATTCGTGAAGTGTCTAATTCAAAAAGTATTTGTTGGATTTCTGACAATTCTAGTACGCTTCTAACACAATTTTAAAACGAAAAAATACATTAATTTTCTAAAAACTCAAACTTATTGTATAAATTTTTATTATGATTATAAAAATAAGAAATAAATCTTTTTGAACCAATCATGAAAAATATCTTTCTGCTCCAAAAAATAATATGGAAAATACTTGTGCACATAAATTTTTATTATCAATTTATATAATTCATAATTATATAATATATAGATCCGTATCCCCGTATCCTACATTTTAGAGATTATACATATCTTCGTGTCTGTATTTATCAGTGTTCGTGTCGATCACTATGCTAAGTACATAAGTGCAATTGCTTGCATCTGGAGTTAACTGATTTGTATTTGTTACCTTCATTGTTGAAAGAGATTGAGAAGAAAAAGGAAAGACATAGAGACAGTGATGCAGTGGGTGTCTGATTTCAAAAAGCTGTGTTGGTTGAAGTGGGGTCACACTATTTAAGCATTTGTTTCTAATATTTGTGCCTTCTCCTCCAAGGGCTCACAACAAAGCCTTGCATTTTGTGTGATGTTCCAAAATAACACAACCATATGCATTGGGCTGGGGTGTTCGTGGCCCTCCAAACTTTTCAAATTCCGTATATATCTATGGAAATTAAATTAGGGAGATTTTTATTTATTTATATAAAGCACGTTATTTAGTTTTAATAAATAGTAAAACATACAATAAAATGTAATAAAAAATTAAGATTTTCTACTCATTTCTCTTATATTTATTATGAATAGAAAAAGTAACTAAAGTACACACTCTTCTATTCATTTCTCATATATTTCGTTTCATTTTTAAAGAAAAAAAAATAGATATAAATCATACTCATTTCTCATATATTTTGTTTCATTTTTAGAGAATAAATAAATAAATCTCTCTCGTCCAATTAACAGGTTTCATAAATAGTTAGTTCCCACTAAATTAGATATTATTTTATAGAAAAATATTTCAAGTAGTTTTTATTACACTACTACAAGAAAATAATCAAATAGAAACTAATATTTAGATACTAAAATAATTAGTTGCAATAGTAACTAGATTATAGACCATTTTAAGAATTAAAAAAAATGGTTTCTAAATTAATTTTTATTATTATTAAATAGTTTCTAAATTGGTATCTAATTAGCTATCAAGGTTTTAACTAACAACTATTTAAATTCTAAATTTGGTAGAAAAAACTTTAGTTGCTAATTAGACACCAATTTAGAAACCATTTAACAATAATAAAAACTAATTTAGAAACCAAAAATTTATTTAGTCCCTAAAATGGTTTCTAATTTAATCACTATAGTGACTAATTAATTTTGATCTCTAAAATTAGTTTCTATTTCATGATTTTTCTTGTAGTAATCTAATCTTACACTTTTGTATGAAAATTATTCTAGGAATATAAAATGAAATTTTAATAAACTCTGACTTATTTATCATAGATTTCTTTTTTTGTTATTTACATCTCTTAGTATTTAATTAGATTTTTATAGTTTATTTTTCAGTAGTGAAGTTTAAAATTTCAACTTCACTATTTTATATTTTATCCTCTTAACCATCCATATTTAAAAAGCTTACCAAACATACTTGAATTGTGTCATTATTTGATAAGAACGTCAATTACATTCTACTTTATTGATTGCTTAATTCGACTTATTTTAACACTTTTTGCTTCTATATTGCATCAGAAAAATCATTTTTTCTCAATAAAGATTATTAAAATAAGATTACGAAATAGAATTGGATATGAATTTCTTGCCGACAATATAGTTATTTATATTGAAAAAGGAAATAACTGAAAATTTTACCTCTAATTCAATTATTAATAACTTCAAGAATTTAAAAAAGGGAAAATAATCATTGAGATGTATGTGATTTTTTTTTATAGTTATAAGTATATTACATTATATACTCTTTTAAGTGTATGTTTGTTTACATTAGTTGATTTATTTTGTGGGTTCCACAGGAGTGTTTTGGTTAGGTATTTATGAAAATATGTCTAGAGAGAAAAACTAAAGGTTATTTTATGTTTTTCTTTTATCAACAATAACAATTAAATAAATAAATGCGAATCACTTTAGGGGTGGTTCAACCCTTATACAAAGAAGGCGAAAGGCGTTATCCGTACTAGTAGTCTAAGAAACGCCTCAAGCAACTAGACTCATACATTCCAAAGATACCAGACACCAATTGGAAAAGGGAAACGGAGCAGAACGCGATTTTGTAAAAACCCAAGGCCAAACCTTTAATTGAATAAAAAAACGCACACTTCGAACGCATCAGTCACACCCCTGTTGAAGATAATATTGTTCCTGTGATTCCAAATCTCCCCCACCACTCCTACCCAGATAGATCTTCACACACCATTAATTGACTCAGAAACCGGATTCATCTTAAGATTATGTCTACGTATAAGGGTTGGACTATTCCTGAAGTGGTATATATATATATATATATTTATTTATTATTGCTGATAAAAAAATATTAAATTATATACTATTTTTGTTGCATTAGTGATAATATATATATAAATAGCGTAAATTATTTTGAATCCTCTGAAATTATTGCTGAAAACCCAGTATGTGTGTGTCTCTTTCCCTGGACACTTTTGGTGTTGAAATATTGATAAATATGATAAATGCAGAAGAGTTTGTAGGAAGTTGAAGACCACAGGTTTATACATCACATTCTCTATAGCTGTCATGTCGTATTGTTTATTTTGTGGGAAAGGTTGGTTGGTGTGTCAAATTATTTTATGCTACACCATGTTTGCTCTTACCCCATGCTGTTGTCAAGGGATAGTTTCTCAAACAAAATCATATTTATCATAATGACTTCAAATAATAATAATTTATTTTAAATCCTCTACCCTTAATTATTAAACAAATTGATATTATAGCATGAGAGCTAATGTTTGAGAAGGACATGAGCAAAATGCTAAGGAATTACATGTGAAACTGCACACTATTACCAACGTAAATTGTCTTATTTTAAGTATCCTCACCTTGTTGCTGCAACTTCTGCATTTATTATTGTTTTCTAGTTTGATGCCATTTCTGACTCCTCCTTCTTTAATTAAGTAAAACAATATATAATTATTCTTACAAGAAAGGATCAGTGAAAAGAGTGATATTTTTAACAAGCTCAGTTTGATATTTTAAGAATTATTTGTCGAATTGTTGATTAATTATAAAAAAATATTTTTAATACAGACAGTTTAAAGTTTTACATAAAATATATTTTAACTTTTATAAAATGAATATTATGATTCGAGATACAAATATATATTTTATAATATATGTAAATCTCATTTAAAAAAAATTATAAATAATTTTGTGAGGTTGAATTAAATTTTTTTTTCTTGAAATGATAAGAGTTGAAATGATAAGAGTGTCATTTAAAATTTATTTGTTATTTGTTTCACCGATCCACCACGCAATGAGTTATAAAATTTCAGAGTGTTGACTAAAGTTCACTTAAGAGAAAAAGATTTAGTTTTATTTCTTACAATTAAATTTGCATTTTGTTCCTCACAATTGTAAAACTATTGGTTTAATCCTTATAAAATAAAAAATAATATAATTTTACTTTGTGTAAAATGTATTCCATTTAGGTTTAGTCCCTCCTGAAGTCACTATTTTGTCCCTACAAAATTACTCTAAAAATAGATAAATAACATTTTTTTAAGGATATAAACCTCTTTTAGAGATATAAAACATTAATAGATACTAGGAAATAAAAACACAAATGAGGGGTTCAAAAATAATATCCTTTTTTTTCTTTACTCTTCTTCCTATATCCCCATAAATATATGTAACAAACAAAAATACACTGTTAAATTTTGACACATCCCAAAATGTATTAAAAAAAAACACTTAGATTAAACATTTCAGATAACTTGTAAAGGGACAAGTGATATTTAAAAATGGATAATCAAAAACAGTGTAAAACAAATTGCGGTTATACGTTTCAAAACCATAAAAATAAAACCATTACATAGTTTTGGATAAAACATTCCAAAACAATATTTTCATTATTTTAAATATATTTAAAAACAGCTCTAATTAAAAAAATGTGGAGGAAGTATAAGAAAAACATGAGTGCAATAGGGGGGGAAAAATCGTATTAAATTGTTTGGGTTAAGTTAGGTGGCTCATCTCCTTTTCTTGAGGAAAAGGAAACAAGAAATGAGTAAAAAGTTGGTAAAAGATGTGATTGATAATGCAGAATAAATTTATTTGCACATTTAAAAAATAATTTTGATAATAAAGTTTTAAGATTTGATATGGTAAAAAGTAGAAGAGAAAAAGATAGAAAGGAAAGGGATCGAATCCAAGTACAGATAATTAAATGGAAGGCAATGTTAAACTACAGAGAGAAGTTGAAGAAGCAGAAATGGGAAAGAAAGTAGTAACTAAGAGGTGAAGAAGAGTGAGAAAGAGGTAATGTATTGTCTTTATGGTCACTTCCAGAGCTTGAGGAACTTGTCATGACTGGCAGAAGCAACCAAACCATTTACAGTTGAAACAGCCAAGGCAGTAATAAGACCATCATGAGCAGATAGAGTCATTGTCTTGTTCTCACTCATGTTCCACAGCTCCAATGACTGCACAACATTATTATTTTACTATCTGTAAGATCTCAACATTACAACACTAACTAAAGCAAGAGAAATGAAGACTTGCCTGGTAACAGCCAATGGCAAGCAGTGAAGGGTATGTTGGGTGGAAAACACATGCATGAAACTTACTGCCATTACAGCTAAGTTCATGCACACATTCCCCTTCACTCCCTGATCCAAGACTCCACACCTTCACAGAGTCCTCACTCACAGATGCCAGCAACTCCCCAGAAGGGTCCCAGCACACACAGTCCACCGTTTTTGTGTGTCCCTACAACCATAGTGCAGCATTCCAACAAACAAAATTAAAGAAAGCCATTTTACAGCCTCAAGCAATAGCTTCAGTCTTGGTTTGAGAGATCAATTCATGTTGTTCTGGAAACACTTTATTATTAACAATACTTTATAATTATTATTATAAAAATCACACTTCACGTTTTACTAAGTGTATCATGTGCAGCTCATAGTTATTAGTTTAAATTCTCCCTCTATTTGTGTATGTACTTATGCAGGTTATTTAGGGCAATTTTGTTTGACACACTGCCTCCGAATTTCAGATAATAAACACAAGATACGGACTCTGACTCCAGTAAAACTGCAACCTGTTGTTGAAAGAATTTATTTTATGCCTACAAGAAGAAACTCAAGAAAAAAATGGCATGCAAACCAACCTTTAATGAAAATCGGCACGCTTGTGTCTCTACATCAAATATAGACACAATATTCTCTGCTGCTGCAGCGAGGTACCTCCCTAGACGAGGCTGAAATCTCATCTGAGTGGTGCCACCCTAATGAGCAAGAAAAATGTTAGTTAGCAGACTGAAATGAATGCATCATCGCTGAAGTGCACAAGCTACAAAAATGAGATTCTTTTATCAAAAAATGGAGCAGCACAGTGCTACAAAGCATATATTATGCATGACCCTGCGAAGGTTGGACCTACATTGTGGAACGTGGTATGAGAAAGGCATTTAAAATATGCTAATAATGATTCACATTTTCTACCTTCCAGACTCTAGCACAGCTGCCATTGTTTATGCTCCAGTATCGTATCTCCCCGTCACCGTCACATGAGCAGATGAGGTCATCTTTATTTGGATGAAAATCTAGGGACATAACAGTTGTAGAATGTCCCGTGAAGGTGCGAAGAGAATAACCAGGCTGCATGGTAATTATATATCCAGCTAAATCAGAATACTAACAAGAAATGCGCAAAATCGTCAACTTCTAGTTCTAGACAAAGGCAAACAAATTATCTGAGACCGCAATCATTAACATCCCAGCAAATAAATAGTCCCAATGTACTCGTCAAAATTCAGTAGAAGAAAACCTTTTTTCCAAGCCTTACACAACTCCATAGGAGAAACATTGATTTAACAGCAAAAAAAGTAAGCACAACATTTAGAACATTAGAAATCAAGGCGGAATTCAACATTCATATTGAAGCAATACAATCTCTATAACTATTCGTTAGAAACACTAAATATTACCCGCAATATGAATACCTAAAGCTTCTTAGGCACTATTGCACCACATTATTCAATCTCTATAACTATTCGTTAGAAACACTAAATATTACCCGCAATATGAATACCTAAAGCTTCTTAGGCACTATTGCACCACATTATTCACCTTCACCGCAAACGAATAAATATAACATTTACGTACAAAAGTCTTTCAACAAACTTTTTCATTGGAACTCGGAATGAACCTTAACAATACAGAATAGTAAAACCACATGGAGGAACTTCAACAAAAAAACAAAACTGCACTAAAATAATATATCTTAAAGCAAAATACATTTTAATCTGAAAACTCAGTTGGGTAATAGTTGTGTACTTGTTTATAATTTCATCATCTATCTCACTATGCGCGGATTTTCAGTTAAAGTGGTTATCTACAAATCTTTTAACTTTGTGGTGTGCCACACTTCAAGTTGAGGCAAATATTAAAATTGTCATGTGCATTGTAGTCAAGTTACTTCAAACCCACAAAAATATATATAAACAATTTCTCTAGAGTTTTAAACTATTAAAGTAAAACAGGTAACAAATCAACTAACATTGTCAACATCCCAAACCCTGACAGTTCTGTCAAATGATGATGTTGCAAGACGAGGCATGCTTGGACTGAAACGGACATCAGTAATCAAAGATGAATGTTCTTCAAGAGTAGCTCTCTGTTTAAGAGTGTCCGTATACCATAAAACGGCCTGCAGTACAAAGCAATCAGGAGGTAAAGGCCATATTAATCCATATCAAAACAGAATAAAAGGAAAAATATTGTTCTTAATTTTGTTTTTCAATTCAAGATCACTGCATATTTCAGAAAGTTGATTGAACAAAGAATCTAAATAAATATTATTATCGAGACTAAAGCTGCCACTAACCTTTTTGTCATGCCCACCACTAGCAAGTAATTTCCCATCAGATGAGAAATGGCAACACGCAACTTTACTTGTGCTTGCCCGTACAGAATTTACATCAGAAAATGTGAAGCCTGAAAACAGAACAAACTCATGCCCTTAGTGTCTGATTTGTATGTCATTTCCTCTTTATGCTTATGTACGTCAAGGAATTAAAAAGCAAGTAGTAACAACCACAAGATGCACATATAATAGATAACAAAGCAAGCCCATTTTAATTATATAACCAACAATTTGCTTATTTATCGACAAAAAAAAAGGAATTGCACACATTCATCATAAATATCGTAAAGAATATTGAGGCATCAAGAAATTTGAATTGCTATTTAAAAATTGTACTTCACTGTATTTCACCATAGAATGACACATATCTATACTATACAAAGAAAAGACTGCAAACTTTCACACTGGAGTGAGGGAAATTCAGACATACACTTTGAGAAACTCTTTTGCAAGGATGATGCCAGAATATTTATTGATCAATGTAAAATGGTGTTTACTGCACCTTTGCTTACATCCATACAACGGCCAACAGTATCTCTAGGGTCTGTATCATCATGGGACAAAAAAGACTCAACATTTTCATCTAGAGATCCATCCTCCACAAAGCGATCCACATCAGCCTGCAATTCAAGATCCTTATCATCCCACTGCCAAAATGGAATGACAATGAGTCTACATGCAAGGAATTCCATAATTCCTTCCATCAATTTAGCCAGAGAAAGCCACTTACCAACTGGTTAGAAGGTGATGTAAGGGTTCCAGAACCATCAGTACCAAACATCATTAGAGGCTTTGAAGAACTGCCACTATTGGGCAAGGCAGGCATTGATATCACATCTCCAGGCGTATGGGTTGAGGGAGTTGAGGGTGCTGAACTTGGTGATGGACCTGTCGTATTTGCGGTGCCTGTACTATTGGCAGGACCTGATGAAGATCCAGGCTGCTTTCTCTTTCTCCCAATTTGGTTTTTTGAAACCTTAAAGTGCAATCAAATAACCATGTTAGGAACCTATTTATTACTTGTTGTATGGTACAGAAATCAGATGTTGTCAAATTCAGGGACAGAAGTTTACACTCATGTGATTTTAATAGAAAATAATTTTCAAAATCTCATTGCAAGACATTGTCATTTGTTGTATATATATAGTCAACGGTTTCAAACAAACTAGTAGTTGATGTGTTGGAAGTTCTACATTGCTAATGCAGAAAAAATATAGCCACTCACGTCTATTGACGTTTCTATAAATGGATCATCATATACTCATTTCTATTAACGTTTATATAAATGTATCAATCATCATATCTCTGTCCAGAAGAATTCAAAGAACAACAGAAGTAAAATCCTTTTCCAATTACACAGTTCTAGAAATCTTGAGATTTTGGAGATCATACTTTGTAACACTGAAATTTAAAACCAGTGAATAAATGAAAAACGAAACCAATTGTGTACTTCAGAAATTCGCTAGACATTTTTAGTACAAAATTATCACTCTTTTACAAGTCAGAAGAAATATATTGCATGTTGCCCAATGATTTCATAAGGAATTAGCACCCCAATAAACAACGTACTGCTTGAACATGTATGTGTATCAACAACTGTAAAAAGGACTGACCTGGTCATTTCCTCTAAATGAGTTTGACAAGCTACCATCCACAGTGACACTGCCACCACCTCCCCCTACTTTATCCTGCTGATGCATGCTATGATTAGAAGTCTGAGATTGCTGGTTTGAAAGAGCATGTTGTTGAAGCTGCTGCTGCTGCTGCTGTGCATTGGTACTTGACTGTTGTTGATGTTGCTGCTGTAACTGAGCCAGTTTCACCTATACATAAAAATAAAAACTTACAGTAGATACAAACCATGGAAAAATAGAAACTTACAGTAGACACAAACCATGGAACTTGTGGTAAATATACAATATTTATAAATAAAACAGTTTAATGAAATACATAAGAGCCATACTGAAAATGGAAAACAAGTTAAAAGAGAACTAACACCTTCATTAGCATATCTGTGTCTCCACGAGGAAAAGGAGGGCCACCACCTTGAAGAGGGGATCCGACATTAGATACCACATCACCAACAGGATTTGAAAGACCGTCCTTGTTTAGACCAATACCCCTACTGCTCAATAGCATTCTTAGTCTTCTACTTTCTTCAGTGGCAGATGGTGACGCCAAACTTTGTTGTGCTAGCATAAGCTGTTGCTGATGCTGTGGTGTCAACATTTGGAGTTGATGAAAAGGCTGAGGAGCCTGCATGAAAGGTTTTTGTTGCTGGAGTAGACCAGTGCGCAGTTGTTCCAAACCCTATAAAAATAATGCTAATAGTGAAACCTGATAACTGAACTGCTGGAAAGACTACAGCACACAACAATTTTGAAGGATATATATCTTATTATGAATATGATATCACATTTAATAGGACATAATATACCTTCACCAGGATAAGTAATATTAATTCAAATAACAACAAATTAAAAAGATTACTCACTGTGAGTGGCCACCCTCTCAAAGTCAAATTATTGTTACCTTGATTTGATCCTGTCACCAGAAAATATCTTGTTTATTCCATTTATGTGCATGAATAGTAACAAAGAATCATAAAGAAATTAACAGTAAATCACGAAATATCCTCAGCCAACCATGAATAAATTGCACTGGGAAAAAAATTAAAATTCTATCAATTTGAAGCAAAACGGTTTCAAAATAATACAAATCAGTTACTGCAGGAAAAAAAATCATGGGAAAATACCAGGCATTCCCATCAATGATCCTTCAGGACCAGCAGCTCTGGGAGTTAAAACAGGACTGATCTCGCCCTTTATATCCTGATTCCAAGAGGCAAGTCAGAGAAAAACAGCTCGTAAGAAATATAAGAATTAATGAAGTCCTCTAAGAACAAAATTGTACCAGAGTAGACCCTGGTAATTGCTGAGTACGTGTTTGAACTTGTGGAGACATCCCCCCAGCAGCACCATGCAAAACTTGCCTGAAATCAAGAAATTTGGTACTAGCAAAGTCAACACCCATAACTTTTTTTAACAGGGAATGAACATTGATTCTTCAAAACCACGAGCAGACAGTCCAGAAAACTAAAAGGTAAAAGGATAATCTTTTTGTTTTGCATTAACAAAGAAAGCTTCAAGTCACAGAATTTCATATCAAACTTAAATTATCTATGCTACAGAGACTAATAAAGTACAAACAACCTTCAGTCTACAAAAAGACTTGAAATAATAGGCACTAAAAGTGAAATTTTAAACATGATACCCAGAAGGCTGGCCAGGAGCTGCAGCTGACTTTAATATCGATGCATGATTTGGGTCCAAAAGTTGGCCCATGTTCTCACCAAATCTTTGCTGTATAATATACCAAAAGAAAACTATGAACATTGGCGTCATAATAACAGCATTTTTATCTTAAATTTAGATTAACATCTCCCAACCTTCATTGCTGCATCATCCAAAGAGTCCCTTTGAAGGGGAAGTTTTAATCTTTCCTCATACATCTTTGTTGCTAGTGCATTTGCAGTTCCAGGGTTTCCAACTAATCCATTTGCACTACCATTTAAAAGATGAGCCCTATCCCTGCTTTGTTGTGGTTGGGACTGTTGTTGTTGTGATTGTTGTTGATGTTGTTGTTGTTGTTGCTGTTGCTGCTGTTGCTGTTGTTGCTGCTGCTGCTGCTGTTGCTGCTGCTGCTGAGCTCTCTGCAAAAGAAGATGTTGCATCTGCATGTGTTGTTGTTGTTGCTGATGCTGCGACTGCTGGGATTGTGGTTGTTGCTGTTGTTGTTGCTCCCTTGCCTTTATTAATTGTGTCTGCAAAGAGAGTTTCAAAGACCATTAACTTAAAGCAGGACTAGTATTTTCTCTTAAGTTAAGAAACTCTCAAGTAGAATTGCAGATCCAAGTACACCATTTCATGAGGGCAGTGTGGATAATAGATTATTAGCTACGGAAACCTAAATTAGTTTCCCAAACTGAAATGTTTGGGTTCTTATAACTCAGCTAAAACAATAGTCAATAATTTCTAACAAAGCATTTGATGGAACCAACTCATGAAATATTAAAAGGGGTCTGGAAATGAAAAGAAAATGTGAGTTCTAAACTCAAATCAGAGAAACGTAATTAATCAGAAGTAAGTGAAATTATCACAGGTCGAAACACCTCATAGACCACGAGGCTCATTAAGTACACAAATAATCCGACACAGACAACACAAAGAAGTATTAAATCATATTGCTAGACATATCAACCTGGAATGGAACTAAACAATAAGCAAATTTCAACAATGATTCAACAAAAAATTACTCTAAAGAAAGGTTCCTGACTTTCCTCATATAGTATACTTTAAACTATAAAGAGGAAAAGGAACAGAAAACCAAATCAACCATTCATTAAGAGATGCAATTACAATAGTTAGCTTGAGAGACTGAAAAGTTGAACCTAACGGAATGCATAAACTTCCTTTATGAAATACTAGTGTCACTTCTTCAACTGACAACAACATTCAACCAAAAATATAAATATGTTACAATACTGTTTTTTCTCAATTTTTAGTACCCTCACCCTACTTAAAATCTAGCACCACAGAAGGTTGCATAATGTGAAACCAATGAAAATTGTTCCCAACCAACCTCAATATAAGATGCAGCAACCTCTGAGTGCTTCTCGTTGGTCCTTGCAATAAAGATATCCCAGAAAACCGACCACCACTCGAACAGAAAACCTCCCGGGGCATCAATAGCTGCAACCCCCATTGCCATCCCACAACATGCACAGACACACAAACAACAAAAATCAATAAATAAAATGAAGAAATCCAAAAAACGGCAGTTAACTCCAACTTCTTTCTTTGACAAAAGAGTAGAGTTTTGAGACATCTCACCAACAGGGTCCGAGGATACTTTCCCTTCAGCTTGAAAAGCCTGAGCAGAAGCCTTCAAATCCCTCTTGACAAGATAATCATGGATGTAAACATCTAACCTGAAACCTCAAAGTGCAATAACGGCAACATCAGCCAAGTGAACAGCGAGAATGAAAGATTTCATTATCTTCACATTCACCACATCAAAAAACACCCAACACACAATCATGTGACCCACCGCACAAAAATCAGCACCAAAACCAGCAACTTCCAATAAACCCCACAGAACTTGCTGAAAAGTACAAACCCTAGGCCACCCAGAAAGAAAAATTGGAACTTTCGAAGACATGAAATACAATACACAAGTCCAGTTCTTGAAAAAAACCCAGAACCCCAAATGAAGAATTGAGCAGGAAGCACAAAATCCATATTGCAAAATTGATAAAAGGAGAGAAACATAAAACAAAAATTACATCTTGTCAGCTTCCCAGTTAGTCTGAGACATGGCTGTAGAAGCAGAAGGTGAGAGAGTTGAGATAGAAATATGTTGAAGAGCAAGTGAGGAGTGAGCTGGGAGCTGTGAAACGCAGAAGGAAGTGGTGAAAGAGTTGAATTTTGTTGGTAGAGCTAAGTGAGAAACATAGGACAAAAATCGAAGAGAGAGTTGAATAGATAGATGGACAGAGAAAGAAGAGGCAAAAGAGCGCAAAGAAGAAGAAAATCCAAACAAAGAACAAACACCTCTAGATTTTTGGAATTTTATATTATTCAACATTTAATAAATTTAATTTTTTAATTAAAGCATGATAATTATGTATTATATTATTTCTCCACTCAGGAATGAAAATTGCAGTTGGATTGGATGAAATAAGTATCTAAGAAGAAGAAAATATTCACTAAGAACAAATTTTAAAATATATTGAATAAAACAAAAGTTAGTTATGTTTAAATTACAGGGATAAAAAATACTTATATAAAATTATAATTATTAATTTTAAGATTCAATGCTAGTCGAAGAATCGAAAATGAAGCAATTATTATAGTGAAAAAATAATTCTTTATACGGCTATAAAATATTTATTATATCAAAAAAATTCTATTTGAAAATATCCGTGTGTTTACTCTTTTTAGATACCGGTAATACATAAAAATAAAATAAAAAGTAACCATTGTGACAAAATAATTAATATTAAATTTAAGTAAAATAATTTTAATGGTTAATGAGTAATTATATTATTTAAAGTAATTAGTCTCTCTTCTTATTACAATTTCCATGATAATTATGAATATACTTGTTTTAAAATTTATGCGTTTTCCACGCATAAAGAAAAAGAGAGGGAACTGTATCATTGTTAATTATTACAGATTGTGACGGTGCTAATAAAAAATTATATTTATCCACAATTATAAAACTTTAAAAATTAAACAACGACACAGCAGAATCTATCACACCTTGGCCATGATGCTTTCTCACAAATGAGATAGGGTTCTTATCAAAATCAATTATACACCAAAATTAATTAATGAAAGATAATGAATCAAATTATAACATTACATTTTTTTTTCTTTTAAATTGTCATTGTGTAAAAATAACATTTATTGAATTTCTTTTAACTTTTTAGATAGTTTGGTGACTTAAAGAAAGATGATGAATTGTAGTTTTTATTTTATTTTATCCATAATGTTTTATTTTTTTAAAAAAATGTCTTCTTTTCTATGCCACGTTTTCAATATGGTGTGTATTAGAGGCATGATATCCACCACACACGTACACTACAAAAATGACCCTTTGGTGTCCAAAAGTTGCATAAGTCAAAAGTTGGGTACCAAAAACCCACAAGATTATTGGGCTGATGTTTTTTATTATTTAATTTGTTGCGTTTTTACATTCTGCACCCCAAAAAATTAAACATCACCTATATAATCTAAAATTCTATTTTATTTTTTAAAATTATATCATCAAATGTACAATTAAAATACAAAAGATATATTTTATTATATTTTGAAATAGATCTTTTATATTTTAAATTATATATTCTGAAATAAATAAATAAATTGAATTGTACATTTCTTAAATAAATAAATAAATTGAATTGTACAATTCTGAAATATATTTTTGGAATGTTTTAAATATATTTATATTTTATTTGAATGAATTTCAAACATAATTAATTTATTTTAAAGATTATATTTAATTTTAAAATAACAAATTTATTTAATAAAAAAATTAATAAGAATAATATTTACCGAAAAGTAAATATTATATAATGATGATAATATCACATATAATAAAAAAAAATCTACAATAATTCTTGTTGTCTACCCCCATATAATGCGTCTTATATGTGACACTCTTAACTAACTACAATCTATAATGATAGCTCACCAACAGGAAGATGTAAACGATTGGTATTGATATAAGTGATTTATCAACCGTATCATAACCAACTTTACACAATAACAACAACCTAATGTTAAAACCATAACTTCAATTTGGGAATAAAGAATTTCAAACATACTTAGCTTGTGTCTATGGAAGACTAGATTTAGTTTATCTTTATCTCATATTTCCAGAGTTGTTAAACTAGATCGATTCAAAATATAATTAAGTATTTTTTTTAATAATTTTAAATTTATTAAAAAGAAATAAAAAAACTATGAGAAGTAGAACTATAAGTAGAAATGGGTATAAACAACACATTTAATACATCACAATATTTTCTAAAATAATTTATTTTTCTCTTTCCATCCTACCAAACACTTAATATCGATTTAATTTCTCTTTCATCCTTCCCATCCTCACAATGAACAGAACCTAAAAAAGTTACTTTATCAGTAAGCATGCTTAACAGAAATAAAATCCCTGGAATAAGTCACATTGAATAAAGCCAATAAGTAAATGGATACTTCAAATATTGGGTTGGGCATTCAGGAAAGTCCACGGGGCTTTTACTTGCAGCACTTCCATAATTACTACTGTATCCCTATAACTTTTGAAATACCTGCTTATTATTGTTACAAATTTTGGAAACATAAATTAGTTTAGGTTTGAAAACTAGATTCATGCTGCTGCTGGGAGTAATCACGGCGGTGGAGGCCGAGGAGTGACTCGCAGAAATGGCACCGGAGCTTTGAGACTAATCGGCGGTGACACGGATGGTGAATTCTGGCGGTGATGTTATTGAGTTTAGGACGCTATGTATTAGATATACGAATATGGACACTGACACGACACGAACGAACATGGAGATACGAATAATTTCTACAATGTAGGACACGGAGACACAGATTTATATATTATATAATTATGAATTATATAAATTGACAATAAATATTTTTGTGTACAAGTATGTTTAAGATTTTTGTAAGAATCAGGAAAATGTTTTTCATGACTGTTTCAAAAGAATTTGTTCCTTATTTTTATAATTATAATAAAAATTATACAATAAATTTGATTTTTTTAAAAATTATTGTATTTATCCTTTTTTAAATTGTGTAGAACCGTGCTAGAATTTTCAACAATCAAATAAATATTTTTTGAATTGAACACTTCACTAATAAGTGTTTTACGAGTGTCGACACCAATATGTATGTTCGACACGGACACACCATTTAAAAAAAGTATGAGTCTTATAGTGAAGACTTCTTTGAATTGCTTCAACAAGGAACAAGTACGACGTGGGGGAGGTGCTCTCGAAGCAATATTGAAGATGCGAATAGCAATTATTAAGGTGCAGAAAGCAAATATCAGTGAACTGCTTCCACAACCACGCTTTTATCGTCGCAGCTCTAACTTGTTTTTTATTATTTTTTCAAAAGCAAAATAATGTCTAAGTTCAATCTTCCATTATCCCATTCAATTTATCCTCTTAACTGTCTTGTTTATTACATATATATTTATTTTTTTATTTAAATTTACTAAAAATTATAAAATATAAATACAACTGGTTACATTTAGAGTTAAAATCTCACCTCTTACTTTTTAATCCTTCGTACTGAAAATTGCATCCAGTCACTCATACCTGATCATTTGTTCCCCTTTCAAAAATTGCATCCAGTTACCACTTCTTCACTCTATCAAAAAAGATTATTATCGAATTTTATATAGAAATTTTGATATTTCACATTTTTTTCTTACATTTACATTGTTGTTAAATAGCTTGAATTAGTTTAAGAATGAAAAAAAAAACTTTTAACCACACTTGTAAATTATTATTATTATTATTATTATTAATATTATTAATTATGATATTAAAATTATACTTAGTTTAAGATATTATTTTGATGTTTCAAAATTATTAGTCAAGATTTATCAATGATTTATACTACTGTTATACACACTTAAAACTTATATAATTACAATATATTTATAAGACGATGTCAAATACTACATCTGATGTTTCTATATTTGCATTTGTGTCTGCTTGTGCACACAAAACAATAAGCACATGCAATGATAATTAAATTTCATTATAAGAAAGTATATATAAAAACATATTTGAATCAAAATATCACAATCCTTTAATCTCTTTCTATACCAACACACAACAACAATATACATCACACATTTATGTGATAGTGTATAAGAACTTTTCTTTCATCTTCCCATAATCGTAGTCTATAAGACACTGCAGACATTAGTGTGTTAACATCTACTGACTAAAAAGGTTTTGCTGTCTGCATTCTTGTGCCAACTTGGTAGGCGACTTGCGACATTCATAAAGTATATGAAGATCATGTGAATGGGATGTTGCGAATGTCATGACCAAGCATGGCCTGGGTGTGCTTAATTAATCAACATTTTCACATTTCATTTGCAAGGTCTTAAAGGCAATCTTGTTGGTGTTTCTTTCCAAGAGGTTCTTCAAATATATGCCTTTTAAAAAACCCAACAAAGCACCTATAAAAAAACACTCTTTGTCGTAAATGTGAGTTGCATCATCATTCATAAAACATCATGTTGGTACTTCCAAATATATATATATATATATATATATATATATATATATATATATATATATATATATTATTATATACAGTTTGGATAATAATATACAGAGAGAAAGATGTGTGAGAGTGAGGTAGAGATGGATGAAACAAAAGGGTTGGACATTGTGAAACGTCTTTCTCTCTCTTTCTTCTGCTTTACCCAATAAGCCAGCTGCAACAAAAGCAACATGCTACTGAGATAAAAAGACCCCACAGAATCTGAATCATAGAGAAGTATTAATTCTCTTCATACATATACACACTTCCACATTGATATAAGGAGTGAGCTAGGTAGGTAGGGGACCCCTGACCTCATATCCTGTACCATCATCACCTCATCACTGCCCAAAACAAAACGCAACAGTTCTGCCTTTGGCATGTAACACACTCCAGTGAAGAACAAAAAGATGTACAATTACAAAACAGTATATAAACTGACAGAATATTGAAAAGTGTGTGGTAGGTATATGTACACGAGGGCCCGTTGCATGCAGAACAAGAGAGAATTTCTGTGTATCTTTGCATGGGGATATATAGATGAATGAATATTGGCACAGCATCACTCTTTCCCTCGATTCAGACCTGATTTCATGAGTACCTTACCTCTGCATGCCATGTCATGCCAATCTATACTTTGCTAAGATATACCTGGCCCTAGTTCTTCAACCTCTAACACTGGTATAGTACAGTAAGCTATGCCTATAACCTACTCATATTATTTGGAAAAAACAAATACATAAGGACACACATACCCCCTTCTGTGTACACACTCTCTACATATTGGTATATTGATAATGGGATATGCTTTTCTAGATATGTCACCATTGACTTACAAGATCAATTGTAGGTGATTTGGAAATATTCTGATTTTGTCATGTGGTTTTGATGCCTTTTATACTAACATGATAACATCTACTTTTTTTTTATTTTGTTTTATTTATATATCACAAGTAATACATTTAAAAAAATTTGTTTATATAAATTGTAGTTAATATGACATTTTTAAATAAAATAAGGAAAGTGGAGTTTACTTTATTAAAAAAAGAGAAATGAATAATATTTTATTAAACTACAAGAAAAATAATTTTTATTTCGAAGCTAAGGGCTGTGTCAATATTATTTAATTCAAAGTGTAAGGGGGTGCCAATATTTGTTTTCAAATTTAATGGAGTGTGAATGCCATTTAGTATAATATTAGAAATGGCAAAAACAATTTCTTAAAAAAATTGTGGAAGCTATATAGGTTAGAAAATATTTTTTTTTTCTAAAAAGTCCTGTATTTTAAATAATAACTTTGGAAAAAAAATTGTATTCAAATAGAGTTTTATTTTTCTATGATACATAATGGAATGGTTTTAGTTTTTGATAATTTAATTGAGATAATAAACATATACATTATGTTTGGTAAAATTAGTTGAAAATGGAGATTCAAATAAGACTTAAAGTGTTTAGTGAAACTAAATAAGATGAAAGTTGTAAAATGACATATAGTAACATAATTATTTAATCAAATCTTAATTAATACAGGGTAATTATATGTTTTCAATAACTTTAAATTTTTATAATTTATTTTTTATATATAAATTCAAATTTAAATAACATTTGTGTAAAAGTTTATTCTTCATTATGATTTGAATTATTCATCATCTTCCAACAAAAGAATAAATAATTTAAACATTAATAAACAAGGGTAACATTAAATCAATACAAAAATTACCTAAAAACAATAATCCAAATAGGATAATTATAAACAAAATTGGACATTAATGTTTTATATTATTATTTTAAAAAGTAAAATAATAAAATGTAAACGCCATCAAACATTAGTGCGAGTAACTTATTCAAATATACTAAAAGAACTATTTCACCAAATACATATAAATTAATTTATCAAAATTTCATTTATAATTTAAATAAAATATGTTTCACAATAATCTTTTTATCACATTTAGTTATTTTTTATCAGCAAGTAAAAATTATTTTTATCAGCAAGTAAAAATTAAATAAATATTAGTCACTGTAGTCCAACCCTTAAACAAAATATAACACAACAAAACTCACTAAACCCCTTCCAGATTATCAAAACCTTATATTACTACGAAAAAACAAACAACCTAACCAAATAAGAAACCTTAAAAAAAACAATCAAACACCTCAAACCCTTCCAACAAGAACGAAAGACTAAGAGAATCCAAGTCACTTAATCGAAAACATACATGCCAAATGATCAATGCACCACTCTTAATGAAAAAAGCGAACATAAACATATTTAGATGTTATCCAAGACAAACTTTTAGTCGGGTCAAGGTAAACATTTTCGAATGATAAATTACTCCACTATTGAAAATATGTTTCTTCCTTTGCTTGCATATCAATCTTGGTTATTGATAACATGAGTTCAAATTTTCTCTTAGATTTTTTGTGTTATTTTTTTAACGTGTCTTCAAATTAAATTGATTCTGATATATTATTTTTTGTATAATATATCTTAAAATATTAAATTCAATATATTTTAAAAGTACAATAGATAGACAACAACAAAAACTTAATTGAAAATTCAAGTTTTATTTTGTTTTCCTTTTAATTAAGAGATTTTTTTTATTTGACTGAGTAACTTTGTTTTAATAAAATAAATTTTTAAAAGAAAAAACAAAATAAAAGTTACTGATTATATTATTTCATTAAGAACAGAATTTCTTACAGAATACTTCCAAAATTAAATTTTCTATGATCATGTATTCATTATATGATACTAAATTATTTTGAGTGAATTTTTTTGAAATAAAAAAATTACACAATGTTTATTTAAAGAAACAATAAAATATTATTATTAAATAAATATTTTGTTGCCTTTTTATTTAAATTATACTTTCCAAATGACACGCACAAATTATAATCTTAAAAATAAAAAAAGTGGCAGGTATATTTTCATGTTCATATCATTCTAACAACAAACACATGAATAATAATATGTCCTCATAATAAGTTTTTTTTTTTTCAAGATAAGATGCCAAGAACTTATTCAATTTCTTTTTCATATTTTTCATTAGTAGATATTGATCCATTTTAATTCGATTTGTAAATATGCACATTCAAAATTCAATCAATATCAATGTTTTGCAAATTATTATCACTTTTATAATTGAAGGTGTTACTTTACCAATTTAGAAAAAACATTTTCCATAATTCTTAAAATGTTGGTCTCCAAATAACACAAAAAAAAGTGATAACTTATGGTGCAATATAATCAAGTATGCAACAGGATAACAATACAAAATGTTGTTAATTAAGATTCTAACAAATTTAAGGTTAAACTCAATCTCTATATATTGACCATCCATAAAAAATATATTGTCCAACTTGATTAACCAAACAATTTAAAATTTAAATACAAATTATTAATATTTAAAAAAAAATATTTTTACTAAGTCTCAAACGATAAATTAAGATTAGTCCAATGCGTACACCAATACAAATTTTAATTATCTTTAAAAATACTAAAAAATCACAGAGCATGAACTAAATAAAAATATATCTTTCATATTGAATGTGTCATAAACATAAAAAGGATGAAATAAACTTTGTTTGTGGATTGACAAAATTTTAAAGGAATAATTATTTTTCTTTATCTAATTGCCTATAGTTTTGATATTATAGATTGTTTACTACTCGAGAATACGAATTAATGAAAAATAAGTCGGCACAAATGATTTTTGACAATTTAGGATCTAGAGGTTAGGTATGGAAACGTGGGTTAGCACGTCTTGCATAATCTCATATTCAAAATCGTCGGTTAGATGGATTCGTCTCGCATAAAACATATGAGTCAATTTTACTGGTTTGTCTTGTATATCGGCTTGTCCGCGTAAAAAATATTTTTTTACAAAAAATTAATGAAAAATAAAATTTTAAATAAATTATTGAATAAATATATTTTTTGTTTATTAAGTTAATTTTTTATTATTATTTAGATGCATTAGGTAAATGGTCTCACAAAATTATTCTTACAAGAGGTGTATAGTAAAATATGGGTAAAAGAATTATAATGATATTTTGATTTTCAATAAAATTTGAATTTCAAATTGTTCTAACACTACAAGAAAAAATGATTTTAACGGGGATTATTTTTACAACACTTAGGTTAAAACCTATATTAAGTCATTTACACAGGGTTACAATTTCTTCGCTAAACCATCCCTGGAAAACGTGTTCCCTAAGGGTTTTTAAACTTCAGGAAAAAACTTTTAGAACCTTTGTTAAATATCATGGGTTTAAGAACCTATATAAAATACTATGGGTTTCAAAACCTCCGTAAAATACCATGAGTTTCAAAATCTTCGTTAAATACCATGAGTTTCAAAACCTCCGTAAAATACCATGGGTTTCAAAACATCCATAGAATATCATGAGTTTCAAAATTTTCGTAATATAACACTACAAGAAAATCATGAAATAGAAACCAATTTTTAGAGACAAAATAATTAGTTGTGACTAAATTAGAGACCATTTTAGAGACTAGTTTCTTTTATTGTTAAATGGTTTCTAAATTGGTATCTAATTAACTACCAAAATTTTTGCTACCAATTTTTTTTTTTAGTTTCTAAAATGGTATCTAATTTAGTCAATATAGCAACTAATTATTTTTTGTCTCTAAAATTGATTTTTATTTCATGCTCTCCACCGTAGAAACATTACTCAATGGCCGCTGACGACAGTCCTAACAAGGAATCAGAATTCAGCTACACTTATGTTTATTATATCTAAGGAGAAGAAACACTAAATAAGTTATTATCTTCTTCTTACTTCAATTTTACTTCTTCCATCACCTTACTGCCCCAACATAGGTCACAAGCCACTGTTATCTAACTCGACAACCATTGATGTTATATATCCTAAATAATTGCATTATCTATCAGATGTGGGCTTCAAAGTCATGTGTGTTTTTTACTAAAGATTGCAAGAACATATTGTAAGGAGAAATTAACTCTATTATTTCTCATTTTCACAAAAAATTAATTATTAGATAAAATTTAAAATAAAGGCCTTAATTTAAAATATTTCAAAATTATGACAATTAAATATTAACAATTATAACTAAAACTAAAATTGCACATAAAATATAGGTACATCAAAAGCTAAAACAAAATAAGTCAGGATTTTTTAAGTATGAACTCATAACAAAAAAACTAGGAATTATATAAACCAACTACCATCAATCTTAAGAAATATACAAGTATTGTTGAAATATTTATTATTTAAGATTGGTTGTTGAAATACTTACTATCCAAGGTTATTCCGTTGAGTTTTTAAAATAAAATTTTAAAACTTTAGAAAACTTATTTGTAATGTAAAGTTACACTTTCAAAATTTTAGAGAATTTAGTTATAAAATATATTAAAACTATGTAGCTTTTAATTATTTATTTATAAATAGATTTAATTATATTTATTTATTGAAGTTTGAAAAAATTGGAGTGTTTTATTGAGGTTCTACAATAAATCTTTGTAATTTAACGAAGGTTAAAAAAACTTTTGTTATTTTGTTGAGGTTTTAAGATAAACCTTTGAAATTTAACGAAAGTTAAAAAATGTCCGTTATTTTGTTCAGGTTTTAAAATAAACCTTTGAAATTTAACGAAGGTTAAAAAAACCTCCTTTAGTTTGCTTATGTTTTAAAATAAACATTTGAAATTTAACGAAGGTTAAAAAAATATCTGTTATTTTAATGAGATTTTAGAATAAACCGTTGGAATTTAACGAAGGTTAAAAAAACCTCCATTATTTTGCTGAGATTTTAAAATAAACCTTTAAAATTTAACGAAAGTTGAAAAATTCTCAATTATTTAGCCAAAGTTTTAGAATGACCTTTGGAACTTAACGAATGTTAAAAAATCTCTATTAATTAAATTAATTCCTATGGTTATATTAGCCTCCACTAAAATCCTTTTTTTTAGTGTTATAAATTGACTAATAAAATATTTCATTAAATATATACATTTTTTTAAGGTAATATATGTAGACACATTATTACTATTCTAATATTTCTAATATTGAAAAATATAATAATATATTTAAATTTTATTGTAAACAACCACTACATTTAACATGTTATGAGTATTGAAACCTAAACCTAAACAATCTATGCATTTTAGAAAAACAAAAACACTCTTAACTATTAAAAAATTATTATCGAATTTCGTGAAGGTCTTATGAATTAGGGATTGATGGTTGTTTCTCCCTGCACCTCCATGTCTTTCTTCTTGCACCCCATACTTACAAAAATATTCAAATTAACCTTTGATATTTTTCGTTGAATATTTTTTCTTTAATTTTGAAATATGAACTTCAAAGACTTCTCGAGTTATAAAATTTGAAAGTTAAAATTTGGGTTTCAGATTGTACAATATTCCAAATTACACAATCCAAAATACAAAATTGTATTTGAGATTGTAGAATGAATGGACAATTTTATAAATTTTGAGAATATGAGGTTGCAAGAAGAAATTATATGGGTACAAAAATATTTTTCTAAAATTAAAATATGTTGGTTATGCGGGCTAGCTCGCCCTGCACTTGACTCGCGTGAGCTATGGGTTGAAATAAGTAGTATATCCTGCATTTTTCGTTAACAATCTGCAGTCTTATTCACATGAGTTGCCCGACTTTGCCATCCGTACGAGAGTTCTCCTAGAGGATATCAGGGACTTAATAATGTCATTAATTGGTATTGCACTATAAAAGATCCATAAAACCATGATTAGAGGCATGTGAGCCTAATTCGACTACCTTAATATCAGAGAATGGTACAACCATTATGCTAAGATAAGAGGCAATGAAATTTGTGACTTTTAGTATATACACTTACTGAGACCGAAAACTTCTTTGAGTGTTGAACCTTTGTTGAGAGATTGAAAATCCAAAGACAAGATAAAAAATAAAAAATCCCATATAAAGAAATATTTAGTTATAAAAAAGAACAAATTATTGTTAAGAATAAAATAAAGTAATAAATTATAATAAGTTTTTTTCGACCTTGCAACATACAAATCTTAGGGATAAGGGAGTAAACACAACATGTAAGAAAGGAAAATGATGTCAGGTCTCAATACATGTTTTGGAACAATAGAACATAACACCACCTACACTCAAAAGACATGAAGCTAGCATCTGTTTCCAACAAAGAAAACAAGAAACAACCACCACTGAACACACATATTATGTAACATCCTTAATTTTACCCATATATAATGTAATAAAAGTAAAACAAGCAATATCTAATTACAAATAACATATACTACTTTCTCATATGTGTATCTCAAAAGAAATATCCCTCTTCATAAGGATTTAATATATATACATCAAAAGTTTTAACAACAAAACAAAACATTCAAATAAAACTATCTCATTCTCCAGCTGTTCACTAAGGAGCTCTATCACCTGAAATCTCATCTGCTCCCATGTAAAACACGATCATCACAGATAAAGAAACAAACACAAACAAATAACAGGGTAAGCTATCTATATAAAAAGTTTTGATATAATTTAAATTTCAAATTAATAAGCATAATTCATCAATTCTCATATGATTTCTCAAACCATCAAGTGTCTATTACATTCATAAAAGACTTTTACTGACTCACAACACATAAACACTTGACTCTACTTCCGGAAGACTCGTGTATTGAAATTAGCATCCAGAGACCTGCACCTGTCATACTACTGCTGTGAAACCCACACAGCCATGCACATAATTATCTCAATATCTCATCATCTCATCATCTTCATATGACAGGGTAAATCCATTTGTGCTCTGATCAGTTCTTTCAAACCTCAGAATCAGCCAAATGGACCTCCTTCGACTCTCACCAACTGAATAACTTCATCTATTTGATTCCATTATATCAGTAGAGTCAGGATCTTTCACAGGACACTCACAAATCAATACACCCTAATAACAATCTCAACATGGTATTTCCTTTCCTGAAAATACTACGTCTTGATCACACTTTAACCTCATTAAATACATCATTTAACATATCAATGCACCACTCAATCACTTCATATATATAAACTTTCTAAACAATCCAAATATATCTCAAACTTTACTTAAAACACATAATTAATTCCAAATATATGCTCTTTAAATCAATCATCATCTGAAATCACACAACACTTTCAATTCTCAATCACAAACAGTTTCAACAAATTATTCCCATAACAGATTCAAAATCAACCATTCCAGTCAATATATTACTTTACTCTTCAAGAGAGACAATCCTGCAAGCAAAAACAATTAGAATTGGTGACCACGTCACCTCCACATCCAGAATCTTCTAACCTAAGGTTTTATTGAAAATAATAAGACTAGCTTTAGTTGATGCTCACTAAGAGCTCCAAACCTACCCAAAAGCTTAAAGGTAATTAACCTGCACCACAGAGTCCTAATCAAAATCTAACTATATAACTAGGACCTTGGGTTAACAGAGATTAACCCTAAAGCTAAAAGAGTCACATGTAAAACTCATGTAGACAACCTATCAAGTTCAAAATTTGACTCAAAGAAAAGGGCCAAAAATGAACTTACTCTATTTAGGATTTTGATCGGGCAATCTTGTAGAGTTCATTGGCAGGAGTTCAATGGCAGACTCCGATCGTCAAACTGAGGATGTCAGAATCATAGAGAGAAGGAGAGGAAAGGAAAAGGGTACGAAAATAAACTTACTCTATCAGAGATTTTGATCGGGCAGTCTTGTAGTCTTTGCTGCCAGGAGTCTAATGGCGTACTCTGATCGTCGAACAGATGAACGAAGAGGTCAGAATCTTAGAGAGAAGGGAGAGAAAGGAAAAGGGAAACTTTTAGAGAGATGGTGGTTATTTTAAAATGAAACCTGAATAATTGAATTTTCTATTTATATGTCATTTTCATTTTAATAATAAAATATTCAGGTATCATTTAAAATATATCACTTCACTCTAAGGTTATTTTCTAGATCCTTACATATTACACAAGCGAGAGAAATAATTCAACCACTAAATCTTTCTTTTCGTCCCTTTCTTTCCGGGTGTGTTTGAATTAGGGAGTGAATGAGTGAGGATTTGAGGGAGTAGATGTGTGAGGATGTGAGAAAAAAGTGTAAAGAAAGTGAGGTTGTTTGGATTGGGGTATGTTAGAGTGGATGTGTGATGAATGTTTATTGGAATTTGTGAATGATGAGATGATTGTGAGAAAATTTTGATTTTTTTAAATGTGTAAAATGTAAGTTTACAAGTTTACCCTTATCTTTAAAAATATTTGAATAATAAAATATGAAGTATTTTTGCGTAAATTTGAGTTAATTAAAATTTTGTAATTATTTTCAATATCATTGAATAATTAGTTTTTTAATAAAGCAAGAATTTCTTATAATTAAACATAAATTTTTTCATAAAAATAATAAATCTGTAAGTGACATGAGTATGATTGAAATTTTAATTTTTTTAATTAATGAAAACTTAAAATTACAATTTTTTTATATTAAAAAAAATAATTTATTTATTTATATAAGTAAAATAATTTTATTTATTATTAATAATAAATAATAATTATTAATAATATTATTAAATATTTGATATAAAAATAAAAATTATTAATATTACTATTATTTAATAATTTTATTTTATTTATATTTATTATCATTATTTTAAAAATATATTTTATTAATAATATAATTAAATATTTGTGTTAAATTTATATAATAATTAATATTTATATTTAGATAATTTTAATATTATTTTATTTGTATTATATTATGTTATATATATTAACTTTAAAAAAAAAAGAGTAATATGTTACTATCATGCAAAGACAAAAAAATGAGGTTAAACACACTTGCTTATGTGACTTTATGCATATAAGGAGAAACAAGAGAAGTAGTATTCACCGTGATCCTTTGAACAGTACTTTCCTTGAACAAAGAGGTTCTACATAAAATTATAAGAGGAGAAAAATGAAAAAAATAAAATAAAAGTATATAAAATAATATAATATAAAAAATTATTAATAATGAAATTGGTTGGAGCTTGTTAAGTCGTTATTATATGATTGAATTAGATTTTAATTTGATATTAATAAGGGTGGTAAACTATACAAATCTGTTTCCTCCCGTTATCCGCGATTTCCTCGTGAAGAATACATTCCTTGGGATTCGTAAAGCAAACCAAGTCTAACACGCAAGCAAGCATGCGCATAATATTTTAATTATATATCAAAGTGAATAATAATAAAATATTATGTTTTATTAATAAAATTTATTGATGTTAAAATATGATTACTGGAAGCAAAATATTGTAGTCTGGCACTGGCACCCAAGTCCTGTGATGTGAGAGTGAGTAGGACGTACGTAGGCACTATTACTGTTACTCTTATTGCTGCATCAATAATAATAAATAGGAGAGAGAGAATGTGTGATGCCACAATAATTAACACACCAACTCACTCACCCTTCTTCCACACCTGTCAACTCCTATCCTTTCATCCCATCCCACCATTTTTACAACAACTACAATAATAATTTATTCTTTTTTCTCGATTATGTAAAATTCATGATGATTATTAGTTAATAATGTAAATTAAATGCTTCAAATAAAGTATGAAAAATTATGGAGACATGGCATAAGCTTTGTTGTCCTTTCTTTCAACAAAGGAGGCATTTCATTTACGGAACGGTTTAAAACCAAGGCAAAGTGATGAAAAGATTAGACACAAGAATGCTGGAAATACAAAATTGTACATACACAAAAAAATAAAATAAAAATAAAAAACCTCTGTAAAGAGGAAAAAAAATCCAGGACAATTACAGGATTAGCCACGTCATCCTATGTACTCTTCAGCAGGATCATGTGGGAATTACGGTATGATTTGTCCTTAACGCTCATCCATTGATCAGCGATGTCTTCTCCAATCTTTACGGCGTCTGATGCAGTTCCAAGAAGACCTCTTCTCGTGAACCCCACTGTATACAATCCGTTTTCTCCCTTCCAACTCATTGGAAACGCCGTTTTCGGCATTCCGTCTTCTGTGAAACATTCACGGCTCTGCAGTTCCATATATTCTTCATTAGATACATTTTCGCAGTTTCAATTTAATAAAACATGTTTAGTGTAAAAAAACCAAACAGAGATTGTAAAATTAAATTTTGTTTCATCAGTAAAAAATGACATTTAATGTAGCAGTTGAAAATGGAGGTTTTAATGTAGAATCAAAAATTAGATTTATATAAATTGTGCACTAGTTGTTTTAATGGAGAAGGAACAAATCAGATTGCTACAGTTTTTTCCGCTCGGAAGCGTTCTCCATCTCGAACGAGGGAAATGATTATTGTTGGTGTGAGTGAGTAGTATACAAGAACTAAAGCGATTTTTGATGATGGTTACACATGAAACGTCACTGGAATGAAAAGTTTCATATTTGTAAGGCGCAAACCCCAAAGTCATTTTATTCTCTCTTTCATATTTGCATGAAGAAAAGAACCCTTCTGTTGGTTTCTGCTGTGCATGTCCCAACTCCCAAACCACCGCTAACTGACTCAATAACTGCTAGTTTTCAAATATTTTTATTGCAAGTATTTGTGTTGTGGGTTTTTCACATGATCAGAAAATAGAAAAGTAAGAAAAAAACAAGGGAAGAGCCAGCATAAAAATTAGGTTGAAGAAAAGTAGTAGTTGATGATAAGTTAGATAGAGGTAAAAATCAACTCTTAGTTTCTTCTTACCTTAAGCCAAGTGGGCACGTTGCTCTTGTAACCCGTTGCTAATATTATAGCACTGAACTCCTTTTCTTGTCCATCCATAAACTTGGCACCGTTTCTTGTTATCTCCTTCACACCTTCCATCACCTGAAACAAACCCTAACCAAACTTAGCAAGAGATTCCATACATGGTAAAAAAGAGTAGTTGCTTGCTTTTTCATGGATTACATTGTTATAATATAATCACATAGTCATGAATCAGAAAACAAAGCATGGTTATACAAACTGGTTTCAGTTAAATGCGCACGTACCTTTATGTTACCGGATCTTATTTGCGCTACTTGTCCAACATCTAGCACAGGGGTTTTACCGGTGATGAGTTTGAGCTCTATTGGCCCAGTTTTGGGCCTCCTTACGCCGTAGCGAGCAGTGTCTCCTAACATTAACCTAGCCAACACCAATACCAACTTGTCCACTAACTTTACGGGAAGCCATTTCAATAGAGCCATCGCTATTCCAAACGTCGAAAAGCCAAACATCTCCCTAGGCAGCACATGTACCTGTACCATGAAATCATGTCAACAATGTGTCCGAATATGTCCCAATAATTAATATGTCTAAATATTCAGGTTTATCTTTATTATTCCATCTGGGATTAGCATTAAAAAACAATAATAATTAACAAAGTTTTAACGGCAAAGACTACGACATACAGTGAAGTGCGAATTCTGATAATAATTAAAGAACAGCGAGTAGTTACCAGAACTGAGAAAAACATGCATGGGAATTGGGAAAGAAGAAGTGTGTATATATGTATATAGTGAGTTACTGACTGTGTTTCTGGCGACGATGTAAGGGCTGGCGTTGTGCCTGCAAAGATCCAAGCTAACTTCCATTCCTGAGTTGCCGCAACCAACGACCAAAACCCTCTTGTTTTTGTAATGAGAACCGGATTTATAGACGCTGGTGTGAAGAATGGGTCCGTGAAAGTTGTCGATGCCAAGAATTGAGGGAATGACAGGTTCGGCATTCTCGCCGGTAGCAACGACGAGCCACGGGGAAATGTACTGAAAATCGTTGGTTCTGACGACCCAGAACTGGGAAGCGGCGTCGAAGTGAGCGGTCTGAACGGACTGGTTGAAGCGGGGGCGGATGTTGAAGCGTGAAGCGTAGGAATGGAGGTAGGAGATGAACTGGTTCTTGGAGGGGTATTTTGGGAAATGGTGAGGGAAGGGCATGAAGGGTAGCTGGCAGAAGTGTTTGGGGAGGTGGAGTTTGAGACGGTCGTAGGTTCTGTGTTGCCAAAGGGAGGTTATGCAGTCAGTCCTCTCGAGAATGACGTAGGGTAGTCCGTGGTGGGAGAGACAGGCTGCAACGGCCAGCCCCGAGGGTCCTGCCCCTACGATTATAGGACCATGAACCCACACGCACTTTACTTCATCTCCCTCTCGCCCCTTGCAAGACTCCATCCAAGAAAATCGCAAGATACCCTTCAACAACAACTTCCAAGGAAAAACCCTCTCGCTTTGCTTTTCCTTTTCCTTTCTGCTTCTTCTGTGTTTCAATGACACGATGCAATTTGTGGGAATTTAAAGAGGGTGGCGTATAGTGGGAATGCTCAAGGAAGTGCGTCAGAGAGTGTGGCAGGAGGGGCTGCGTGCCTTTTAAATATGCATGGAAAGTAGCATTTCTTCCCATTTCTTTACTTTCCACACTCTAATTAACTTTAAAAACAAAAATTAACTCACAAATCAATTTACAATTTTTTTCTATTTTTGGTTTCTGCCTTTTTATTTTTCTCTGCATATCTAATACTATTGAGATCTATTTAATAAAAATAATCTATGTTGCTTTTTATTTTTATTTAGTATTCAAGTAGAAAAAGTATAGCATTCCACTGCCCGGGGGGTCACTGGAGTTGGACTGCAATTGAGACGTGAAAGATTAGGAAAGGATACGAAAATCTTGATAAAAGGATGAACGTACACTCTTTGTTTTTGGAGTTAAAGGAAGATACAAAAAAATATAAACATAAATAAAAATAAATGTATTAAATAAAAAATATATAATCATTTTTTATATGTTCGAACTATAGAATATTTTTATTGCTGATAAAAAAACTATAGAATATTTAAAAAAAAATTAATCTGTGTATTATATGAGAATGACTTTTCTTCTCAAGTAATTCGTTTTTTAGAATATGTAAATTTATAACAAAAAAAAATTAAATTATGATATAAAGTACAACCAGTGATAATTTTTTTAAACAATATTTTTTAAAAAATCAAATATACAAATAAAGGTGAATGTGAAATACTTATTTGAAAAAGAAAGGAAAAATTTTCAATTGAAAAATTAAAAGAATCTCTGGGAATTATTTATTCTAATATTATCGGATACTTTTTCAATATCTATAATTTGAAGAAGCAGAAAGAGAAAAAATAAAATGTTAATATAGTTGATGACAGTGTATATACTAGAGAGAAATAAAGAGGTTAAGATAAACAAATAAAATATATTAATAAAGTGCTTGGCATATATAAGTGTAGTGCAAATATGATTACCTAATATAAAATAGTGACTACTAAATATTTTCTACTTATAGATGAGTTATCTATCACCCAATCTTATCCCACTACTGAAACCAAGGAACTGAGTGGTCTTAACTCTTTAGTCTTTACCATGATGAAGCACATTGCTACAAACAAAGAAAAGAAAGATTCTGAGATTTCTCCCAAAGGGGAAAATAAAACCTTTTTTACTTTTCAATTATGTGTGTGTGAAGCCACCCTTACCAGTTACCATCATCCCAAGCTTTCAACAATCTATGCATGCATGGCTGCTGCCTCCTTCTCCGACCCTACTTCATCAACATCCCTTCCTTCTTCAATGCCACAAACCTTAATATCCGACCTATGCAATGAATTATACATTGCCATTGTTGTCTTCTGTTCCACACCCACAACCTCAACCACCCCACATTACTAAGCAAGGTTTTTAAACTGTGGTCACTAAATGATTTTGCCACAATCCTTGTCATTATGAAAAATTGTAGACGAATACCACTGATCTGGCTACAGTTATGATCACATTTCAGTCAACCAGAGCCTGAAAATCTCAAGGTTCCGATCAAAATCCATGGTCATGCAGAGCACATGGACTTTACACACAGGCCAAAATGTTCAAAAGCAAAGCCAAGACTCCATCGAATTCTCTATCTTCGTTTAAAATCCAAGGTGACGAGAAGAAGCAATACTTGGAAGTAGAATGCTACCTGCGCACGACGATATGGGGTTCTAAACAAATCTGGTGCCATTCACAGTGCTCATAAGTGTTCATTTTTCACTATGCATATATATGCCTTCTCTGCTTTTTTGTTACAGTACGTTTTATTTTTACCTACAAAATGTGCAATGCAAAAGGCCAAAGTATTCCAAATTCCAACAAAATATGGACTTTCTTGCAAATAATACCAACAAATATTTCATTCTTTTCATTACCATATCCATGGCTTATAAATTTTGGGCAACGTTGTAGGAACCTAGATCTACATGATACTTTCACAAAGGTATGCAAAATGTTTTTATATATTTTTAATATAAATTAATCTTGTTTTTTTGTTTTCTTTTACTCTCTATTTAAACTTCTTATTTAAAAATATATATTTTCCTCTATTTATTTAATATTTTATCTCACACAATTTTTCCTTTTTCTGTTTTTCTTCGTCTCTCTAATAGTTCAACTTTTTTTTAGAAATGTTATAAACATAGAATTATCTATAAACCATCTTGAAAAATATTTTACTTAGCAGAAGACACGAATAAATAAGTGGAAATGAATTTTATTTTGCAGTTTGTTTATTTTAAACTCATTGCTCCGTTCTAAATATATTATTAGACTGATATTCAAATCAATAAATTTTCTTATTTGTTACTTTTTTTAGATCGCAAAATTCCAAATATTTCAAATTTATAATAATTTTTGTTGACAAGACAGCTTTTTAATTTTTGTGAAAATAAAATATTTATTTTTATAAATACATTTTAATATAGAATTTAATATTTTTATTCAATGACTTCTTAAATAGTGTCTATAAGATATTTGTTATAATAAAACTCCACACAATATATGTCCAACAAATTTGAGTGGGAGACAAAGAAAAAGAAACACAAAATGGGAAACATTTTGAAGTATTGAATTTTTCCTGATTAGCACTATATAAACAAAACAGTATTTTAATAAAAAAATACAAAATATCAAATATTAGAATTAATATGCAAGAATTTTCAATACCACCAAAAAGGGTATTGAAATGAAACAGAAAAGAAAAAGGAAGAAGAAAAAGGGTGCACCACGATGTTAAGAGCAATAAAACTTATCATTTTTTTTTCAAAAAAAATGTTTATAGAAATTTGTCAGAGAATTACAATTATTTTTTTCAGACACTATATTTTAGGATGCTAATGTAACTCCATTATAGGTGTAATAGTTTTTTATTTGTTGACTTCTTAAGGAATAATGTCTTTAAAACTCTTGTCAATAAGACTCAAATATTTCACTAGACAAATATCAATGGAAGACAAAAGAAAAGCACAAAAAATGGGGAACATTGATTTGAAAATTCGTATCTTCACTACTTATGACAAAACAAAACATTAATTTCATCTAAAACTATTAATTTACGTAAAAAATAATTAGTACACTTAATAGGTTTAATGTGTTTTCCTTAAAATATAACTCAATTATTTTTTACAAACTAAACTTTGTTGTAATTATGTAATTTTAAGTACAGATGCACAAATATATATTAAATATGTTGGTTGTAATTGTAAAGGTTCTTAAAAATTTGAAATTCAGGAGAATGAAAATTTAAATAGGTTTTATGAATTTTGTTTGGAAGATTTACGCGGGATATTTGATTGGGAGAATAAAGGTGTGTATATTATTATGTAAGTAGCAAGTTGTGAAGTTGGAGTTGACGTTTGTGGGTGAATAAAGATTGCGTTATAATAGAGCTTTTGATCCAACCAATAACATGTCTGCAGAGGAAGAAGCACCTATGAAACATAATCAAACTTGAATCAACGACGAAATGAAATCAACATACGTGACTTTCACTGAATATATTATAGTGTTTTGATACGGGATCTTCATAAACATGCATTTTAGATTCACCTGCCACAAAATCTTACATGGAAAAGTATTTCTCGCCACTAGGGATCTTTCCTAGGATATATTCTTAGTTTAGGGAATATTTCATCCACTTCTTCTTAAATAACTTTAGGAAAAATAAAATAACAAAAACATGTTTTTTTTAATAAATAAAAAATAGCCTATGGGTAAGCTAAAAAATGAAAATTTTAAAGAATTATATAACAAAGTACCTTGTGTGTCAATATGAAAAAAATTAATTTTAATTTTTTTTCCTCTATAAGTCTTTGTAGAAAAAATAATCCTGTTTGGAATCCATCAACAAGTTTACCTCATAAATATAATAACTATTATAATACAAATACATCTTTTCAACCCACCAGCAATCTACATTTTAAAAACGTAATGATAAATTATAAGTGAACACTTTTTTTCTTTAGTTTCTTCAAAAGTCCACATAAAAAATATAGTACAAATATATATAAATAACTCATATACATGTTGTATAGAACCAAATCTTATCTAGAGATTGGTGTACACAACTCTAGAAGTGATGTTGGATTGAGTCTTAAACTCTATATTTGAAACGAATAATTAGATTGTCTAGGTATACCGTCTAATGAATCATACAGTAAGATCATCTAATACTGAGAATTAAAACAACAACAAAATAGACAAGACACTTTACTAGCTAGATTAGACATTCAGTGAAACTCTTTTGTATTAGTGTAGGTTCTTCAACACTTTCTTAAGAGAATTGGATGTAGCCTGAATTTGGGTGAATTAGGATAAATCTTTTTTGTTAATATTTGTTTACTATTGTAGTTGCTTTAATTCTTAGTATTGGACGATCTACTAGATGATCTTACTAACAAATTAAAGCAATGATAAATGTCTAATTTCAGTAATATTTCATATTAAAATATAGACACTTATGAGTATTAATTGCTAAAATAAATATAAAATAACCCCTAATTTATGAATTTATACTTTTTTACATATTTTATGATCTTTATTTGAATAAGAACATTTTATTCCCAAATTTGGTGTTAATGTCAGGTTTCTAGGAAAGAATGGAGATGACCAGACTAAAGAAGAATAATATAAGCTAAAAGGAGAAAGCTGTAAGGTTCCAGAACACACAAGTGCACAAAAAGTCCAAATTAGAATAAGAGTATCTCACTCAAGCGATCCCATTCTCGCTTGAGTGAGAATGCTCCATAAGCATTAGACAAAAGCTATGCTTTTCTCGCTCAAGCGAGTTATATCTCGCATGAGCGAAATAACGCCAGAGACATTGAACCTTTTTTATGTTTTATTCGCCCAAACGAGCCCATCAGCTCCACATAAGAAGTCACTTAACCCTAGCAAATTAGGTTAAATAGGGGGCTTGAGGCTTAACCCTAGCAAATTAGGTTAAATAGGGGGCTTGAGGCTTAACCCTAGTGTGCAAGATTGAAAGAAAAACACCATTGAGTGACTTGTAGTCCAATTGGGAGAATAAAAAGTGTTAGAATATGTGTGACTAATTCTACCCTTTGGTATTGGGAGTAGTATGTTCAAACTCTTATGTATTGATGTGATATCTGAATATAATTTTGTTCTTGATTGATTATTGGTATTATTGTTTTGCTTCTAATTCTTGATATAGAATCTTAAGTTTTACTGGAAAGTATTTTTAGGGTTCTGGCCTAATCAATAATACTTATCATATTTGAATGTTAGGAATAAACTTGAAATGTTAATTTAATTGCTATCAACGTCTGATCTAAATACTAAGTTATTTTTATAAATATGAGAGGAATCGATATTTAGGAAGCATCTTAAGAATTTTATATGCGAAAAATCGATATAAATGAATTTTATATGGGCATCAATATCAATCCGAGGACATAATGTTACCATGCTAATCAAAATACAAAAGAGTGAGAAAGATGAAACACAATCCCTATTTTTTCAATTAAAGCAACAACTCGTTGCCTTATTTTCTTGTTAATCATTGTCATCACAACAAATTCCAACAAGTTTTTAATATTCTATTTTATATTTAGTGAAGATTTTACTTAATTATTCAACTGTTTCTCGTGGGATTGATATCCGTCATTAGGGAGATATTATTAATTCCAACAACGCATTACACTTGCTATAAAAAGTCATCAAGCAACAATAATAGTAAAGAGATATCAACAAAAAAGATTTATCCTGATTCACCCAAATCCAAGCTACATCCAATCCTCTTAAGAACCTCCATTAATACAAAAGAGCTTCATTGAATGTCTAATCTAGCTATTAAAGTGCCTAGTCTATTTTGTTGTTGTTTTAATTCTCAGAATTAGACGATCTGTTTGATGGTCGTACTATATGATTTATTAGACAATATAAATAGAAGGTCTAATTATTCGTTACAAAAAGAAAGTTTAAGGCTCAATCCAACCCACTTTTAGAGTCAAATGCACCTACAATTTCGAGGTAAGATTTTTGTTTATTACACTACAATTTAATATTAATTAAAAGTTAATATTGATATTTTGAAAAACAATTTAGGATCAATTATGTCAACTTTTGATAATTTGCACCGTGTCGACCTCTCAATATGTTATATCCTCGATATATGCTAATTAAAAAAGAAACTTGTTAGTGGACGTTTAAGCATTGTACATAGGTAAGCTGAGTATATAATTACCTGTCACCTATTTGCTTGAAACATGTGGGTGACTTCTTGTGCAATGAACGAAACCACACAGTAGTGTCATCATTATAGATAGCACAAGTAACTTCTAGTGACCTCTGCATCATCCATGAGTGCAATTAGTAAAACATTAAAGGATGGGGTACTAATAATTGGCAACTTATATTGACTGAACTTACTCATTCATATAAGAGAAAAATATTTTTATTCCCCGTGTATGAAGACAATTGTTGATGTATGATTAAGTTTCAACTTTATGAGTTCTCATTGGATGAATTAATTGGGGATCCAATAATCCATAAACATCATGTTCCCCTCATTAATAGAAACTTAAGATAAATACCTACAAATAATTAAATAAAAAATAATATAATTTAATATAATAAAATAAATTGAGAAAATGGTGGAGCAGACTTACATCATAAAAAATTGAATGATGGTTATATTTAACTCCTGGTTACTTAACACATCAATCATGTATATGTATATATGAATGTCATCGTTTCTTCCAACAATAGTGTAATCCGACAAAAACTCCATTGGGTTTGTACCTATAGCCGAATAAAATCTCTACTAAAAAGGCTATAGGATTGTCAGTGGAAACCAAATGCTTCTTTATTTGCGAACTTGATTTTTGACGTGATTGCTATAAAATAAAGAATATTTTATATTAAAATTAAATACAATACATAATTATAAATTAATTTATTAACCGGAGTTCCAGAATGGTTAATGGATGGTCGTATTTTACTAATACTAATTATAAACTCTAATATTAATTATTATATTTTATTTAATATTAATTATATTATTAACTAAAATAGCATTAGTTATAAATCCTAAAATTAATTATAAATTTTTATTACTCTAATTCTAAACCCTAATATTAATTTATTAAATTTTAATAATCTTAATTATATAACTAAAGTAATATTAAATATAAATCCTAAAATTACTTATGAAATTTTAATAATATTTATTATTTAACAAAATGAGTATTTATTATAAACTCCAAAACTAATTATAAGATTTTATTAATATTAATTCTATAACTAAAATAATATCACTACAGGAAAAATCAATTTTAGCTGTTACCAAAAAACGGGGCGATAAAAAAAACCACTAGCATGGGTGAAGTCTATTCAAGTTGGAAACAAAAATAAATGTCAAATATTGTGTCCACAATGGAGACCTTTAACTTACACTAAAAATTATTAAAATAATTACAATAAGTTAGCGTCTAAAATAGAGACACAAAGTAAATGCAATGAAAAAAATTAAGTGAGAGAATAATATTGAGTATAGAATGGGAGACAAAGTGGATGCAAGTTAAAAATTATTAAAATAATAATAATATGTTAGCGTCTAGAATGGAGACACAAAGTAAATACAATTAAAAAATAAGTTGCAGAATGATAATGCATCAAGAACGAGGACACAAAGTGGATGCAAGTTAATATTTTATTACATTTAACGTAGGTTTAGGCGACACTAAGGTGGATGTTTATTGTCACTTTATCCCACGCTAAGTTATTCAATGAGAAAAAAAAAATATTAAACATTTTGGTTTCACATTTTCATTTTCTCACACTTTCAATTTCTCATTTTTGTCTCACACTTTCAACCTCAAAATCCCGAATTCATCCCAAAAATCCTACGTCTTATTTGTGGCCATTTCACTCTCCTTAAGTGCATTTTACTCATTTATTTTTTAGGTAGTGTCTCCAATGACGAGAGTTTACTTACATTTGCTTTCTCACGTAGCGTCCCCAACAACGATGTTAATTTTAATTATTGTTGGAGATCACACATCGACTAAAGATTAGGACATTTCATAGTATACAAGTGAGTGCAAACCTCACCTTATAAGTGAGTTTTATGAGGTTGTGTTAGGCTTAAAGTCCACTTCTTAATATGGTATCAGAATCATTTCAAGTCTATCCTAGCGATTGTTTGTTGGGCTTATCAGGTCAGCCGCTATCGGGTTATTATCGGACCACCGATAATATATAGTCTCACGCACGAGTTGGTAGCCTTGGCGTGAGAGGTTGTGTGTCGGAGATCCCACATCGACTAGAGATTAAGATATTTCAGTGTATATAAGTGTATGCAAACCTCACCTTATAAGTTGATTTTATGAGATTGAGTTAGGTTTAAAGTGCACTTTTTAATAATTATTTAATTTTATATCCATTTTAGCGTCTCTCTTTTGGAGAAGTAGAGAAAGCTTTAAAAAACACAACATGAAGGAAAATATGGTTTTGGGAGGTTTTTAAAAAAAGATCATAGACGACGGTTGTTAACTAAAATTGGCGTCTATAGTAGTATCCCTTCAAATAGGCGACGACTCCCCCTTTAACCGACACATTTTTCCATCAAATAGTCAACAATCCCCAAATAACTGTCCACTATTCGCTCGCGCAAAGTATAGGCATCGACCTTTCCACCACCGTCGTCTATATATTCCCAATAATTATAAAATTTTTACCATATTTTAGTGAACAACTTTTGACTATAAAACAACGTTGTAAAACTTTCATTAAACAACATTTTTGCAGCAGTGATATATGTAATGTGAACAATAAGTAAATGTATAATGATTTTTTAACACACGTATAGAATGTTAGTGAATAATTAAAATATTCAAATCAGTTTGAGATTTACTTTATTTTTTTTCATATACATGATTTATAGTTATATGAGGACATGTTGCAATTTTGCTACATACAGCACGACACAAGAACATGTCCACTGTTGAAGAGGAGGTGCGTGAACAGGGTGGAAGATATGGAGCTGGATATGGAAAAGAAAGGGTCAATGACGGCAAGCATTAAAGCACCCTCTAACCCCAACACCCTCCTCCTTCATTGGGAGCATGCAAGTTAAACTCATTCTAACACGCACAACACACCAAACTTTAGTTCGTGAATTAAACCTTAAACTCTAAATTAAATAGATATTTCTTAATCATATTTGATTTTGAAAGTAATGAAAGGGAATTTAGCACAGTAAAATATGTGGGTTGAGAGTGAACAAAGGGAAGTTGGGGGCACGGTTTGGTCTGCCACACACACAATGACGTTAAGAAGCCCTCAAACATTGAATAATATAAGTTCCCCACACCACACCACACCACACCACAACTTCAAAGCGAATCTCTCCCTTTCTTTTCCTGTGTGCACCACACACACTACGGGGAACTTGTTTCTTCGGATTTCGCTTTCACTAGGTATCTGTGATCAGATCTTCAACGATTAAACATGGATCAAATTAACATAACATCACTTTGGTGCACATAGTCTTCTCAATCATCCATTTCAAATATATATATCAACTCAAAAGTAGAACTTGCCTACACCTTTCACTCATCAAATTAACACAATACTTATCATAACGATTGCAAATGGACCCCATCACTTCCTCTTCAGTTTTTCAATCTCTTTATTTCTCCGTCTTTGTTTTCTTATTTTCATTTTGTTTATGTGCTTTGGGTGTGTGTATAGAGATGGAAGAGGATCTTTGATATGAAATGTTGACTTTAGTAATCAGTATGAACGCAAAATGACATGAACAAAAAAGTTAAATTTGATTGGACATTGCTGTCTATAATTCTCCTTGCAGTTCTAAACATTGATGATCTATTTTGTTACAAAATTCATGGAAAAAATCGAACTAAGTACTTATGAGATACTGATGGCGGGCGTTTAGTTCTTTTGAGGATACAAATAATGTTAGTTTCACGACTCCAACAGAGTGACTGATTGACGTTAGTTTACAATTATAAATTGATAAAATACGATTTTAAAATTATTTTATTTTTTAAATAAGTTCCACTTCCCAAAATAAACAAATTTCTCTGATGTTATAATATCCCAGGATTTCAACAAATCAACGTTTGTCGTAAAATATGTAATCGTTAAAGTAATACAATATTATTTTCTTTTTTTTGACTTATCATTAAGTATTTGAAGTGTTTCTTGATAAACTGCACTCAGTATTTTTCAATAAGAAATCAAAAGCTCACTACAATATTTTTTTTTTCTTTGTTCATTTCGGCTTATGGAGAACTGGAGATTATTTCTGGGCAGCCCTCAAAGATCTTAGGCTGTTGTTTATTTTTCTAACAACACTTTTTTTTTTAATTTCAAGTTTGCACTAGTTTTATAATATATAGATAAATATAAACCTTATCTTATGATGAGTTAGCCTTATATAATTGAATTGAATTTAAAATTTAAAATTTATAATATGGTATCATACTTATTTAAAAACTTATCCTCCGATCACTCGCTATCATATTACCAATATATGCATGTTTCACGTATGATTTGCTTTACAAGAAACTAATAAATAAAAACTAATAATAGAAAAAAAAAATAGTTAGTTCCGATTAAATTAGATATTATTTTATAGAAAAATATTTCAAGTAGTTTTTATTACACTACAAGAAAATCATCAAATAAAAGTCAATATTTAAATACCAAAATAATTAGTTGCAATAGAAACTAAATTAGAGAACATTTTAGAAACTAAAAAAAAATTGATTTCTAAATTAGTTTCGATTGTTCTAAAATAGTTTCTAAATTGGTATCTAATTAGTTACCACAGTTTTAACTACCAATTATTTAGATTCCAAATTTGGTAGCAAAAATCTTAGTTACTAATTATATACCAATTTAAAAATAATTTAACAATAATAGAAACTAATTTATAAATAAAAAATTGTTTTAGTTCTTAAAAAATATATCTAATTTAGTCACTATAGCAACTAATTACTATTGGTCTCTAAAATTAGTTTCTATTTCATCATTTTCTTGTAGTGTTATTAATAAATAATTTTTAAATTATTATATAATTAACTATCAAGATTTTAACTATCACCTACTTTAATTCGTTTTTATTTAATAATTTTTAAAAAATATTTTATAATATATAAATTGATATAACCTTATTTTATAAATCAAGTTTATAAAATTAAATAAGAATTATAAAATTAAATAAGATTTAAAGTTGACTTCTAAATCACCTTTTTATATCACAAATTATTTACTTCTTGTTTAGTTGGAAATAAGTCACATGAATTCATAACAAAAAAAACTACTTTAATGAGATTTTTTTTTTCGGCATTTGCCTACGTAATGTTTCAGTAGAAAAAATAAACTAAAAAACAATGTTTTGTTGTTGTTAGATAAAAGTAAAAGATGGAAAAGAATAATTAACTTTAAAAAAAATCAAAATTTTATTTTACAAATATGTTAACACGTAATAAGGTAATTAATTTTTTTTTAAATATTTTAAGATAAAGTGTATTGTTTGAATGAAAATTTAAAAAAAAAGAAATTTATTAAAGTAATTGCACTAATTAAAATTAAAAAATTTCAAATTCTACTTAAAAAGTAATAATTTAAGATTTTCCGTATTCTCATATTCAATTTTTTTTATCTTGTATTTTATTTTTCCTTATGTGATCTTGACTAGGACTCACATTATTGTTACTAGCGGAAACACATGCACCTATGTGTCCGCATTTTTTATCATTAACATTTTCAAACATAATATTACTATAACAATAAATAAAAAAATATTCAATATTTTATATTTATTAATAATTTTTAATTTAGTGGAACTAATAATTAAATGAAAATGAAAAAATGATCAATTTGATAAAGAGGAATAAGAAGCGAACTTGTCAAGAAGAGAATGTGAGCACCGCCCCCAAGCAATGAATTTAAAGGTCTAGTTGTTGCGAAAGGTGAGACAAACAACAAGTTACCATTTCAAATTCAAGTAAAGAAGATTCAATCTTCTGTAATAGTCGTTTTTTCATAATGCAACAAACATCTTCCTTGTCTCGTACGTGAAAGATCGCGTCAGAAATCATAGACTCAAAATTCTATTGGCGAATTTGGAGAAGCTTTGATGTCACATTTGTGATGAGAATAATAAGTGATATGTGTAGAAGGAGGATGTAACTGGAGTGAAAAGAATAAGTTGTTTTACTCCTCGTTCACATCTCCATCCAGATTGCCCACACGAGGCATTCGAAGATGATCGTCCGCCAAATACTATTGACGAAGGTCACAATTAAAGCTTAAGTCATTGGTGTTTCCAAATGATAAGAAGGAATAACAACTACAATTTTTAAGAGAGATCAAGACGTGGGAAAAGCACGTCAAACAAAACGTTTAATAAACTGTTCCACATTCAAAATTTAAAAATTATGATTTTTAAGAGAGACAAAGATATGGAAAAAAACTGCTAGCTCTACAAAACATTTAATATACTCCTCCACATTTAAAATTTATAATTGATAATTGCTTGATAGAATAATAGTTTTAAAAATAAAAAAGAAAAACAGTTTTCAATTAATTATAAGAATAATTAGTTATTTATTAAATACTTAAAACAATGAAATGAATGAGATGTCCAAAATAAAATAATAAAATAATAAAATAAATATTAATATAAGGGTAAAATTGATAAACACCAATTGAGCGGTTCAAGAGGGGAATCCCCTTTATATATAGATATAGATTACTACTTTTTTGTTATTATCGACTAGGATTTTTTTTCATGTTAGTAAGATGTATTTTTTATTTATTTTTTAATGCACTATTAGAAAATCATTAAATAGAAATCAAGAAACAAAAAATTATTAGTTTCTATAATAACTAAATTAGATACCTTTTTAGATACTAAAATGATTATTGGTATCTAAATAAGTTTTTATTATTAATAAATAGTTTCTAAATTGGTATCTAATCAACTACCTAAGTTTTAACAACCAATTATTTAAATTTTAAAGTTGGTATCTAAAACCTTGGATCTAATTATATACCAGTTTTTTTTAAAAAAAATTAAATATGTTTAAAAGTAAAAAAAATTATCCCAGTTAATATAATTTTTTTTGACCAAGTGAATGCACTCTTTCGAGTTTAGCATAGTAACAAGTCATATGATGAAATATTCTCATATCTAGTCGATGTGGGATCTCCAACACACCCCTCACATCGAGAGTGACAGCTCGTGCGTGAGACAACATATTATGGGTGGTCCGATAACGGCTCGATAAGCCCAACAAACACTCGTTAGTATAGGCTCAAAATGACTCAGATACCATAATACAAAGTGAACTTTAAGCCTAACTCAACCCCATAAAATCGGCTCATGAGGGAAGGTTTGCACCCACTTATATACAACGAAATGTCCTAATCTCTATTCGATATGAGATCTCCAATAATATGTTTTCTAAAAAAATATAGATATATGCTAAATACTCTTTTATCCACATTCTTTTTAAACTTCTTTCTAATCACACTTTATACTATAGTTGTTATGATATTTTAGCATGTCAACAAAGCTATTTTGGTCCATTATCAAAATATTATCTACTATTACTTTTGGGAAATTAAAAGAAGATGCTTATGATGTTGTTATCGATGTTACACGAGAGATGAAAATATAAAGAAAAAAAAATCACCTATTAAGTATTAAGAACTCTTTCACCTCTAATCAATTATTTCCACATTTAATAAACTGTGTGGTTTCACCTTTCACAAACTAATCCAAATTTAAAATTGATAATAAATAACTTAAAACAGAGGTGATATCTTCCTAATAGAAGCGACACAGTTAAGTCGAGAATCCTGTCGGAGACTGACGTTGAAAATCTTATGGTCGGTGAGGTTCACGATCACTCCAAGAAAAATTTCAGTCCGTAGGTAATGTGTTCGTGTATAAATTCATAGGTAATTTCACATACTTTATTTTCAAATTTTCAATTATTATTTATAAATATTATTTTATGGTCATCTTTATGATTATTATTGAAAATTATTATATATGCTATGACAATTATAATTAAAATTAAATTTGGTAGCAAGAACCTGGGTTGCTAATTATATACCAATTTAGAAACCATTTAACAATAATATAAACTAATTTAGTTAGAACTGGTTTCTTGCTAATATATACTAAAATTGGTTTCTATTTCATGATTTCTTGTAGTGAAATACTAATATTTATAAATATAGTTATTAATGAAAGATATATTCGAAATTATTTATAATATTTAAGATACACTTTTCTAGATTTTTAATATTTATAAATATAGTTATATATCAATATAAATATATATATATATATTAAAGATAAATTATTAATTTTTTAAGCTAAATAATAAGTTATAAGATTATTTTTATTAAATTGAATTTTAAAATTTAAATTATTTATCTTTCTTTTGGGCACATGCTTATAATTATATTAATTATAATCTTTTATTATCTAAGCACTATAATTTAAAATTAAAATTAAAAACTAAATGATAAGAAGATATAAAAACTAAATCAAATAATAAAAGGACATAAAAACTATAATTTTAAAGAGAAATGAAAATATAAAGGAAAAAAAAATCACATATTAAAAACGGTTCCACGTCTAATAAATTGTTTTCACATTTAATAAACTATTTGGTTTCACCTTTCACAAACTACTCTAAATTTAAAATTGATAATAAACAAGTTAAAATAGAGGCGAACTATTCCTAATGTAACCGACACGGTTAAAATTCTGTCGGAGGTTCACGATCACTATAAGAAAAGTTTCAGTCGTAAGTAATGTGACTGTGTGTAAATCCATAGGTAATTCAACCTGCTTCATTTCTAAATTTTTAATTATTATTTATAAATATTATTTTATGTTTATTTTTATGATTATTATTGACAATTATTATATATGTTATGATAATTATAATTAAATTTAGAACTAGACTACAAGCAGGTGGAACTCAAAACAAAGTCACCTGAAAAATGACCAAAGAATCTTTAACCATTACACCAGTCAAATTTTGTTGTCATGTTATTTATTATACTAATAATATATTTAATAATATAAAATTATTCACATTATTTATATATTTAATATCATTAATATTATTAAATTCATTAATATTATTATTATTCTAATTAATAACATTATTAAATATTATAAATATAATTAATATTATTAAATATTATTAATATAATTAATATTATTAATATTATTAATATTATTAAATATTATTAATATTATTAAATATTATAAATAGTTTTAATATTATTTATATTATAAATAATATTAATTTTATTAATATTTTTATTAATATTATTTATATTATTAATGTTATTATTACAAATATTACTAATTTTATTATATTATTAATATCATCAATACTATTAATATTAGTATTAATAATAATAATAATAATATTATTCATATTATTAATATAATAGTGAAATTATTCTTTATATTGTTGTATTAGTATTATTAATTTTATAATATTAATAATATGCATACTTATTAGTTAGGATGATTATTATTTATAAATATTAGTTATGATTTTGTAATTATTCATATTATAATAATATTTTTAATATTATGTATATAATTATTATTATAATATTTGATAGAGATTCGTAGGTAATAGTTGGTAGGTAATAGAAATTTGTGAGTAATAGTTGATAGGTAATAGAGATCTATAAGTAATAATTGGTAGGTAATAGAGATCCGTGGGTAAAAGTTGGTAGGTAATAAAATTCGTGTGTAATAGTTGGTATGTAATGCTTAATTTACCTACAAATTCAGATTTGTGAGCAATATCCGTTGATAATGTTTTCTCTAGGCAATATCATAGGTAATGCTGAATTTATCTACGGATTTAAATTCGTGAATAAAAATCCGTAAATAATAATGATTTTTTTTAATTGTGAATATCTGTATGGAGAACCAGAAAGGAGTGGTTCTCTTGAAGTTGTGGGAAATCAATATATAAATAGTTGATTGCCATAATCTCATTGTACGACGAATTAACAATATATAGTTGAAATGGTGATGATAGTAAATAAAAAATAACACATACAAGAGAGTATGTAGTTATGTTTATTAAGTTTCATATGACAAAATAATTGTCAAACACAACAATTATTTAAGAAGAGTGACTGTGAAGGGATTTTAACTGTGGATAGAATCTTTGGATAATCTTGTTGGGCTCTAGTAGCGAGAGATATGTGTGAAGCAGGTGTGATGTCATCCTTTCCATGGGTGCAGGAGCTACATATACATATATAATCTAAAATTTTGCAATTGCAGATAGGAAGGGTTTGTAATCGCAGTGGAAGAAGTGGGTGCAAAAACAAGTGGCTTCTACTTGCTTTTTGCTGAGTTATAAGAAACCACTTAGCCACTTACTGCATCACCGTGTTTTGGAATCTCTACAATGGAGTGGGATATCAGCACATGCATCACAAAAAGTGGGGTTCATAACAGAACCCAAAATTAATGAAACCACCCCATACAACTTCGTCTACACCCAAGATCAATATTAGGGCGTGTCAATTCATAATATTAACAACTAATATGTGTAGTTATTGTTTATTTTTGTGAGTGTTGATAAGAAACAAATATGATGAAACACACCCTAGCTACTTTTTCTGCGCACAATGCAAACTAAGATCTTCTGCTCGATATTCGAATCATGAAACATCTGAATGTTCCCCCACCCCACCCCACTCTAGTCCCCACCCTGTTCAAAAGAAAACAAGTATTCGGGAATTATCAATTTCGCCTCAGGCTCCCTCAACCACTCACCATGTACGTTAATGCATATATTGTCACTCATGTTGCATATAAAGGATTCAGAAGGACCAACAAATTCTAAAAGGATGCTTAGGTAGAGTTTTTAAATATGTAATTACAAGTTTTATAATGTCTCGTGGTTTAGTTAATGTTAATTAAAATCATCTTTGCACGTGTGTTTTTCCGATTGTAATTTATAAACTATACTGGTACGATCGTACGATCCAGTGAGTCGGCCAGCACTCGGACCATGCCGACATCAAAGTAATACCGAGACGGCCACGTGACAACACGTGGCCGACCGGTCTCCAAAGTTCGAGTCTAAAGGTGATCAAGTCACCAGGGTTAATTCATGGTTAAGGGTTGCTTAACGAAACCATAAACACAAACCAATTGCTTAATCCGACCCACTAGTAAATGTCCATTAAGGTAATATAAATAACACGCATTTCAAGAAGAATGGTACATCATTATCTACAGTATTCTGACATTTGAGTACCGACACCCCCACTGACTTGAACTTGAACGTTGGAGTGTTTTCTACAGATACCACCCCCGTTTGTAGAGCAAGACGAACGAGAGAAGTGAAGCACATTAGAGAGCTTGAGCGTACTGAGGAGTTTGAAAAGTAACAGATCGACCGAAGATAGGAGCAGGAACAATCGTTCTCTAGGTCCCCAAGTCTGTGTGAGAACATAAACAATTTTTTTAAAGTTTTTGCACGACTATTTTTTATCGTAATTTATAATTTTTCTTTTTGAATTTGCTTTTGTCAAACAGAAGTCATTAGCATAGATTATGATTTCTGTTAAATTATGCCGTATTCCACATTCAGCCAATTCAGAAATAAAAAGAAAATGTATCCATTGAAAAAAGATATCAAACGAAATTACAATGAAAAAAAACCTTGATGATGTGTGTTGTGAATACTAGGCTGTAATAATGAGTTAAAAGAATATTCTTGGTATAAAAATACGAATATGATGGAAGGGATGAAGAGGAATATAGTACTAGCAAGTTAAAAAGTGAGTAATGATGGGAGGTGTAGCAGCAAGAATAATTTCTACTTATGGTGCACAACTCTCTTACTTGTTTCAGTGTTAATTATGGTTCCGCAACTTTGCAGTTACACGGGGACGACAATATACTATAAAAAATAATTTGCTTCCCACTTTGTAGGTAGCTATCTCACGCACTATCTCACTGCCTAACTAAGCTAGCTATTATTTTTACTGTAAAATGCTTCCTTTGTAGCTTTGTTGCTTCAACTTTGTGCTATACACACTTACAATCATGCATGTGTTCCTATCAATCATTGATCATTTGGCTCTTTTTCGTTCCACTCTATTGCTTCGAAAGTGGCAAAAACTCAAGGGAAACTTTTCAATTTTTATTTTATTTTTGTATAAAAGTTGGGTGATGATATTTTGACACTCTGCTCCAGTTTACACACATAATAAAATACTAATATTTGTAATAAAAAAACTTTAAAAAAATAATGCAAATGAGGTGTAGGGTGGAACAATGAGGGTCAAACAATCATTTTTCATAAAAGTTAGTTAAGGAGAAAGTAATGCAAATTAAAAAAAAACAAGAATATAGCTAATAATTTTATGTCCTATGTTTTCGAACGGATTGGAACCAAGAGAATTATTTCTCCGTCGGTTGGTCTATCTTTTCTCCCTTTCACTTGGACGATCTCCTCATACTCCTCCCACTTCGCTACTCCTTGTCTTTGTGGATTCCGAGCTCGATGTTACTTTCAAAAGACACTCTAACGTTCAAGTAAGACTTCAATGTTCGACACTCTGTTATTAGTACTGAATGATGACTGGTTCTTGGAATCTGTGCCTGTTTATATGAATATTATGAATCCATTGTTTTTTGCCCGGATTAGGGATTTGAATCATGATTAAGGGTGTGTTTGTTTCCATGGAGGAGGAGAGAGGGGGGAGGAGGGAGGGAGTGTTTTTTGTGTTTGTTTCAAGGGTTTTGAGGGTGGAGGAGTGGAAGGGGGAGAGGGTGAGTGATATTTTTCATTTTTCACAAAATGAAAAGATTTGTGAGGATGAATGTAGGATGGTTGTATTTTATCAAAATATCATTGGGCATGCATGTTATTACAATATCAAAATTAAATATTACATAAATTTATTTATAATTTTAAAAATATTTAATTATACTATTAATAACAACATATAATTATAAATAATGAAAATAAAAAAATTATAATATTAACAAAATATATATAGTTATATAAAATAATAAATAAATATTACTTTTATAAATTTTAATATATTTCATAAATATTATGAATAATTCCTCATAGGACTATTTTTGTTTTTTTATTTTATTTTTGATGTAAGAGTATGAGTTTTCCATTTTCACGACAGGGTTTTAGCCCTTGCTGAAATCCTAATATGAAAAAATTTTATAAAAAAATATATATTTAATAATTTTATTTCAATGTAACACAAAAATATTTTCTATTATATTTTTTAATTTTTTATTATAAAATATAAGTAATTATGAATATTATATATTAAAAAAATTTATTAATTCAAATCTATACAAAAAAAAATCATAATTAATTATTCAAATATTTTTAATAACAAAGACAAATTTGTAAACTTACAATAAATCATCCTTACAAATCCTCCTTACCATCCCTCAATTCAAACAACCTCACATATCTTCACACATCCTCTCTAATCCTTACAAATTCACTCTCTCCCCTCCTCACAAATCCCCTCCTCAATCCAATCAGAGTCTAAGAGTGTATTACCTAGTGTTTAATCACTGATTAATCTCGTTAATCTTCTATTTAAGTGTTATAGTTTTAGTCATATGTCGGTCGACGTTATCCAAATAATGGATACTCAAGTATCCTACAAACTTGACTCTGATTAAAAAAAAATCCTACAGACTTGAATGTACATAATGTATTTACGTATTTACAAAACAATATATATTTCTACACACCAGAAAATATCTTTCTATAATAATAAGAAAGAATGTCGATACAAACAAATCCCTACACACCACTTTCCTCTTTAAAGAATTTCATCATTTAGACATGGAAGACTATGAATTGTGACATGTGTTTGCTTCATAACTTGTTTGGCCCCATACAATGTAGGGGCCAAACTACACTTTCGAGCCCTTTTTTTAAATCAAATATATGTAACACATTGAATATCAACCAGCATGAGGCATGTTTTTCAGTTTACTCGTAACTCACATTTCATTAATCATGAAAATGCCAATAAACTTTTATCCAACCACTTCTTAAATGCTCGCTTGTTTAAATTTATTTTGTTTATGAGTTTTAATATTAACAACAAACAACTTTCCATATACAATCTGCAGATGTGAGTTTGATTCTGAACAAATAACTCATTATTTGGTCACATGGATTTTAAAGAATCATTTTTTCATCAAACTTTTTTTTTTCACAAAGTAATTTTATATGGGATGATTTTTTCATAATTTAAACTCGTTTCCTCAAATTAAAATTTTAGTATAAATATAACAAAAAAAATTTACATTAATTTTAATCTTACAAAATTACTAAATTGATGAACTCGTGTGTGACATAACTCTCATCGAAATAAACTTTAAATAATTCTAATTTTCAATATTAAGGATTTCAATTTTCATATTAAAAAAGGTATTTTAAACATAATCAATTTTTAACTTCAAAATTGAGATTTATACTGATTTAAATATTATATAATCTTATTTGATGTGAGATACTCAAAATCATGTATGTAAGTTTCTCCATTTTTTTTCAAATGTCTAACACGTTATATAATATACTTAGAATTGAAACTCAATTATTAAGTTAAAACAACTTGAGCAATGTCTTAATTAATTAACTAAACCAGTAATGTGTAATTCTTAATTAGTAATTTGTGTGAAACTACTAAATTAGGTAGAAGTGAGGTGATTGGAAATGAGTTGGAGGCATCATGGAATTGACTAGAAAAGGGTATTAGAAAGAAAAGCTAAGATATAAAGATCTTGCTTAGTTTACCTCCAAATTCCAACACAATGATACCCGCTTCATTCCATCCAATCCATCACACACACTCAATGCCTCTTCACCTACATAATTCTTTTAAATTTTGGAGTTTTTCAAATATGCCACAACACAATCTACTTTTGCAGATTCTATCTCCTTCGCAATCAACCACATTTTTTCCTATTTAACACACCACCTATCTAATATAGGGGATGAAACTATTACTAATAATTTCAAGAAATAACTATAAGATTTATAATTTCATGTGAATAATACTCGTGATTCTTGTTATTCACTTTATATATATATATATATATATATATATATATAAATTTTTTGTTGGAAATCTCATATCGACTAGAGATGAAAGAATATTTCATTGTATATAAGTGGTTACAAACCTCACCCTATGAATTGATTTTATGGGGTTGAGTTAGGCTTAAAGTACACTTTGAAATATGGTATCAGAACCATTTCGATCATATCTTAACGAGTGTTTATTCGGCCTATCGTTTCACCCGCTATCGAGTCGTTATCGGACCACCCATAATATATTGTCCCACACACGAGTTGTACTTTTTAGAGATTAGCAGATTTCGTAATATATAAGTGGATGTAAACCTCATCTCATGAACCGATTTTATGGGGTTGAGTTAGACTTAAAATCCACTTTGTAATATTTTTAAAAAAATGTAAGCTAAATAAAATGAGATAATACTCAAAATTATAACATTTTGTAAAAGTTTATTCTCATGCGTTTTCTCACACTTAGAAATCACTAAAAAGTGAAAAACTTTATACTACTTATGGAAACTTTTGTGAAAAAATTCGTTAATGAAAGGATTTAGATGTTAAAAACTTATTCAAATACTTTGCAACTCATAAAATTTTCATAAACTATTCTAAAAGAAACAGTGAAAGATTTGTACAAGTGGTTTTATAATTTAAAATTGTTTTTTTATCCACCCAACACAATAATACAGTTGTACTTGTAGAAAGAGTTAATGCATTTTATTAAATATTGTCCTTGACCTTCTGGGCAAGGTACCTATAGGTCTAGGTGCAACAGTCTATAGGGGAGACAGAAAGATAAGTTAAGAAAGAACAATGTGATATGATAAAAACAAATTAAAGAGAGATAAAAAAATGAGTTTCAAATATATATACTGAAAGAAATTTGTTAAAAATAAAAATGACTCTTCAAAGTACACCGTGTGTCTTATACATCATCATACTGTTACTTTTGCAGCAAAATCTATTTTGATCTTTGATATTTTATCTTTAAAATTTCAATATTTTCTTTTAATTTTGGGAATACAAATTCGATTAATTCTTTTGTGGTTAGTTACAGATGAAACTCACTTTCAAATTATTGTAACCGTGTTTATCATTGTAAGTAAATATAATGAGACAAACTCTAATATTATATAAAAAAATAATTATTATTTAATACCTAAATTCAAAAACATCTACTATTATATATGAATATATGAAAGAACAAATTTAAGTAAAAAATAAAAGTTAAAGTATACGAATGAGTTTTTAAGGATAGAGGACCGATTTAAAAAAGGATTAAAAATCTATTACACTACTTTAAATAAATTAAATATATATTATTAGAAACTTTTAAAAGCACCACAAAAACAATAATATTTTCTAAAAATTAAAATTATTTATACACAAATTAATTTATAGTTTTTTTTCTCTAATTTGACTGAATTCTCATTTCTTAATCTTTTTTTAAAAAATAACTATAATTTTACAAAAAAAATCATTTTATGTTTTCTCTTCAAAATTCTTTAAAGAAAAGCCTGTCTAAACATATCATATTGTAAGTATGGGAAAAAAATGTATGTTGTTATTTAATCCATAGAAACTCATTCTATATTTATAGACAACTTAATGAGTGACATGTTAAATTAATTTAAAGGGAACAAGGTGAAAAAAATATGTGAAAATTTATCAAATTTCGTTCCATCACCTAAATATATATAGTTCAATAGTTCGTCTAACCTCTCTATTAATGTTCAACATTAATAACATCACTAATAATCTGAACACATTTTTTTATCATATCTAACCATAAAATGTTATATTTTAGGCAAAATGCTACTTTCATACTCATAACAATAAAAGTATTAGTCATTTTATACTAATTTAATTATTTTATTTGATTAAAACATTATCAAGACCCATGTCCTTATTCAAAACCAGTCTTCTTATTCAAAATCCAAACACTCCATGCCTAAAAGAGTGGAAAAAGCTGTTAGTTTGGTAAATTGTAATTTAATCATAAATTAATACCTCAAATAAATTTGTTGAATTATGCAATAATTTTTTGAAAGTTTATAATAAATTAATACCTTTTAAAAAAATTGAAAGTTCAATAAAATTAATTTAATTGGATTTTGGAATTATTAACTATAATTAAATCAGATGTCTAAATTTACTTTGTGAATATATTTCCTAACTTCTGAACATAATGTAACGTGTAGAAAGTAATAAACATCTGGATCTTTGATTGCAAAACATTAACCCATTCTCTATGGGTCAGACTGTTTAGGATCAGCAACAAAAACAAAGGGACTACTAAAGACACCCCCTAATTTAATAAACCCATCTGTCAGCTTTAAGAAAATTCTGGAGGCATTTATTTATTTTGTCTTGTGATTGAATTTATAATTTAATTAATAAAAAAATTATATTTTATTTTTAAGACTAACAACATAAAAATAAATTTATTTCATTTTATATAAATTTTCAAAATAAATTATTTTGTTTGTAGCAAACAAAAATTTACAAGCAAGGGCCCATTTCAATATGTTCAAGATATGAAATTAGACTTTTTACACCACTTGATTTATTATGTAAACTCTCGTTAATGATGTAAATTCATTTCAAAATAAATGAATGGAAAGTGAGAACAAGAGATCTATGGGATGCAAAAAGAACTTGTTCAAAATAATCTTATAAAACTTTTTTATTTCTCATAAATTAATCTATTTTTCACTTTTATTTATTTTTTCGTGATGTTTTTTTAATTCTTTACAAATTATTTCTTTTATTGTTTTTTATCTTTTCATTTTTTTGAAAGATTGCCCAGCTTTTTTACATTTTTAGACTTAATTTTATAAATTTCAACTTTTCATTTCATATCATGAAAATTTTAAGAAAAATCAATTTTCTCTCACTGGAGAATTATTTTTTAAATTAGAAGAAAATCTGTTTTCCGTCCAAATATTTTTCGTTAAACTTAATTTTCTTGCATCTATTTTCAAATTGATCTAGTCGTTAAAATACAAAAGGGGGGTTATGTGAATTTAATCATTTCTTAATATTATTTAGAATAAAATAATTCGTATTTTGAATTTAAAATTTAAAATATAAATTTTACATTTTGAATTATTTAATCTAAAATACAAATTTATATTATAGATTATAGAATTAAAAAAAATTATTATAAATTTCAGTATTCAAAATATATATATTTTTAAACGGTGAAGGTAAAGAACTGCAACAGTGACGCTGGACGTTGGAGGTGTTGTGCCGGTGACTAATAGACGGTGGTGATGGATGTGGGGAGCTGCTGTGGTGGTGGAGGTTGCTGCTGGGATGGAAGTTTAGTGGTGGTAAATGAAAAAGATGAAGAAGAGGGTAAAATTATAATTTCCGTTATTTGATGGGAGTGTAGTTAGAAGAAAGGGAGGTCCAAGAAGAAATTTCCTGTGAATAATGGTATGATGGGCCAGGCCTTAGTTACAGCAATTAGGGCCGTAGGCCCAATATCTTAGTTAATGGGTTGTGAAATGACAAAAAAAAAAGGGAGAACGGTGTAGTACAACGTTTGTTCATGGTTTAAGAAGGGTAACGAACTGAAAGATTTGTACTACATGTACTACAATAACTAACACTGCATAAATCCAATGGAGTACTACCATTACTACACGCAATTATTCGTTAGATATTTTCGGAGTTTTTCAGAAATAAAATAAAAAAGGAGAATAAGAATATGATTAAGAAATTAATTTGTGTAGAAGGGGAATCAATTATTAATAACAATAATTATGTACAAGTAAGAGATGACTGGGAGTTGAATTTCACATGGAGAAGCAGCTGCCGTTGTAGCTTGGAATTTTGGTTGGGGCGGAGAGCGGCGGCGCAGTCTTGGAGGAGGAACGGACGGCCTCGTATCGGCGCCGTGCCGAGGGCCGTGGAAGATTCTCCGGCACGATGGTTTCGAGTGAATTGCCTTGCCAAGGAGGGCACGTTCTTTTCTGGCTCCATTTAGCACCGGCGTTAGAAGCATTTGATACTTGGTTAATGGGCAAGGTGGTGATTTGAATCATTTCATGAGCCAGTGTCATTGAATTGCACATTTCTATTCCAATCACGTACCATGCCACTCCCATCACAACGCCTTGCCTCTTCCAACACGCTTCGTTTTTCACCCTTTACAACGCAGGGTGGGAGTTAGTTGTGTTAAATTGTGTAACAAAAACAACACATGTATAAACATTAAAACTTACGACGAAAGATGAGGTGGTTTTGCCTTGGAAGGTTGGTTTGAAGTGAGAGGGGGAAGGCTTAGGAAGCAAGTAGTCCTCATGGTAATGAATTGTCTTTAAGGTTTTAGTTATTATAAAGTTTGAAGGAAAATATATTTATATATACATAGAAGGAGAGAGTTACATGTAAAAAGGTTGAAAAAGGTTGAAAACGGTGGTTGAGGTATTCCGAATGGAAAAGGTATCCTAATTTGGTTGGAATTGGTTGAGTTTAGCATTTTGTGGGTTGGTGATCGATGCTTCTTCCTATTGCGTGCCGTCTTTGCACCAATCTCGCCTTAGACAGTGAATGAAGAACAAGACACACTTGTCGCACTCTTCCAACCTTTCTCTTCTCCGTATATCTTGGATCAAACTCTTATTCCACTAGTTACATACTTCAACATTCAACTAATAATTAAAATTTTAAAAATAAAGTATATTAAATTACCTATAAATTTACTCATCAATACATTACTTACGGATTTGAGTGGATACCTACGGACTGAAGTGAGTGAATAATTACTATTTTCGTCCTATCAACACACTATCCGTAAATAAATTATCTATGCCTAGATTACATACGGATTTTTTTCTCATAAATAATTTGTAGATAATGCTGATTTATCTACGAATTTTGACTGTTACCTACAAAATTCTTCCGTAAATAAATTGAATTTTTTTGTAACGTACTATTTTTTTAATCTTATATCAAATACAAATAAAAAACTATTAATAATATATAAATGAAAATAAATCTCACTTTATATATATGTAAATATATATATATATGTAAATATATATATATATATATGTAAATATATATATATATGTATATATATATATATATGTAAATATATATATATATATGTAAATATATATATATATATATATATATATATATCCCGAAAGAAAAGTTTAGATCTTTTAGGAATTTTTTAGTCAAAATTATACCATATTAAAATAGAAATATTGACTCCATCAGGAAAATAGAATCACGGGTTCAATTTCGTTTTTTCTTTTTCCTCTTTTTCTAGTTCTTTCCTCGCTGTTTCAACTTCACCAAGTTCATAACCACGCCACTTTCTCCTTTTTTTTCATTTAAAGGTGTCTAGAAAATTCAAAGCTTTAATAAATTTAAAGTGTAGTACTTAAATTTATATTATTTTAAGTTTATTTTCTTAGACCCGGATTCATGCTCTTGGATTTTAAGTACAATTTTATTAATTATATTTGGACTGCATATGAATTTTCAATATTGTTTTAGATTTTGAAAATTTAAAATTAAAGTGAATCTTAGTCACTTGAAGTTATGTAAGTTGGGCTAGACAAAATTTGATCAGGCTGGTTTTAAGACAAATTGAGCCAAATCACATCCAAGTCCAGTTGGACAAGGTTAATTTCAAGTCAATCTGGGGGCAATTGCTTCCTGCACCCAATATTTTTTAACCTTCATCTAATTAGCTTTTGAAATTTAAAAAATTAGCCTTTATTTTAGAATTGAAATTTCAGAATTAAAAGTACATTCTGAACAAGAAAATTCAACATAGCTTTTTTTTTCTGGAAAAGATACCTGTAATCCATAAAAGTGTTCTCTAAATTCAATATAGCTTTTTTTTCTGGAAATAAAATTTTGGAAAACAAAATCTAGAAAAGATACCTGTAATCCATAAAATTGTTCTGTAAACCCAAATTTAGAAATGTATTATGGAATGTCAAATTTGGAATACATTTTGACCTTACCCCTCACTCCTATTTAAAAAAACTACATAGAACATTTTGGTCATTTCACGTCAATAATAGAGTGCAGGTTCAAATTTATTGGGTGTAAGAAGCAATTGTGTAAATTGGATATGTTGGATTAGGTAAAAGTCAAATTGAGATAGATCCAACTTAAGTCAAGCCAAATCTTTATCTTTATCCTACACACACAATCATTACAATTAAAAAATAAATAAAAATAACAAGAACTACACAAGTTGACCAAATATGGTAAGCCAATGTTTTAAAATTTAACTTGTATGCATATATTAAATCATATACTATAACTTTCATAATTTATATAAACCATTCAAATCTCATTCTTACATTATCAAGCATACACATTTCATAAATTTATTAAATATGTATCAAAACTCAGTTCATGACTCTTAGCCCAACTACCTTTCTCATGTCATACATCACAAACACATGACTTTATTTTCGGAAGATACATGCATTGAATTATAGTTAAAGATTTGCATCTGTCATACTACTTTCACTAAGTTATCACCACAATAAAGTTACGTAATAGAATGCAGTCGACTCATGATATGCTAAATCAATAAATCTACTATACAAGTATTTTTTTTTCACATTGCATATTACGCCATAAAAACCTCGTTCAACTCTCATCACCTAATATTTTATTTTATGTGAGTCCAATATCAGTAGAAGTAGAATCATGATATCTCATATAGAATCTCAAATTCAATACACAAATTAAACATCTCAACATAGTATTTTCTCTTTGAAACCATGTTTACAGTTCAGCATATGAAACTCATCACATTGATATAATAAAATCAATATTCAATTTTTATACGTATAAAGTAACATTCACATTCAAATCAACTAAAGCGAAAAACAAACAGACAAAAAAAAAAAATAGCTTGAGTGAAATTTTGTAACTTGAACATAAATGCTTCACTTGAACAAAAATATAGTCAATATTAAGGTTGAATTTATGCTCTATTTAAATTGAGCGAAAATAGGAATGAGATCAAGGATGATTTTCTAGTCCAGTTTTTCTTTAACAAAAAATGGGATCGAGAGAAAATGTTGATTTCATGTTATATTTTGCTTAGGTGAAAATACAAGAAAATAAATTTCATAAAAATAGAATTAACTTGTTTTCAAACCTTTACCCAAGACCGATATAACAATTTGTAACTTTTAGAGGTAACTTTTAGACGTTTCTAAAGGTTAGCATGACTTCATAAATTAACATACAAAGTATATTTTCAATCAATCTCGATATTTCAAAATGGTATTGAATCCAAAGAGCTCTAGAAAATCTCAATTAACCAAAAAATCAAATAACAGTATATTCCACTTCAAACATTTACATATTTTCAAACAAAAGTATAAATCCTACACAAAAATCAAAATAATTGTGGCTATGTCACCTCCACTTCCAAATCATCTACCCTAAGGTACTATCAAAATATAAATAGTTTTTGTTACCTCTTAAAGCTGATTTAGATCTAAGGTCAAGCTTTCAACTCCTCCTATCACACTGAAAGCTAAACAAGTACATAGAAGATTCTGATTAATTAACATTCTGTTATGATTTTAGATTAACAGATATGCACATCTTTATCCTAAGAGAGCCATGCACATCTTAACATTCTCAATACAAAATTTTCCAAAATCAAATAATAAGGAGGAATTAACTTTAGAACAAATTCTGATGAGACATACATGGTTTGTTCTCCACCAATAGTCCTAAGATAGAGACTACTATACCAAAGAGTAAAATGATCTTTAATAAATCTAAAAAGAATGTAAAAAAGGTAAAGAAAAAATATTTTGAAAAAAGTTAGTAATTTTTTTTAAAACAAAATTTAAATATTATAACTTTTCTGGTTATAAGTTTTGTACTTCAATAATAAAATATGCATAATTTTTCTCATTTTTATTTATATAATATATATATATATATATATCACTTTTATTATTAAAGAATTAATTAGTTCGTTACAGTTCTAAACTTGAACTTTTGTTATTATTATATACTTATTTTTATTTAAAAAATATATATTAAGAAATAATAGTCATATCCATTACCCTGATCTCAAAATATATATCTTAACACCAAATCTATCATTCGTACATGTTATTAAACTTATATTAATGTATATTTAGTATTCAACAAAAACATTTTTTTATGATGAACACTTTAATGTTTGGTAAATAACCTATTTTTTAAACGTAAAAGAATCTAAACGTGGATAGCGAGACAAAAAAACTAACCAAACATCAAATACAAATACTTTTCAAAAGTAATCCATTCATGAAAGTATGGGTAATTGCTTACAAAACAAGTCAAAGTTTTAGGTTAACATGAACAAGGTGATCTACTTTTATAAGCAACCTAACAAATTCGAAGAAAAAAAATTGAATAAACAACTTAAATTTCCACAACTTCGTCGTCAATAAGAATGCTTCAATCGCACTTCCTATCCAATAACAGAGCCAATAGTTTTGTCGGCATAAAGAAGACGAATCTTTCACTGATTTATCCTTCATAATTACCTATTCATGTATGAATTAACTATTATAACGTACGGTTTTATTAAGGTTGTTCTGAAAATAATCATTAGAGACTAAAAAATAGTAAAAAAAAACGTAACATTTAATATGATATCTCTACCATACTTTCTAAAAAAGTACTCAACCTCGTTAGAATTTAGAATACCATTCGAAGAAGAAACCACAGTGACTGCTTTTTAAGAATTGAATGAGTGTATCTGAAGCAAAGCCCAAAAAAGAGATGCCAAATTGGAGTTTCAGTGTGAATTGGGGCACTGTCCATTTTTATTAACGTTCCCTCTCAAAACAATATTCCATGAAAAAACTCACCATTGCATGTCATAATTTTCTCAAGTAATTTAAAATACTTACAAAATTTTAAGGGAGATATCGCAACTATTACATAATTTTAATCACTTCACACAATAGCAGATAACAAAAGCACTTTTAATATGCTATTTAAGCACTTTTGTTTCTCAATTTTAAACAAAAACTAATTTATATACTATGTAGCACCAACACCGAGACAGACACTGATATGACATGAACACGGACACGGAAATACGTATAATTTCTAAGATGTAAGACACGGGGATACGGATCTATATATTATATAATTATGAATTATATAAATTGACAATAAAGATTTATGTGCACAAATATGTTTCAGATTATTTTTTTTGGAGCAAAAAGATGTTTTTTATAACTGGTTCAAAATAATTTGTTTCTTATTTTTATAATCATAATAAAAAATTATACAATACATTTAAGTTTTTAAAAAATTAATGTATTTTTTATTTTAAAATTGTGTTAAAATTGTACTATGTTAAAAATTCAATAAATACTTTTTAAATTGGACACTTCACGGATACATATCCTACCAGCGTCCTACGAATGTCCATATCCGATACAAGTATTCGACATCAACACGCCATTTAAAGGAGTGTACGAGTTTTATAATTTATATATAATATACCAAAACTTCTAACCTTCACTCGATTAAGAGAAAATATATTTATACGATTTAGAGAAACCAAACCTATATACAAGCTAGTATAACTTTTCTGCCGTTCACTGATTTAATTTGTTTAATTAAAAAGAAAAAGTGTATAATAAAAGTAATTGATGAGATGGAAAAGATATTATTATAAAAATAATACATCTTTGGATTAAATATTGTTGAATTTGAAATGTAACTAGACATGTTTCTCTCTGTTTTAAAATGCGGTATCTTTCAATACGGTCAGAACACCCATTGAATATTTATTTTTTTATCGATTTATTTGTCTCATCAATAAAAATTGATATCTAAATATTTTTTTTATCTCTTTAATAATATGTAACCGACACAACAAGAACGTGAAAATAATATAATTTTTTTTTAATACGTGTTAATTTCTTTTATTGAAATAAGACGTAATATGGGACATGTGGTATGTGTTGATTGTCCTCTCAACTGGTTTTGCATTTCCGTCAGCACTATACACCCACTTCTTATTAATTTTTATATTTTGTTCAATTTTAGATATAGATTTATACTTGTAGTTAATGTGAAAGTAATTTTTATATTTAGTTTAAACTTTAAATTTATATATGTAATAAGAAAACTATGGTGTTTTAATATAACAAATTAATTTTTAATATATATTATAATATTTATGTACGATATATTAATATAAATATTTTAATATCATTTTTATAGTAAAAATTTATTTGTCATGTAAAAAAAATTAACAAAACTATTAATTTTTTTTATTATAAATATAAATACATATATAAAGTTTAAAGTTTAAAATAGAATCAACATTAATTTTACTTAAATAGAGACAATTTTATATAATATTAATATGACAATTCTCCATTTTAGAGTTGGAGTGGGAGAGAATGATTTAATACACGTTTAGTTGTTATAAGTACTCAGATGAGAAAAAATGGCAAAATTAGTGGTATTATGGTGGCATATTATGTATAATTAATCTATGATCAACAAACATAAAGTGGAGAATAGGCAATTAACAAATAGGAAAATGATGGGTGACAAGAAAAATTGAACCAAGTTATTATTATCATGGAGACTTGCATAAAAAATTGAAATATGATTTGATTTGACTTAGTCCAAAGGGTAAGAATTTTATTTTTGTTGTTGCGAAAATAGATCTTAACATCATGCATATTTTAAGAGTGGCTTTGGAGTTTATATTGTTCATTTGTCCATGTCATTGTTGTTTGTTTTAAAAATCAAATATAATTAAAACGACATTAGCTTATTATATACAACAATTCGTAATTAGATAATAATTAGAGTATTTTTCAGTTTTTTTTCAAATAAAAAGATAATTTTCTGTATCAGTATTTGATCTTAAATTATATGATACAGTAATTATCTTTAAGAAAATTGATGGCATAAGTTTTTTTACAAATACTAAAAAAATGGGTTGCTTATAGTCTAGAGCATTATTTGGAATTGATGGAAGTGAAGTAATAATGGTAAATTAAAAAGAATCTACAGCTGTTTATAGCTGCCACTTCAGAAATTGTGTTTGTAAGTTGGATGCCCATATGATGTTGACTGAAGAAGGGTGTGATGATTGGAGAAACAAATCTAATCTTCATTTAGTTCATACTGCTATATTAATGTTAATGTTAAAATAATATTATTGAAGCTTCAAAATGCAAATCATGGTGAATCACTGCATTCAGATCCCTGAATTACATAAACATTGGGAAAACAAATATATTTATTAATATTACTATTTATTTTCTATTAATATGTTATCAAAGAGAAGCGCCCCCCTCTCAAAATAAAAAAAAACAAATCCCTTGCCGTTAACAAAGCTCAAAACTTTACATAGCGATTCGACGTCGTTTCGAACCTGCCACCGCATTTTGAAAGTTAAAACCCCACCAACGACCGTCCACCGCCTTCAGATACGACGGTGAATCTCTCTCTCCCTCTCTCTCTCTCTCCCTCTATGTTCACACCACTTGTGTCATATACGCAAATCCCTTCTCAAAATTCCTGCATTTGCGACACCATGTTCCCTTTGAATCGCAGAGACCTACCCGCCAAACCTAACTCCAAAAAAACCTAATTTTTGCACTCGTTATAGCTACCTAATTGATTTTTGCAATCTGGGTCGAACCCGTTTCGATTTGTGGTTACTTGGATCTTATGGTGGAGAAGCATGGAAGAAATTGAAGGGGTTGATTGTTGCAGTAAAGATGAAAGCAAGAGCTCCGGTGGGACTCGACCTCCCAATCCCAACCCATCTTCACATCGCCAATGCAAACTTGTTCGTCACGCTTCTCTCGTGAGTTACAAAATTGATCTTTTCTTTAAATGTGTATTGTGCTAGTATGTTAGTGTGTCTGCTTTCTTTTAGACAGGAAAAAAATGATTTGTGATTTTGTTGTTTGAACAGTTATGGGATTACCGAGTTCCTTAAAATGTTTGTGATATCTATATTTGACAATTTTGACCACCGTTTCTTTTCCTTTCCGTTGCCATTTTGATGCAGTGGGAGATTTTGGAAAGTTGTTGCAAAGGAAAGTGGTTGAGTCATATGTGCAAGTTGTTTTAGCTTATATGGGTTATTTCTTTTCATTCTTTATAGATGAAACCTAGAGTTGGGATTTAGGGTAAAAGTAATGCTTGGTTGGTAGAAGTAATGTAAAACACTGATGGTGAGTCGGTGTGGTAAAAAATGTCAGATCGTGGAGGTATTGAATTAAATGAAACCGTGTAAATAATAGCATTGAACTTTGTTCCTTGTCATTTTTATGGTTACCTCTAGTGTGCTAACGTTCTGGGTCTCTTCTGGATTTGTCGATTTAGTTTTCTTGTTGGTATAATTTACAGCCATTTAAGTATCAGGACTGCTATTGATATGTTATTTCTGGAGTTCCAAGTTCCTTTCTGCTCTGAAAAAATTATTTTCTATGATTTATGTTCTTTTTCTAACTTTTATGGCAAATTCAGCAGATGAAAACAAAGTTGTCTGATGTAACTGAGCCAGGGAATGTTACTGAAGATTGTCAGTCTGATTTCTTTCCAACGCTTCGTTCTGGAGCTTGCGCTGATATTGGATTTCGGTCAAGTATGGAAGATGTATATGTTTGTGCTGACAATTATATGCACGATTATGGACTCAAGAATTGTATAGATGGACCCAGTGCTTTCTATGGGGTATTTATCTATTTTGGTGCTTAACTTGATTAACAGTGATTACTGTGTTAATGAATTTTAGTTTTTCTGTGACGCTTTTTATTATCGTCATTTTCATGTACTGCTAAGTTCTCTTCTTTGTCTTACGTTCCCAAACATCTGACGACATTTGTTTGGAATTTCTTTGCAAATCATAGTCCTCATGCTAATATTCTCTGGGGAAAATGCATTGTTTTACCTATGGTATGGACTATTGACAAATGCATATAAACACGTCTTAGACACAACATTGCTGATCCCGTAGAATATTTTGTTTGTTTCTTGCATTTGTTTGAAAACTGTTGTGAAAGTCAGGTAATGATTATGGTCGATGGCTTGGTCAGGTGTTTGATGGACATGGTGGAAAGCATGCTGCTGACTTTGCTTGCCAGCATCTGCCAAAGTTTATTCTCGATGATGAAGATTTCCCTGGAGATATTGAAAGGATAGTTGCTTCGGCATTTTTGCAAACAGACAACGCCTTTGCAGAAGCTTGCTCTCTGGATGCTGCACTTGCATCTGGCACCACTGCATTAGCTACTCTTGTTATAGGAAGGTTAGGATTTTGATAATCTGGGTGTACACATTTTTTCCCAAATAGCCAAAATTGTGTTATTGATTTTTCTTTGGGTAAGTTTCCACTGTTTTAAACAAGTACAAAAGCCGTAAATAATTGGAATGATGATCAGGAACCTTTTGTCCTGCCACAACAGTTGGCGTAGGCCCAAAATTATATTTTTATGTTCCACCTTTTCCAAGATGAAACTGACACGACATAAACTGCATACCTTTGATGAGTCGTGTGATGATCATAGTTTCCGATTGCAGGTTGCTGGTGGTGGCAAATGCTGGAGATTGTCGAGCTGTGCTGTGCCGTCGAGGAAAAGCACTTGAAATGTCAAGAGATCATAAACCGAGTTGCAACAAAGAAAGGAAGCGAATCGAGGCTTCTGGGGGGTATGTCTACGATGGATATCTTAACGGGCAACTGAATGTTGCTCGCGCACTTGGTGACTGGCACATGGAAGGAATGAAGAGCAAAGATGGTGGACCACTGACTTCAGAACCCGAACTTATGACTACAAAACTGACGAGCGAGGACGAATTTCTGATCATAGGTTGTGATGGGATTTGGGATGTATTCAGGAGCCAAAATGCAGTGGATTTTGCTCGGCGGAGGCTCCAGGAGCATAATGACCCAAGCATGTGCAGTAAGGATCTGGTTGATGAGGCTTTAAAGAGAAAGAGTGGAGACAATTTGTCTGCAGTTGTGATTTGCTTCCAGCAGCAACCTCCTCCCAACTTGGTGGCGCCTCGCTCTAGAGTGCACCGGAGCTTCTCTGCAGAAGGTTTGAAGGAGTTGCAAAGTTTCCTTGACAGCTTGGGTAATTGAGTTGGTTCAGCTCCTTCTGCTTCAATTTTCTTTTTTGAGGATTAAGATTCATTTGTAATTGTAGGTGTAGGCTGAGAGAAAACTTTGACTGTAACATATGCGGCATCTAGTCGACATTTAATTTAGTCATTGGACATTTAGAATCACTGCCACTTCCTCCTTCTTATTTCATTTCTGCATAAACTAAACCAATCAATACATGCCTTCTGTGCTTCTCACTTCTCACCATCACCATCACCATTGCTCTTTTCTTTCCTTGGTTAATTCAGGATTTTATCACATGGCTGTGTAATGCATTTTAACAATTTAGTTTTTTTTTAACTGGGCTATTATATGATTCAGATGAACTTTTATGTAAAAAGAAGAAGAATGTTACTTTGACTTTAAATTGAAAGCCAAATGTGATTTAACCAATGCAATTATCAATTTAAGTTATTTCTTTTTCCAGTTGTGATCTGTGCAGATTGTCAATATATTAGCACTCATGGATAAAAAATCAACTTTTTTGTGGATTAAGGGCTTTTTTTGTGGATTAAGGGCAGCACCCATAAAAAACATCAACTTTTTTTGTGGATTAAGGGGAGGATCCTAGTCGTTTTGCTCACATCTTGACCCGTGATCTTGTACATAATTTCCAGTGTGTTTAGGTGTGAATGAAATATGAGATGTTTTTATTATTATTAAAAATCACTGTTATTAACCAGAACAATCAAACAACCCTAAGGTGTATTCACATTTAAACTTTAATTAGGTTAAGGATTGAAAGACAGTTTATTTTTTATTTGCTTAATAGTAAGATGCTTTAAAATAAATTAAGAGTATGCTCTTATCTTTAACTATCAGATAAAGTCACTTTTAAAACTTCTTTTAGTTAAAGAGAATGTGAGGAATACAATGTTTTGTTTTTGTTAAAGTGAAGCATATTTCTTGCTAAAACGCCCAGGTTCCCTAATGCTTGTGGGACTGTGATTTGTGTGTGTTGTCTTTTTGAATAATTGTTTTTATATTTTTTGAAGCATTGATATAACTTTTTATGTCAAGTGAAAACAAGACTAAGAGTTTTCATTATATAACTTTTTATACAAATAATTTATTTATTTTCACTCTTTACTTTACTCATTTAAAACAACCGAAGATAAACTTCTGTACTTTCTTTCTTACATTCATTCTAATAATTGATGTTTTGTTTCTATTTTTATCTTTCTCTTTTTTTCTTTTCTTTTCTTATTTAATATTTTCCAAATAAGTTTTTCACAAGTATTGACCATATTAATATAGAGTCAATTAACAAATGACGTCATTCTTTTAGTCATAATAAACGGTAGTGTGACGTAACATCGTTAATTTATTTATGACTCTAATAAATTGCACGTTGCTTTTTATTGACCGTTAAAATGGAATCAGTTTGATGAAGATGGACAGATAGATACATAAATTATTGATCCACATGTTCTACACATAAAATAATTCGAATACCATACAATATTATCTTTTCTATTTCTTTTCCATTATTTTTATTATATGTTAAATCTCTCTCTCTCTCTTTCTCTTGTTATAAAATCATTTTCACTGCTATGCATGTCTCGTTGACTCAGTTTTCTTGGACTATTCAAGAACAACAAGCACATAAACATAGGCAATGGAGTGACAACCATCATACAGAAGTAGAATGTAGCCGTATTGGAGAACAAGGAACATGGATTGTAACATGAAGACAAAAAGTGAAAAAGGGTTCTCTCTATCCATGAGTTGTACCATGGTGATGGCAAGAACCAATAATTAAAATTAAATAGAAAGATGCTGTATAAATTTCAAAGGAGAAGTGATCTATGTTTCTATATATTTCTTTCTTTGTTGGATGAAATGTGATCCTTCATTTACAAGTTGTGTAAAGTAAAGTGGTCATCTCTTTTGGAAATTGAATGCCTTAATTGAGAAGGCAAAGGTAAATCCAAAAAGTAGTGTAAACCCAACAAGCACAGCAGCAGCTACACCTACAAAGTCATCTCTATACCCAAAATAACTTCTAACAAACTCTTCCACAGTCTCTCCACTCTCTATACGGTCTTTTATATCACCAAATTGTGAAGTAACCAATCCATACAAGGTCCAAGACACAGGACAGATCCAAAAGTACCATCTCCACCACACTGGCATCCTCTGTCACATACAAGGATCATAATATCATTTCTCAGTTAATGACTTATCATATGCATAAATCTATGTATGTATGTAGTCTAGTGTTAAAATAAAGTTAAAGGGACAGATGAACTTACTGTTCTTGGAATCACAAATCCTGAGAAGAGGTTCCATATCATGTAGAACCCAAAGGAAACTATTGCAGCAATGTTGTGATCCGGGGTAAGACCCACAGCCATCATGCCATAGAAGGTGAAGTATAAAAAGGTAAAGAACATGAAGAAGAGATACCAAAAGAACTTGCTGAGCGTCCAATCAAACCCAATCATAGCATACACAATGACCCCGTATACCAGGGTCTGTATGAGTATGTATGGGATCTCAATGGCAACCTGAATATATTTCAATTGTGGGGTGAGTTAGCTAAAATTTTACTTCCATAACTTCAAAATTAGTGTTCTATAACTAAGAGAATTCTTTGTCAATTAATTGTTATTGTTCTTTAGTCATTAGACGAACAATTTCACGTATACCTGTCCAAATGCGTATGGTAAAGCTGAGTACATTCCAGCAGCTCTTTCTCTATAGAAGACTGTTCTCTCAATGGCTACAACAGGTTGCACAGATGTAGCGTTGTGTATCCCGATAAATAGGACTGCAGCATACATAGACCCCATTGCATTAAATAGATCTTGTCTTCTTTGTCTGCATCAGAAGAATAAATTAAGGTTATAAAATAAAAAATTAAAAGGGACTTAGAAACTATTCAGAGAAATTATGGCAAGTGGTTGCATGTTGGGTACCTTTTAGAGCCGATATCCCAAAATATTGTCCCAAACAGTAAGGCTATGATTGTTGTGAATAAAAGTCTCACCGCACTGTATGGGGGATTTCTCCAGTATGATAGGTGTTGTTTCCAGAGGCAAGCCATGCATTGAGTGAAGAAAGTCTGAGAGTACTTTGTGGGGTAGTACAAGTCTTTGGAACCTGCTGGAGGTGTGCTAAGTTCCCTTATCAAGGCCTTGTTTCTCCTGAATGTATGTGTAATGTTGGTTAACCATAGAAAAACATATAAACAGTAACTAATGCTCAAAGGGCAATCTTTCATATGGATTTTGGTTTGAATTTGTAATTGTTCCTACCCATATAGGTCAGAATTCTTGTAAATTTCAGTGAAGTTAACTTCAAGAACCGCTTCTTGTGCTTCTGAAGTAACCTCCAACATCCAAGTGGCAGGATTATAACCATTCTTAATTTTTGGCACCCCATTAATTCCCTACACCAAGCACAAGTTACTTATTGAACAAACTGGTTGAAAATAGTATTTAGCACTAATTAATTACTAGTTAGAGATGGTGTAGACCTCAAAGTAACTGATCAGTTCAGAACAATGCTGGCCTAAAGGCCCCACATATATTTCCTCACCCCCACGCTTCAACAGAAGTAGCTGTCAATATAACAACATGTATGTTCAGCCTTAAAATGAAACGCTGAATTTTTCGAAGCTAGTTAGGAGAAGGAAAAGTGTCACTGACCTCATCAAAAGCATCAAATATATCAATGCTTGGCTGGTGGATTGTGCAGACCACTGTTCGCCCGGTATCCACTGTATTCCTCACTGTTCTCATAACTATAGCAGCAGCTCTGGCATCAAGGCCAGAGGTAGGTTCATCCATGAATATAATAGATGGATTGGCAACAAGTTCAACTGCTATTGTTAACCTCTTGCGCTGCTCCGTGGACAGGCCATTCACTCCTGGCAATCCCACCAAGGCTTCTCTTAATGAAGTCAGCTCTACCAGCTCCATAACTTCCTCAATGAACATCTGCTATTAATCAATAGGATCTGTAAGCAACTGGAATGGCTTCATTCGACACTTGGAAGAAGGACAGCACTACAATGTTACAATGTCATTTGTTGTGTGTGCACTAAGAAGTTGTAACATGAGCATGAACACAGATCTTATTAGGCACAACACAACCAATCAAACACTCAAGATTTCCTCTTTCCATTAAGTAATAGGTTGATCTAAATTCTCTTGATGTTAATATACCATGTATGGTCTAATTTACAAAAGTTTACCTGTTTAGTTGCAGAATCAACCTCAGGTGGTAACCGAAGCCATGCAGAATAAACCAAAGACTCATAGACTGTAACATGGGGAGAGTGTATATCGGTCTGCTCACAGTATCCTGCTATGCGGGCAAACGTTTCTTGCTTTTTAGGGTAACCTGATATAGTGATTTGCCCTTGAATATAACCTGCTGATTTCCTTCCAGATAACACGTCCATTAAAGTTGTTTTACCAGCCCCACTTACACCCATTAGAGCTGTCAGAACTCCTGGTCTAAAAGCTCCATTAACACCCTTCAACAGTTCAAGTCGATCTTCAAGAATGCCTTGGTTCTTCATTTCCTGCAAACATAGATAGAAATCAGAATCTATTTCCAGAAAACTATTGGAAAATATGCGAACGGACACCATACATGGCTCTCACTTTTTTATGCTTCGTTTTATAACCTTCATACGCCATTATCTTAACTGTGCATGTCTGATTTATTCTAATGGTCTATTACAGAAAATGATACTCTGTTTGAAGTCAATTTTTGTACCTGTGGCATCTCCACCGCATATCTGATGTCATCAAAAGTAATAGAAAAGGGTGTGAAAGGAAGAACCATCCCTCGCTTCGTGTTGTGCTCGCTTGCACCAATGCTTCCCACTCTTGCTGACAGTGTTCTTGAGCACACACTTCTACGATCTTCATTCCCTTTATCTGTACTCAAATTATACACTTTGTGAACATGTGAAATCAAAACAGGAACAAAATGTGACCGCGTGAGTGAACATGCAACCCACCAGAAGAGCCATTGTGTCTAGACGATAATTCAACGATGTGTTCGTTTCTGCCTGCATTTCTCTCAGCTAAGGCTTCTTCAGATATTAAAGCTTGTGGTTTACCAAATGCTGCAGCAAAATGATTCCGTTGTTAGAGTACAATGTCAGTTCAAAATTGAAAGGTACGTGTGTAAAGATACTTACGGTCAAGATAATGTAAGGCCAAGGGGAAAAGGAAGTTGAACAGTGCCATGTATCCAATGGAAGCTCCAACACCAATCCAATACCAGTATGCTTCAGGGAAAATCCCACGTGACTTCAACACCTTTACTCCTAATGGTTCTGTTGAATTAGGTGGAACCTTCAATGCAAAATACTCACATATTGTCATCAAAATCTGATTGACACTTTTTTACCAGTTACATATTTGTATTCTCGTACATGTATAGAGAATATGATTTTATTGCTTACATGTAACCAACTCTTCCCGAGAAATTCATTCACAGCTAGAGCATTCTGTGCATACATCATGGGTGAGAACCAGTAACCCCACAGCCACCACTTCTTCACATCAACTGCTTCAAAAAGAAGGTAGCGCTGTTAGATTTTGACATCAAAATACCTGGGAACATGCAACTTACATAGAAAGAGTCCAACTCTCATGCATTATGATTTTCAATATATTTCAACTATATCAATAGCAGAAAGTGTTGTCAAAAGAATTGTTAGAGAATCTATTGCTAATGAAGTATTCCCATTTGGACCAATTAAAAATGAAGTTATTGCTTTTAAAGTAAATGTTACAGAGGTCAACCATATTATTTATTACAAAGTAAACTGAAATGCTTTTATTAACACTTCACCTCTAGATAGGATAAATCCACCCATGACCATAACTGCAAGTAGAGCAAATGATCCAACTGTGTTTGCAACAATGATGTTCCTCCCAACTGCCCCCATAAATCGAAAAAGTCCTGATGCCATTTGATTGATACAAACAAGCAAAAAGTACTGCTTGATGAACCTGGCATGAGGAACTACTAGTAAGCACATCACAAAGCAAACTCTAAGATCTATCCATTAAAAAATTAATAGAAGATTCTCACCTTTCAATACTAGGATCAAATCCTATAACATAGTAAGTCATCACAACCCAAATACCAACTTCCACTAAGGTTATAGGAATCTTAAGGATCCATGTAGGCAGAGAATATGCCCAAGAAGGAAAAAAGAGAAGGTCTCTTTGCTTATAGAAAACGGGGAGTTTCATGATGGACATGGATAGCTCGGAGAATCCATTGAACATAATCACAATTAGTACGAAGAACAATGCACCCATAAAGATACCACCATCAGTTTCTGTATCCCGGTGCATCTCAGTTCTCAGGAACAATGTCATTGTTATGAACCCCGTTAAAATCAACTGAAAATGAAAGAACCAAACTTGAATTAATCTACATGAACTAGTCGGTGTAGTTGATTAACAAAGGAAAACAAAATATTGAAGCTAGAGCAGTGCTTACTTGCCACATCTTGAAAATATAGACAAACGAATTCCTTTTCATAAGTAAGAATTCTCTGGACACGCAAGCTTTCAAGAGCTCCTTCTTGCTAACTCCGTACTTGTTCTTTGTTAACACAGCAGGGTGACCTTTTGACATGTCAAATGGGGTGGCAAGTTCATCACCAAGTTTTCGTCCAATGTGAAATGACTGAAATGCCTCAGCAAACTCTCTAACAGTGATGAAGATGTATGGCTCATCTTTATTTGCCCAATATTGTTCTTGGTCTTTTCTTGATGTTACCTGTCATACATATAAGCATGAAGAACTGAGTGGTGTTTCTTTTAAAGATGAAAAGAGGAAAACAAGTATACGGAAGCTTAGAGTTACTTCTTGTAAAAAATCTGCTACTCCTTTCCTCTCTGGACATTTGAACCCCATGTATTCAAAGAACTCAAGCACATTTTCCCTTGGACCCTGATACACAATTTGCCCATCTGAGAGGAGAATAATATCATCAAACAACTCGTAAGTTTCTGGTGCTGGCTGGAGAAGAGAGATCACAGCTGTTCCATTCAGAATGTGGATAGATTGTCTAAGAGAATTAACCATTTGGAATGTGGTAGAACTGTCTAAACCAGTTGAAATTTCATCCATGAAAAGTGCTCTTGTCGGTCCAACTAGCATCTCACCTATAATTCATAGACACAAATAATATGGACTTTGTAATTGGTAGTCACATATAAGTCCCACAAAATATTTCACATTAAACAGAAAACAAGATTTTTTGTTTACCAGTTGTGACTCTCTTCTTCTGTCCGCCAGAAATACCCCGAATCATGTCATCCCCAACCATGGTATCCGCACAAACTTCTAGTCCCAAAATCTGCCAAATGTTAGAAACAGGAACAACTAAGTTTCTTCCTTCTGTTTTCTTTAAAATTAAAATCATCTTACAATTTGCTGAATTTAATGTCATGCCTTCATTATATAATCTGTAACCACATTGGTTTCTTGGCCTTCTAGTGCTGCTGCCTGTAAATTTAGAACTTTTGGATTAGCCACGTACATTTCTAACATTCATTGTGGACTTAAGAAACTGCGAGAGGGTTAGATTGACATTTAATTTTGATCTCGTGTCACCTTCATATAAATATCAAGATCAGGATCTGGCTTAATGTTTTCAGCCTTCTCTCTTCTTGACAGTTCTGCCAGCATCTCTGCATGTTACGCAAGTCGGAAACAGTTCAATAGAAGTTAAGTGAGATAATCCTTCAAAGTCCACTAGACCTGACATCAAGGATGACTGTTGTTTTCAAAGGGCTTACTGACCATAACGGGTTCCAATCCCTTGACACCTTGCTGAAAAGGCCAATGTTTCTCTCACTGTCATTTCTCCTATGTGTAGATCACTTTGACTTATGTAAGCTGATGTTCTCTGAGGCACAAATTCTTCCATCCCACGACCATTATACGAAACTCGCCCCGAAAACTGCAATTCATCAGCAATAAAGTAGAACGAATCATAAACCTTAATGATTCTTATTCATCTGAGCAGTTACTGAAACAAAAGTAAAACTCACACGTACTTACTTTTAAATCTTTCCCAAGTCTTCCAGCCAAAGCCAACAATAACGTGGTCTTTCCAGAGCTTGGAGGGCCTAAAAGAAGTGTCATTCTGCATAAGCCAAAACGAAATTATGTTAAGAAAAAATAGTTCAGTTCAGTTCCTCAACAATCCTACATACCATTTCCACAAAGGTCAACTCCACCCTCTTACCTTCTAGGCTTGATGATTCCACTGACACCATCAAGAACTGTGAATGGCTTCTTTCGACTGGGAATAAGGTGGAGAGAACTGAGGAACCCCTTCAGAAAGAAAGAGAAAATGCACACACACACACACACAAGCATTTGAACTTGTCAGTGTTCTCTGCTTCGGAAACAACTCTCGTGACAGCATACAAATCTATTTACCATTTACAATTACCTCCAACAAATTAATGCAGAAGTTAAAGATTGTGGGTAGTGCTCTGCTTCCCACATGAGCTTCTGCCTCAACGTTCAAGTGCTCAAAACGGACTTCAATAGTGGGAATTTCAAGTCCAACGCTGCACTTTCAAAACTCATAGTAAATTTTCCATACCTTTAAGAGATCAAAACTAAAACACACACAGACACACACATATGTTAGTAGCTTACCGATCAATGCGGTCTCTTAACTTGAACAAGAACTTCTCATTATCTTGTTCCGCAATCTTGACGAGCCTCTCCACCAAGTTCTTCCTCTGAAGTGGACAAAGTTTGTTTATATCAATCTCTGTAGGAGGCTGGCCTTCAGCCTCGGTGAGAATGCCCCGAGTCATGCGTAGATACGTGGGGAGTTTCTCAATAGCAGCCCACTTAAGCTCTTCCTCATCATCATCTCTTCTTGAAGACCCTGAAAACACATCAACACCACTGCTTCTCCACACGCTGGAGCTCCCTATGCGTGCACTTGCCGCTCTCAGCTCATCACTTTCCATCTTTCAATTTATGCAATGAAGCTAATTCTGATATGGACAGTTTATGATGAACTTGTCATGTGCAACGCAAAAAATTGACTCTCCTGTTCCTGGTTTAAGAACGAATCACAGAAATGGAAATGTGTTCATCATATTATGTGTGAGTAAATAGTTTCTTCTCTTGCTGTTGTGGCAACAAACAGAAGAGGATGAATGGAAGCTTAGGAATGTAGGCACCTACTTATATAATGGTCGGAAGAACTCACTGTTAATCCTACATGCAATCTTCTGCGTTGGCTCAATAATGGTGCATTTCTTAATCAAAGGACAGGTCCTCAGAATCACACCCATTTCAAACCTCTCACGTTAGTGATTAATGTGCTATGACACCAGAAAGATATCAAGATTAAATTAATCAGTCTTATATAAATAATCACGTCTTCATTGTACCTTTTTTTCTTATCACATAATGCGAACTCCAACATCTTCCTATTTTTTACAATATCGTACTTCCGTTTGTTCGTTTAAGGTTGTTTTATAAAAATCAAGAAATATAATAAATTTTATTTCCATCAAATAATTATGAGATTTTCTATTTTTTCATTTTTTAGTTTACGTTACAATAAATATATATGTCTAACATATTTATATAAGATTTGTATTGGGTCGGCATATTACAATTTATAAGGTTAATTTAAGATTAATGTTATTGTTAATTATGTTTTTCATCGATTTTTAGAGGTGTCTTCTCGTAATTATTTTAATTAATTTCATTGACATTGACTAAATATATCAAAGTGATCTGTTGTATTAAATTTTGAAAATAACAATTAAATAAAAATAGGGAGACTAATATACATTATCAACCACAAACTTTTTGAAAGAAAAAAAACTACTCAAACCTAATGAGCATCTTCACTAGAAACCAACTCATTTTTGTGTTTTCGATGCACTTTTGTGGGTCCCTAAAGTCATATAAAATTTAGGAATTTATCTAATTTTGTTTCAATAAAATAATCTAACTTGAGTTCTTCTTATTTTATTTTTATCAGCAACTTTTCTTATAAGTTGGTCCTCTCCACTTTGAAGAACTTATTCTTATGATTTCGAGTAGAAGAACCAGTTCTACACTCGATCAAGATATTGATCTTACTCTTCTTTAATGGAAGAAAAAACAATTCCTAGATTAACACATTTAAGAACTACCATGAAAGACGACTTAAGATTTTAGAATGAGTTCAGTGTAAAATTCATTTATGTGGTCGTATTGTTGCAAAGTATATTGAGATTCTAACCACTGAAAGTTAAAACAACAAAATATTGATACGATAAAGATTAAATAATTAAAATTAATAAAAACATGTTAGGAGTAATTTAAAAAAAAAACTTGTAAATATGATAATTTGGTAGAAAAACCTTGGTGACTAATTAGATACCAATTTAGAAACCATTTAACAATAATAGAAATTAATTTAGAAACCAAAAATTTATTTAGTCTCTAAAATGGTATCTAATTTAGTCACTATAGCAATTAATTATTATTTTTTTTTAAAATTAGTTTTTATTTCATGATTTTCTTGTAGTGAATAAATTCACCTAAGAAATTTATATTATCCTAGATCAGATGATTCTTGTTGATTTTTAAGAGGTAATTTTTTTTTGTAAATTAAAAAATATCAATTATTTATAAATTAAATAGGAGTATATCATATAATAACTTGTATACCTGAAAATATTAAGAAGTGAACTTTACGTCTAACTCAACCCCATAAAACTGACTTATAAGGTGAGGTTTACACCTAGTTATATAATATGAAATATTATATAATTTTTAGTCGATGTGAGATTTTCAACACATCCCTCATGCCTAAAGTGACAGCTCGTGCGTGGGATAATATATTATGGATGGTCCGATAACGGTCCGATAGCGGGTGACCTGATAAATCCAACAAACATTTGTTAGGCTAGGCTCAAAAATAATTATGATACCATATTAAGAAGTGAACTTTAAGCCTAACTCAACCCCATAAAATCGATATATAAGATGATGTTTGCACCCAATTATATATAATTCCATTAAAAAGATAAAAAGAAATTTTGAAAAAATAGAGGTGGTATAAAGAATGGATCCTCAATGTTCTGACTTGAACAATAAAATAAAATGTTGAACCGGAATCTATCATTATTTTGGTAGTAATAAAGCAATGGACGAGGGGATATCTACTTAGAATACAGAACCCAAGAAATTTGATGGTATTTAATATAATATGGATCCTCTCCTCTCAAAAACAAAAATTATTATTATTATTATTATATAAAAAAAATGATGTTTTTAAAAGTAGGGTTTGCTAGATTCGGGAGGATTGGGTTTGAAGTTTGGTGGTGAGTTAGAAAGGTAATAAAAGAAGTGCAAAGTTATACATGCCGACCTCACATTATTTTAATTTTTGTTTTAATATAAAGAGGAGGGCTGCTTAAGCAAAATACAGATTCTAAGCAAGAATCACTTCTCCCTTACACTTTTATTATGCCAAATTTATAACTTCTTTTAAATATTTTTTAGGTTTAATAATTTTTTATATGGGTAATCAATAAATTTGATACAAATTATCAAAATAGAATTTTTACCCAAAAACTTCAATGTGTAATATTTTTATTCATTTTTATCTTAGATTTATAATTTAGGATTTAGGGTTTAACATAAATCGATTTATTTTCCTATTAAGTTGTGAAAGTTAAGTTTTTTTTTAAAAAAAAGTGAAAGATAAAAATTTGTGTAGTGGGATGCATGACATATTAATTTTGGAGGTGGTAGAGAATAAGTGGAAGATGATAAGGGAAGGTGTGGATCTAGGAGAAAAGAGATCCCATGTGTCCCAAAATCCCCATGGATCCGGAAAAGATCCTTTGGTCCATGGGTCAACGCCTATGTTACTTCTCATACCATTATTATATTTCCCACAACATCATTATTCTACGTATTCCCCACTAATGCATGTCCATTCTTATCATGCATTCACACTTCCATACATGCATGTGCTACCTGGGGCTTTGCTTCACCTAAAATAATGTTATGTGTCTCTCATCATCCATCACCTTCATCATTTTTTACCTCTAATCTAACACCAACAAACGCACCACTATAGTCTTTAAATATGATATCCATGGACATGCCTACCATAAATACAAACCCAAAGCTTTAGGTTTAGAGATCCTTTATGTGACGTGTTGTACCAAAAATTATAAAATTTTACCTATTTGGCATCAATACAAATATATATTGAAAAAAAAAATGGGGGCTTTTGAATTTGACTTTTCTTGGCCTCATTTCATAAACTCTCTTGGATGAGAAAAAACGCATATGTAAGCAACATTCACAATCACGAATTAACTGTAGAAAATAAACAACACAAAATTTATTCATTGACAACTAATTAAATTTTCATTCTGTTTGTTACAATTTTATTACAAGCACAAAAATCTCTTAAATAGAGATTATAGAGGGGACGCAATAATTAAGCTCATTCACTAAAATATGGTGTCTAGTCAGTCTAATACAATTGGTTCTGGCTTCACACTCAACAATCTTCCACTTGAAGCCACGGAACAATATTCACCTGCGCTTCAACTGTGTACATGTACTTCTGTAATTTGTCAACGGAACTCAATGTTCCACTCTAGTTGCCACCAGCCTTCTTAATCATCTTGAAGACTTCGTTGAAACTCCCCTAACTTTCAATAGGTTCGTCATGACTGAAATTGTCACTGACCCGTCCACTATTCCTACTCCCACTTACACAAACTGCCACAAAAAATTATAAAATTTTACCTATTTGGCATGAATAGCAAATATATATTGAAAAAAAAAAAGTGGGGCTTTTGAATTTGACTTTTCTTGGCCTCGTTTCATAAACTCTCAACTAAGCAATCATTTGAGTATTTTTTTGCTTGTGATAATTAATTAAATTAGAAAGGACGTTTTCATGAAGAACACAACGAGAAAGAAAGTAGTTAATAACTTTGGTTGAGAGAGAGAGAGAAAGTGTAGTTTATTTCCAATTTGTGGGGATGACATGGGAAAGATGACGTGATTTTAACATTAGAAACTTGAGGAAGAGAATTCCTTATAAACATGCTTTTGAGTAACGAATTATGACTAAAACAACTGATGTCGGACATCATCAGTGACGGAAGTTAAGTTCATGTTTGTCGTTTTTTTCTTCTTTATAGACATAATGAAAAGGAAATTCCAACAGTATATTTTAAAAAAATGAGTTACGTATTAAACAAAGTATTTGATTTGACTTAAATAAGGAGTTTTACTTTAGCATATTCCATGCATGCGTGGAGATGCAATGTTGCAGTCTGGCACAATAGGATACAGACAAAAAGAAGATGATTTTTAGTTGCACTGATTAATTAGTTTTGTTCCATTTTGACAAAGCCTAAGGCATAAACCAGAAAGAATCAAATGGAGTATTACTGCTTAAAACAAAAATCAACAACTGAGTTTTAATTTTAAAAGTTGGATATAAAATAGCTATATAAATCATTGTCAGATCCATAAGGTATATTCATTTTTATATTATAATCATTTTATTTCAATTTAAATATAATAATATCTAGCGTCAGTAGTCCAACGGTTAGGATAATTGCCTTCCAAGCAATAGATCCGGGTTCGACTCCCGGCTGACGCATAATACATTTTTGTTTTCAACTTTAATAATAATATATTTTTTTCAAACTACCTTTATTATTATTATTATTATTTTCTGTTTTGCATTTTTTATTACATTAATTTACTTCAACTATATTCCCTGGTCGACTCATTATAAAATTTCATTATCACAATCGTAAACTTTATTATAAATATTCTATATATATATATATATATATATGACAGGTAGGGTGACCAACAACAAATTTATGATAAATGATACTCTTCTTATTTTTTGCAGAGATTTGAGTATAAAACCTAAAATTATGTGTATATGGTAATGCATAGTGAAGTTGACTTATCAGAATGATAAAGAAGTGATTATAAAACAGAGAGATGGTATGAATAATATGACAGGTAAGGTGAGAAGCAGAAGAAAAGGAGGAAGAAGAGAAGGGTGGTATGTACATGGACATGGTGTGGAAGTTGGAATGGGAGACAGAATCAAGATGGGAAATATGAAGAATGGTAGTAAAGTGCATGGCTCTGTCCCAATGCTCCAATCATTTATGATTGTGTTTATTATGATGACAACCACTACCTAGCTGGGTTTATAAATAGTAACTTCACCTACACATCTATTATATTCACTGCAACTAATTCTCATGCACATCTCATAAGTGGGGTGGGTACTCACATATTGCCAAAATCTATTAATATACTTATGGTACTAGTGATGCAAAAAGGTGTGGCTTTGTAAGAATTGTTGTTTGTTGTTATAATAGTTGTGAAAAAGTTACTTAAAAATATTATTAAATAAAAATTAATTTAAAAAAATAAGTAATTAATCATTATATATAATATTTTAAAGACTATAACAATCATTAATATTTAAATTATTAGTATTTAAAATAATTAATATTCAAATATCTATTAAACACTACAAGAAAATCATGAAATATAAACTAATTTTAGAGACAAAAAATAATTAGTTGCTATAGTGACTAAATTAGAGACTATTTTAGAGATTAAATTATTGATGGTTTCTAAATTAGTTTCTATTGTTAAATAGTTTCTAAATTAGTATCTAATTAGTTACCAAGTTTTTAACTACCAATTATTTATATTATAAATTTGGTAGCAATTTAGAAACCATTTAACAATAATAGAAACTAATTTATAAACTAAAAATATTTTTAGTCTCTAAAATAGTCGGTCTCTAATTTAGTCACTATAATAACTAATTATTTTTTGTCTTTAAAATTGGTTTATATTTCATGATTTTTCTTGTAGTGAAAGTATTAGTTATATTAATTAAATTCCTAAATTAGTATTTAAATTATTAATATTTAAAGTAATTAATATTTAATTATCCATCAAAGTATTAGTTACCGACTAATTATATTTTAAATTTGGTAGATAAAATTTTGATAATAACTAAAATAAAAATATTGGTATAAAAAGTCCAGAAGAGGTGATGTGAGAGATGATTTTTATAATAGAAAAGTTGTTATACAATATATTCATCTATTATGTTTTTATTATTATTATTATAGTAGAAATTTAATTGAATATTTACGTGTAAATTGTAATAATAGTATTAAAAGTTAGAAAGAAATAAGAATTAAGATAACGAAATTATATTAAAATTTTACCTTTCTACCAATTTGAAAGTAAATTTTATATTCTTTCTTAAAGATGTTTATTAATAGTAAAATTATTATTTTTTGCATTGAGTATCATTTTTTATTTATTGATATTTTAGTTTTATTTTTTTTTCTTAAAAAACTGTTAATCCCGATGTTATAAAGATTTAAGAATTGATTAATATTTCTTTTTAAATCTTTCCTATTTAAAATAAAATAATAAATACTATATTATTAACACATGATTTCAAATGACTAAAGTTAGAAAATAAGCACGCATTATAATATAGATATAAAAATTAATAAATATATACTTGATTTTTCATGAAATAATAATAAACATTTATTTCTTACAATTTCAAAAAGAAAAATTAGTATATTAGAAGATTTTGTATTAAATTTTCTATTCTCAATTATTATCTTAGTTTTATTTATTTAATATATTCAATATAATAGTAATTTTTTAATTTCTTACAAAAATGAAATAAGTTAACAAATTATTATATTAAAAAAATGTTATCTTTTCTCTTTTTAATAATATTTACAGTAATATTTTTACACTAATTATTTATTTAATTTATATAAATTTCAACTCTTAAATATTTTTTATTTATTATTTCCAATTATTAAATAATTATTTTATATTAAGTATTTGTTTAGAGCGAGGAAAGTATAGTTTTCTTTTTAAGTATTTGTTTAAATTTGAAGGCTTTTCTTACCTTAGAGTGAACTATGATCCTTTACCTTAAAACTATTAACAAAAACGGTGAATAGTGTAAATACGGGTCCAGACCTTGCTAGCTAGAATACATTCGTGCCCTAGGCCCACCTGCAGGTTTCAAAAATCTGTTCCTTTTTTCTTTGGTGATTTAATCAGCCTCAAGGCTTTCCCTTCATCTGTCTTTCATTTCTTCTGGTTTTTGCCTTTTCATCATACATATATTTCAATGATCTTTTCTCCTCCTGTCTCACATCATTTGTATACTTACACCCTTTAGGTAGAGATTGTGCCCTTCTCAAGTCCCTTTTGTGTTCATTGTTAGTTCCAAGTATTCAACAAGTTAGTAATCACAACTGGGATATGTTGTTATGATACTGTCTAGTGCCAGCGAATGTGACCTTCATCTTGGCCACTACCTGCATGACAATATGGATATGTTAGAATTGATTTATATATATGTATATATGGTTAGCATACAAATAATTGAAAGTGGTTGTGCATTGTCACATGCTCAAAATTCCTCTCTATTTTCCAAGAATCCTGTCACTGATGGCTTTGATTTAGGGAACTATATATCATGTAACTCAACTAAAAATGGTCCCCACATTTTTTGCACTTGCAATGGTCCTCGCGTTTTACCCTTGTTCTACTGGTGTAAAATGCAGAATTTAATAATGACTGGCTTCATTTTTAGCTTAAGTCATCTTGAAATCTTGATTATAATTTGGCTATGAGCCTTTCTTAATTTGAATTTAGATATATGTTGATCTTGAATTTTAACTAAAATTTAAAACCAACCTGTCATTCTAAGAAAGTGAAATGTGTTGAAAACTATCATTTTGGTTGTATTTTAGAGAAGTGATAAACTTGAATGGTGTCGTTGTAGTTAGTTGCATCTGTTTGGTTTCTTGTTGGTTAACAAGGCCATCTTTGACCCGTCTTCACACAACCAAACAGCAGAAGATGTAGTTTCTGAATTGCTAGTAGAACCATAAAAAAGACTACGCCTCACGCAGTTGTTTGTGTCTTTGGGCAAGCAATTGGAAACAAAAGAATCTTAATATCTAGGAACAAATTTTGTAAATACTTGGTGTTCCGAGATGTAATTTCTATTGATGTCATACAATAATAAAATCTTTTAATTCCAAAAGGTGAAAATATATAACTCGCGGTTTGATTAACCATGGCCAACAAATTTTGCACCATACTGTAAAATAAATGAATCAGGCAGTGTATTAAGATAAACGCACGTGATGGTGTGCACATGCCATCTCCAGCAACATTCAGTAAAATATACAAGAATTTCTTACATTTGATTAGCGAGGACCAATCATATTCAACACATCCCTTATTTTAACAGTTGAATTTCTTACATGTATATCTACACAAATTTTACAGATTAGGATAGTGATTGCAGATCATTTCATGCTTTTGACAGTAATCTCATGAACCTGATTCCTGCATTAGACGATTTTTAATAAGCTAATCCACCAGCAAATGTATCAGTGTCGTGAAGCAGAGATTCCGTCAACCAGTAACCATCCCAGCATCCACCAACTCTCTGCCAGTGACAAACAAACAAACAAACATCAGATACATACATAGTTGTGCTTAATTAAGTAGTAATCTATCACAATAATTCAAACATCTATCACTGAATTAAGAAAAGAACTATCAAAATTGAATACTCCTGCAGCAATCCACAGTTCACAAAATGCCTAACTACGTATTATTATTACTTATTTTCCAAACAAAAATAAACAATAATTTTTGCAAACAAAATGAACCAAACACAAGATTAAATCCCTCACAAACATGACTATGAAGATACGATGTAGCGAAGAAATCATGATCAAACCTGAACCATTGTAAATTGAAATATCTCCTCTTCCTCTGGTCGACTTCCACGAAACCAAACCCGCTGCTTGTATTTGTTCTGTTTGAAGTTCATCACTCCATAACATCAGCTTTTTATGATAATATTGAAAAAAAAAACTGAAGAAGAAAAAGCATTCTACCTCCTCTACAAACAAAGTGCTCATGATCTTTCTCTCCTTGTGACCTAGCAATACTCGATAAGTAGAATGGTGAAAAATACGCCTAAACCTTTCAAACTGCACATGCAGAGGTGTGTATAACTGTTTAGCATGAATTTCAATTTTCAACATACAAATATTTCAATAACAGTAAAGTATCTATTAATGGACTTTAACGACTATGACTATGCCATGTGTATACAGAAGTTTGACACAGTCAACTAATAAAAGATTACCATTAATATAACTTCACTGCATAAAGAAGAACACAATTTTAGAACGAACCTGGCCCAAATCAAAGAAAGGCCCAAAATAGGTAGACCTTTCAAAAGGATCAAATCCTGCGAACCTGTACATAACCTCGATTCCATAGTCTTCACGAGGTTGATCGTTATTCTTCAAGGCTTCGAGCTGGTAATGCACCGCATCTTCTGCACTAAACTATACCAAACATTAATTTAACAGAAAAGGAAGAAAGAAAAAGGAAGGAGAAGAGGAGAAGCGGTGGTGGATAGTGACTATTACATCTAATCGTGGACCAAATGGTCTTTTTTGGCGTGATTTGAACCTGCAGGCATTGTTCGAATTGGAATATTGGAGAATAAAATGGAATTGGATTGCAGTGAGGAAGAATAGGTACCAATCCTCGGAAAGGAAATCGGGAACTTCGGCAGCGGCTTTGAAGCGAGAGGTTCCTTTGCTGTTGAACAAGAATCGAACGGAATGCGGATGCGACAAGAGAGAGGACCCAAACGACATCGTCCAACGCTCTGATACGAAAGGGAAGAAGAAGAAGAAGAAGAAAATTGAAGATTGAGATGAAGGCTTTTCTCTTCAAACTTCTGAACACGACGTCTATGGTCTCTGTTGGTTTCTTGAAGATTATTTTGAAAATAATCTCTGATTTAAATCGGTATTTAAAAAAAAAGTATTTTTTTAATGATAAAATAGTTCATTTAAACTTAAATAGGACATAATTAAATATTTTTTACACATTCAGCTACCAAAATTATAATTATATAATTAATTATAACTATGTAAGTGACTCTAACAAAATTACCAAACAATTATTAGGATCTTATAAAACTATCATTATTAGACAAGTTCTAAACACCTGATCTCGTTCATAAAAGAGTAAGTAAACAATAATCGTAATCTTGAACTTTGTAAACAATGAATAAATAAATAACATTATTAAATTTATTATTAAAAAATATTTTCCTATATCCAATAACGTTATACAAAAATTATAGTGGTTTTGGTATATGACTTTCATTTGTAATTAAAAAACAACTCATACTAAATTCGTGTTTCTGAACCAGGAAAATCGTGCTTTCTTCTAAACACGACTTACCTTACCTACTATTTTAATATTTTTAAATTTATCAATTCTAATAAATTTGTGGAAAAATCATACTAAAATGATAATTTTTTTAAATTGTATAGAAGTAAAATATATTGTTTCTATAAAAAATAAACTTGAAGGAGTGTAACTCGATAAGGATAGGATGTTCATTAGGAACGAACTTTTAGTTGTTCTCCGATAAAAGAGGAAGGCCCACTTGAAAACTCTCCAATACTTAAGTGAGTAGGAACACAAAGATTACAAGTTTGATCAATATGAGAGAGTTAAGAGTATAAGATAAGACAATTTGTACTTCTTAAAGAGCGGATATTTATAGATTATGAGACAATTGGATTAATCATATAAATGGTATTAATTGTTTCATAAATAGTCGTTCATCATTTAAGGTTCATTGATTAAATTGTTTTAGTCATTGATGACAATGAAGGTTCGGTTAGGAAAGACATATAGTTGTCTCGAACTCGTTGACATTCTAGACCTTAAGCGGATAGGGACATATATAATATTCTAAAGTTTTTTATAATATCTTCATTTTTATCATATTAAAATGTGTGATTTTTATTTTTGTTTGTGCTCAATTATATTTTTTACCTAGGTAGTGTACGATGTTTTATTTATATTTGTTTGCTAAATTAACACTATAAAGTGGTAAAAAAATATATATATTAGTTTGCATAAACTTTTGGGATTAAAAAATAAACACTAAAATTATATTTTACTGACATGTGTAAATTAAAGTTACATTACATTTTAATTTTCGCCCTTTTCTCTGATATTCTGAGCTTGTGTTTTATAGTGTTTTTTTTTATCAGTAAGAAAAAAATAAATAAATAGAAATCACTTCAAGAGTGGTCCAACCCTTGTACAAAACCGAATAGCACATCCCTCATAAGCTTGCTACAAACTTCCTACTAGAACAAAAAAAAAACATTAGGCCAACAATGACCGAAAAAAAAAACACATAAAAAAAAACTAACACCTCTAACCCAACATTCTAAAACAAAAGGTCTAAAAATTCAAAGTCTCTTGATTAAATCATACAAGGCAAAGTGTTCTCTCATTTCTTTATTCGACACTCGATTGGGATCTTTGAAACTCATTGAGAAGTGGTGCACAGGTTAAACTTAGTTAGTGTTCGAGTTTGTTCTTTTTGCAGGAAAGTACGAGCCCTAACTTTGGTCCCTCATTTGTGTCCTAATAGTTAACAACTTGTTTCAAAATGTGGTCTCTAATGTTGAAGTGGAAGTGGAAGGTAACTAAGAAGTTGTTCGTAAGTATAGTACATAAGAAATGTTGTCTTAGGTGGAGATAAAAGTTCTTATGTGGAACTAAAACCCTCAACCTAAAGATAAGTTTTATGATAATTTAGTACATTTAAAGTTTTTTATTTTGAAATGGTTTTGTGATTATTGGAATAAGTTGGTATCGAAGTGAGCAAAGACTTTTTGGTGTGAATGGGAAAGTTAAGTGAGTTTTGTGTTTGGAATGAATATTAGTTGTAATTTGTTTGTGTTTGACTTTATTGTTTTTATTTTTTTATCAGTAAAAATAAATAAATAAATAGAGTAGCATTTAAATAATGTTATAATCTTTATACATAGAACCAAACATCCTTAACACAAAAACAATTTATTTATTGTTGCATAATTTTTTTAATGTTACATACATTATATATTATAATGGCAAGAATCATCTTCCATCTAGCTTTACCTTAGATTAGATGTTTCTAACCGCTTGCCCCAAGGGTGATTTTAAAGCACAAACAACATATTACATATAATAAAGTCCTCATCCAACTTTGGAGCTAACTATTTACAAATTCATCTAATGTGTTTTTTATGTAGTATTAATGTGTCTAACATGTTTATTGTTTAATATTTTTAAAAATAAAAGGTATTTATACGTTACAAGTTTAAATTTGTTAAAATATAGATTAAATAGTTAAAAGGAAACTCTTTACAACCATTTGACACAACAAATGATAAGCCTCCTTTCTTGTTGTTTGAATAAATAATGAATATTCAACTACATGGAAACTTTAGTTGATATTTGAATTATGGTTGTTCCTTTCTTTGTGGTTTGAATAAACAGTGAATATTCAACTACATGGAAACTTTAGTTGATCCTTGAATTATGACTGTTCCTTTCTTTGTGATTTGAATAAATACTGAATATTCAATTACATGACAACTTTAGTTGATCCTTGAATTATGATTGCTATAGCTAAAAATAAATTTAACTATGTTGACGTATATTTCTCGTTTTCTTCTAATTAAGTTAAGATTCTCTCTCTCTCTCTCTAATATATATATATATATATATATATATATAAGAGTTTAAATTTTCATAAAACATAGTTAACTTTTCATAAAAAGATCAAAACTAAACTACCTGACCTTATTTGACATGATTCGAGTTAGTTTTATCTTTAAAAAAACTCATTTTTAAGTAGATTAAATTTAATTTTGTATTTTCTCCGAATTTTTAAATTGTTTTATGTTTAAAAAAATATTAAGAAAAAATAACTTAATTTAAATAAAATATTTATAAATTTTTCTGTTATTTAAACTTCTATTTTTATATCACAACAAATATATGTCAACTAACTAAAAAATAGATAAAAAAAGAATGAATATTTAAAATTATCAAATTTTGAAAATGGCCCTTAAACAAAAAATATAAATCCTTCGAAGTTTTCTATAATGAATATCAGAGAAAGTATTAAAGTCGACCAAATTTGGATAACCTCGTTACACGAACAAAATCGACGCAGATCTCATCAAACAGTTACCATTATTAATATAAATGCAGCTTCATCTGCATATTTAGCAATCATTACAGAGAATAATTTTCTGAGTAACTATATATGCCAACAAGTAATGTAATCGAAAGCATAGGTTCCCGTTTTCAGACCCTGCAAATGGACAAAGTAGGAATTCTGAGTCAGAGATTATTCACTCCAAATAGATAAAACCAATTATCCATTCAATCAAAGATTCTAGAATTATGATTATTAATTTTGTTGCAGGTAAGAAAGTCATCAGCAGCACTCAACATTTGACTTTTCAACGTCTAATCTTGATACGTAGGTAGAAAACGTCATCACGAAACAAAACCAACACGAAACATGTATGTTGAGAATAAAGTAATGGTAATGAAAAAGGCAAAAGAGGACTTACTGTTGGTATTCTACGTTAATGAAGGATGCAGAAGCATTGGCGATGGCCTGAAAGGCCTGGGAGGAGAGGACCAACGTAGTTCCCTCTAAAGAAGGCCTAGAAACCGATGATTGCGCTCGATCAACGATCTTTATCTGAACCATCTGCCCAGTAATGCAAGTTCCGCGAACTGCAGCACTGATGCACCGCACCTGATACTGTCTCCCACATGCGGCACCATTGTCCCATAAACCCTCCCCAACAGCACCAAAGAAGTTACTCGGCGGAAACTGTGATGCGTCTCTACCGAAACATGCAGTGGCTGCAAGTGTCACCTCAACACAATTAGCCCAAATATTAACACGTTTTATTTTGGCAGATATCATCAAAGTTTCCTATGAAAGTTTAATCTGAACCAACATTGAGTCCTGCATATATATATATATATATATATATATATATATATATATATATATATATATACACATATATACATATACTTACGCAAAAAGGGAGGGCCATAGCGTGCTGCAGTGCCAAGGTCAGCTAAAGAGTGGTGGAGGAAGAGAGTGCAGAGGAGTAGGAGGCAAATGGAGGAAGTGGAAGGAAGAAGCTGAGACATTGATGCTGCATCAGAAAATCAAGGAATGCGCCAAATATTTTAGGCCAAGTTCTTCAATATATTTGTAGTAATAAATTATGATTAGGGTTATGTAGTCAGTGGTCAGCATAACGGCGTCAACCTAACATTCATTACTTTGATTATGATTATGATGTATATTATCATACTATATATACTTAATATAAAAAAAAAAATTCTTATTTTCAGACATAATTTTATTAATTTTACTTTATTTAGTGATATTTTTTCTGAAATATTTTAACTTTAATTAGGATATTTGATATAAAAATAGTTTTTTCTTCTTAGATATGAGAAAGACAGACAGAAACTTAATCCGTTTCTTAATTCATAGTGTTGTATAACCTTACTGTGTTTTAAATGAAGGTAATTTAAAGCTTTTAAAAAAATCAAAATGAGTGTTTATATATAGTATTTATTTAATTTTATAAATATTAAAACTAATTTACTCAAAGTACTATGTATAAATAGCATTAAGATAAAATTTTACATATTAAAACTAGCTTATAAATATAGTTTTAAATGTTATTTAACAGTTATCTTTACTTATAATATATTAATTATAGTATTACATAATATAAATAACTTAAAACGATACTTTAAACCTTAAATGTATAAAATATAATATACTGTATTCAATAAATTAAATTTATATTTATTATATGACTTTTGGTATGAATCTATATATGTTAAAAATCAGTTACTACATAAAAGGTAATTGGAAAAAACTATTTTGACAACCCACATTTTCTTTTATTTCCTTTAACTACTCTATATATTAATAAAAGTGATTGTAGAGTGGTGGTATAAATTTTTATGAATGTCAAAGTATGAGATCCCAAAATAATTATAAAATTTATGGACATGTTGTTAGACAGCCAATTTTTTTTTTACAATATATTTATTTATTTTATTTTATTTTTTATCAGCATATTTATTTATTTTATAGTAACTAACTAAAGAAAATTGAGCATAAATGTGAATATATACAAGGTGTTGGAGCTAAATTAGTAAATTAAGCTATACATTGATGTAAGTGTTCGAAATTCAGTAAAAAATTATGATTTTTAAACAAACACTTGAAATGAAATAAATTTTATATTCAATGTGTCTTTATTGCACCTAAAAAAACCCCAACATTTGAATTAATTAATCAGGTATGAACAAAAAATAATTTTATGATTTGTAAGAAATTCCAATAATAGAAGAGTGTTCAACATATCATTTTCTTATGAGTGCCCACATTGGGAACACATTTAAATTTAGAAATTCCATGTTCAGTGTGAAATTGAGAAGACAGCCACATTAATTGTACAACCTAGCATAAGTAAATGCTTTTTCTAGAAAAATATTTGAAATCCATTACAATGAACAACTATTAGGTAAATCTTTGAGTTTTTCCAAACTTGAATCATCTATGCCTCTCACAAACTTCAAACCATATTGGGGACGCAGTTTTCCTGCTATATTTAATTTAATTTGACCCATCTCCTTCTCCTAATAACTGCCTTTGCCGACTCAAATATTTGTGATTGTAAGCTGTGAATCACCCTTAGGGAACCATCTATTATGTCGTTTTCGTTTTGCAGATTTTCTTCCCTTTCATACACACACACATGCATTTCCATTTGGGATAAAACGAAGAAAAGGGAATATCTTATTGTGCTTTAATTTCCCTATACTGTGAACCATGTTCTGATATAATGTGAAACTTTGCTTATAGATTTTTGAAACAAACAATGTTATTTTACTCATACATGATAAGTTTGAGAATAAGATTGAAGGATGAGAGAGGTACCTGATGGCTGATGGCGTGTTCACTTAGCAGAGGTATGAAGGTGGAGCAACAATGTTTAGGAACCTGTTTATGACCATTAACTGATGTTCTTAAATGCTAGTTAAAGGGGTGCTGTACTGAGTTTCAATAGTTAAAGCCGTTCTTAAATGCTCATTTATATCCTTTTCGTAAAATTCTTTATTTCTTTTTTTATACAAGATAATTTGTAATTCCCTGATATAATTAATTTTTAAGAAAAATGTTTTTAGTTAAATATTTAAAATTGTTTCACACAATAGCGTGTGGGATCAATATAGTAAAAAATATAAGTCTTTTCCTTTGTCTATCTTTTTCCTACATTCTCTCTTTTATGCTAAAATCTTTCTTTTATTCTCTTTATACTTAGATTTTTTTTTTTCCTTTTCAATAATAAATATTGTCTCTTATTTAAGACTGATTATTCATGATCTTCTCATTCACGCTGATACTCTATTAATGTTCCTAAAGATGCAGGTTGGTAGACAATATGTTTATAACAATATCGAACTCGACCCATGACACCACATAAATTAATTACATAAAAAAAGTTTCATAGATCTTACCCATAAATAAATTTTACATTACTCATAAATTTTGCCCACAAATATATATCTACAAGTAAACCCAAAATTACTATTAATAATAATATTTTTATTAAAAATATTATTAATATTAATAACATTAACAATATTAATAACACTAATAATATTAATAACATTAATAAGATTAACATCATTAGTAATATTAATAATATGAATAATATTAATGATATAAATAATATGAATAATGTTAATAATGTCAAAAGTATTATTGCAACATTAATAATTATAAATAAAAATCATAAATAATAATTCTAAATAAAAAAATATTAAAATAATAATAATAAAAGTTTAAAAAAATATGAAGAATTACCTACTAATTTACTCATAGATTAGAGTTGGTGGATATAACATACGAATTAGAATCAATGTATATTACTTACGGACTAAAGTTTGTGGATAATACCTACTCAATATAGTTGGTCGATATTATTTGATTGAAGTTGGTTGATATTATTATTAATAATATTATAACATTAATAAACTTATTAATATTAATAACATTGATAGTATTAATAACATTGACAATATTAATAACATTAATATAATAATTAATGATATTAAAAATATTAATAATGTTATAATATAAATAATATTAATATCTATACTTAAATATAAAGGAGGTTATCTATTATAACTGTTTTTAGTTATACATAATTTTTTTTTTCTATTTTATCCTTATATCAATATTTCATTTTTTATTTTGGTTATTTTACAATTACTTAAATTTAAAACTAAAAAAAGAGTTAATATTAAATTTGAAAGAAACTGCACTACATTTATTTTAAAAGAATGAGTCAATATTTTGTTGCAAAGAGAAGGAAAAAGATTAGAAAATAAATATTTTCTTAGGATTTGTTAGTAGAGTTTATCATCTTAATGAAGTGATTGCTTTAATATAATTATGTTGATTGTGCTATAAATTTGAATTTGTTTAATATATTTTTTATTGTAACTTACTTATTAAAATTGTAGGTTGAAACTCATAGCTGATGAGAGAAAATGTTTCTACCTTATCTTTTCTTAGTGATATTTGATATTTAAAAAATACAAATACACATATAATAATAATAGTAATAATAATAATAAAAGTAGAAAATGTGAATAAACATGTGCTCTTATCCACTAGTTATTAATAATAATATTTGAATATTATTAATATTAAAAATATTAATATTAATTATAATAATAAATATAATCATAATATAATAATAAAGTTTGTTTAGTATTATCGTTAAAAGTTATTTGTTATCTCAAATAACTTGGATTGATTTGAGTATATGTCGGAACAATTCACTCTATTTGTCGCATGAATATTTAAATTTATAAAGGAAATTAAATTTAATTAAATTTAACATTAATTATTAATCCAAAAAATTAAGTGTCGTGAATTTACAATTTTTACATCAGAAAAAGAAGTTACACATTAATTAACAGTTAATTGAGAATCTCAATCCCAAATATCTAGATAAATAGATAGATAACTTCATAGTGTGTATTGTGTATGATCGTAGGTCGATCACAACCTTCCTATAGATATATTTCATGACTTTTTCTTTTGTTTTTATGTTTGATAATTTTTGTTTTGTTTTAATCCTACCATTTATTGAGACCTGGTAAATGATGAATAATAATTAAAATTTGTTATCAACGTAAGACTCACATCTGTATATATCTTTTGTTGTTTTTATTTCCTATTAAATTTTATTAGATTTTCAAAAAAAAAATTTCCATACATTTTTTTTCTAATCGTTAAATTGTCAATTAAGTGATTATGTCAATAACTAAGTAGTACTAAGAGACACTTTTCTTAAGCTCTGTTTGAATTAAGGAGGGGATGCGTGAGTATTTGAGAGAGTAGATGTGTGAGAAAAGTGATGGAGTTTGGATTGGGGTATGTTAGAGTAGATGTGTGAAGAAAGTTTATGCAAATCTATGAGTGATGTGATTGTTGTGAGGGAATTTTAATTATTTTAAAGGTGTGAAATGTTACTTTACAGATTTACCCTTATCTATTAAAAAAATTAATAATAAAATAAGTTGTTTTTGTTTAAAAATGAACAACTTTCACTAGTTTTAAAAATTATAAATAGAAAAAATATATGTTAAATTTAAATATGTATAATATAAAAATTATAATTAAAAAGAATATGTATTCAACAAATTAAATAAAAACAGAACTTCAAATAATTTCTTTAAAATATTAAACATGTGTTATAAAATTAAAAAATAAATTAAATCTTATATAAATAAAAAATATTATTTTTTAATATTAAAAACCTGTAATAATGAAAAATAAAAAATACTAAAAAAATATATAACATAATTAACAAATAGAAAAAAAATCATAAAAGATTATAATAAATAAATTATAACTCATTAACATAATAACTATACATAGAAATATATTAATATAAACACAACAACAAATTAAATAAAAACATAACTTCAAATAATTTCTTTAAATATTAAACATATATTATAAAATTAGAAAATAAATCACATTTTATATAAATAGAAAATTACTATTTTTTATATTAAAAAACCTAATCTAAAAAATACTACAACAACAAAAATATAACTTAATTAACCATAGAAAAGAAACTCATAAAAAATTATAATAAAAAATAAGGATAAAATAAAATAAAAAATGTTTAGTATTGGTGATGCCCATGATCAAACCCAAATAATATTCTCAGTGTTAATTAAATATAGTATATTATTTTCTTTAAACAAAACTAAATCCAACTACATTTAATAAAATATCTTATTAGAACTTGAAAAATAAGTATAACCTGATTTACTCTAATAACTAATATATAAATGGAAGATTTTATTTAACTATATTTTTTTACACTGGTTTATCATTATTTACATAATTTATATTTTATAAAATAATAAACAAACTTAAAACTTTCTTAAAATTTATGATGATTGGTTTCTTCATTTTAAATCTTACACACATATATATATATATATATATATATATATTATTTTTTAAAACATTGTACAATAAATTTTTTTAAATACTAATATATTCAAATGAAACATTGTGCTGTGACACATTCAAATGAGGGTAAATTTGAAAATAAGGGATGCTGATATGGTTTTTCCTCTACATCTATTCATTTTGAGAGAAGAGGATATTTACTCTTCACATGTATATCCTCTCCCTCTCTTCCCCACACAATCATAGATCCAAATAGTTGATATCTCCTCACTTCTTTGCCTGTGACCAGTACATCCATAGAAGCAAATATGGGGTTATTGTGTTTGGAGTGAGAGATGAATTAAAGAAGAGAAAAATATGAATTTGAAGAAAAAAAAAGTGAGAAGTGAAATTGTTCAGATTAAAATAAAATTAAAAGTGAATTTTTAATTGAATTAAAAGAGAAAGTGAAAAGTAAAAGAAAATAAAGAAAAAAATTTATGAAAGTTTACAGAAATTTACAGCAATGTGATTGATATTTTTTTATAATTGATAAAATTATAATTTTATTATTATAATTAAAATTAATTTAAAATAAAATATTATTAATTATTTTGAGTTGAGATTCGAGTATGATTAAAATATTATTTTTGTGATGAGTCTCTAAATTCTCAGTTGAAAAAATTATAAATTATTTGATATTGTAAATATATATAAAATTGTTAAAAATAAATTTTAATAAAATGAAATAAAATTTGAATATAGATAAATATAAAAAATTTAAATATATTCATTTAAAAATACGTATTAATTTTTAATATTTTCATCTAAAACTCCATATTAAAGTTACACAAATTATTTTATTAATAATTCCTTTTCCCCTTAGTTAAAAATACTGTTCAGTATGTTTTTATTATTGTTTTAATCATACATGTTTTTATATTAAAAAATATATAATATTATTTACTTTTAAAATTAAAATTCTAAAATTAAAAATAATATGAATTAAAAATTTATACACAAATATTATTTTCCAATTGTATAAATATATATATAGGTGGGAGGACTGAATAGTGCATATTACATTGTGAGAATTAGTAATTGTCGTATGTATAATGCATATTATAGTGAGAAGACAAATCAGTTATTGTCATATGTATATGTTTCTTAGAAACAAACAAACTTATTCCACGTTTCATTTACTTAGCTGTTGAAGTAAATATTTGAAGAAAAAAAACATATTTTTTGCATCACATTTTTTTTTCAAAATTTGAAAAAAATAATGTGTTAACTTTTATTTAATAAACATTTCATCACTTATTTTTTTTTTTTATAAACAATGGAAACAAAAATAAAATGTTATAAGGAACAAAACAAAAGTAAAAACTTGTACCAAAGTGGAAAAAAGTATTGAAGATAAAAAAATAATTATAAAAGTTTATTGAGATAAAAAAAACAAAACAAAAATGTATAAGATCAAAATGAATATTTTTATTAAAGATCATGTCCAAATTTTTTAGATTTATAGGGTAAGAAAAAAGTTATTTAAGTGAAACATTTAACATCCCTAGCTAGCTGAGATGTCAATGTCATGAAATTTTTTATAAAAAATAAATAAATTTAATATTAAAAATTTATTTAATTTTATAATGTAAAGTAGATATTATAATTTGTGATGCTTCCAAGTTTTCTGAGCCATGTAAAACTGGGTCCTTTTCATCAGGGGATAATCGCTATCTTGTGTTGCCTTCACTTTCTCCCATTTTCTCCCATTTTTCAATTATCCCATCTTATCAAATTTGTTTTTTTTTCTTTGTCTTTTTTTATATTTTTTGATTCATCATTATACATGCGAAATAGCTAATAACTATGGGTTCAATAATCACGATTCTCCTTGAACTGTGATTTTTGAAGATTTCAGTAACAACACTCTGGTTGGTACTTTCTCCATGGCTGCTACTCCTTCTTCTACATACCCTTTCGGAGTTCCTTTACACTCCCTTGGCCGCAGAGTGGATTGCTCAACCTCCCTGTTCCCCCTCCACGTGGAACTCTCCACAATTTCTTTGTCACCTCGTTCTACTTCGAAGGTATGTTTCTCATTCTCAATATCTTGTTTCATGAATTGCAGAAGACACAATTCACCTGAATTTTCAATCCATGCCTGTTCTCAGAGTACTAGGATTTGTCTAATTAGTTATATTTGTTAACTCTTTTAACATGATGAAATGTTCCGTTGATTAATCAAATCTGGTTTCCAGAGGGAATTGAGATGCTACTGAACATAAGGAAAGAGGATCTAGACAGAATAAAGTTCGCACTGTTGATTGATGTCTGTTGTAGAAAAGTGATTGACTCTGGGAACTGGGAAGTTTCTGTACTTTGTAGTTCTATAAAAAGCACTTTTTGTGCAAATGGGATAGTTTGGGTGACTTGATATGATGTTTAGCATAAGGGGCATTGAGGTAATACTATGTTTGATTGCATTTGGAGGGGAAAAACAGCATGAAGAGGAAGGAAGCAGAGAGGAATGGAGGGGGCTAAAATCCCTCCTCACTTAGTTTAGCTCCCTTCTGAAAATGAGGAATTTGAAGGAGAGAATTTTTTTTACATTAATTAGCCTAAACAATCTTCAATTTAATAGTTTTATTTCACTAATGTAAGTATATAGTAGTAAATCCATTTATTTTCCCTCCCCTCCCCTATGCTTGTGAACGAAACAAGTTGCCACGCTTTCCATTATAAAATTACTCCTCTCCAACCAAACTATGAACTATGTTTCATAGTTAGACTCAATGGTCCTTTAATTCTCCTCATAACTGGGAATTTGGGATCACATGGACAATTTAATCTGGTGCGGAATTAAGTGGCTGGGGAATCAGTAGGTAGGAGTCATCAACTGCCAAATTGGCTTTGACATTGCGCTAAATGTACATCATTCTCAGGTGATAGATCAAAAGGACAATTCTATTTGTCATAGTTTTAAGAATCTTACTATTCATTATTCGAATCCTATGATTTGATATGATTCATATTACAAAATGAATCTCAAAAGAATTTGTATTGTACAATACATAAATGTCGATGCAATTATCATTGATATGAATCACATGATACAATCTCAAAATCCTTGATTTTTTTCTTTTTACTTTTCTTTGACCAGTTCCCATGAAAGAAATTTAAAAGTCATATAAGCTTAAATTTTTAAATAAGAAGTGAAAAGTATTACAGCAAAAATTTACATGTATTGTATTTAGTTACTGAAAGTGGGGCTGCGGATGCAGGGATTAGTTGATCGAGTGTGTGCACAGCTTGATAGTGATGACTACCACTGGGAGAAAGTTCCAACACCCATTCTTGATATGGTTGAAAACCCTCTTTACTTGAAGAACTTATCTCTTAAGGTTAACCGTAAGCTTGTTATCATTTTCATTTTGCTTTTACATTATTTGTTCTCACAGTCTTGAAGTATCTCATTCCCTAAATATTTGTCTTTGCAGGAACTGAATCAACTAGCAGTTGAAATTCGTTCAGATTTGTCTTCTATTATGTCAGCTACACAAATATCATCAAAAGCAAGTATGGCAGTGGTGGAGCTGACAGTTGCAATACATCATGTTTTCAATGCTCCAGTTGACAGAATATTGTGGGATGTTGGGGATCAAGTAAGATTTTAAATTATATGCAAAAAGAAAGTTCCCTTCTCGTTTTAAATTTTCCTCTCTCCTTTTGGGCGTGAAAGTTGAATGCAAATTGCGGATTGTTAAAATAATTGTTTCCTAGGAATTCATTTTGCAACAAAACAATGAATGACCTGGTTTGGATAATGTAACCATTTCATTATCTTTGTGCAGACATATGCACATAAGATTCTTACAGGAAGGCGATCTCTCATGACAACAATGAAAAGAAAGAACGGTCTCTCTGGTTTTACTTCCCTATTTGAGAGTGAATATGATGCATTTGGTGCAGGTCATGGATGCAACAGTATTTCCGCTGGACTTGGTAGTTTGTAAATTCTTTTCCCTTTTAATAATATTTGTTTCATCAAACACTATTCAGACTTTGTTCGTAAGCTTTTATTGTCATTCACTGGTCTGAGTAAATTTGTTTGGTTGATACATTGTACTTTTTCTGCATTTTCCATTTTATATGTTAAAATAAAATTTCTAAATGTGAAATTTAAATGACCTCAAAGTCATATGCATTTATTTTATCAGGCATGGCAGTTGCCCGGGATATTAAGGGCAGGCAAGAACGTGTAGTTGCAGTTATCAGCAATTGGACAACTATGGCTGGTCAGGCATATGAGGCAATGAGCAATGCAGGATACTTGGACTCAAATATGGTTGTGATTTTGAATGATAGTCGTCACTCTTTACTTCCAAAAATCGAGGAGGGCCCAAAGACATCTGTCAATGCCCTATCTAGTACCCTGAGCAAGCTCCAGTCCAGTAAATCTTTCCGAAGGTTTAGAGAAGCTGCCAAGGTATGCTTCTTTTCTTCATCCTCTGCAATAAAAGAATACTAGATAGCTTCAAATTAGTCTTCAGTATATGTTGTTGGCATGCAACGTCCACCTGGTAATGCCATGTCATTCAACTTGAAACGAGCCTACTAAAAGAAACATGTTTCAACGTTAAATAATTCATAACTTTAGTATAAAATGGATTTAATTAGTACATTAAGAGCAATGATATTATGTATCATATGGGACCTGTGGAAAATAGTGTGACAACTTAGATTTGCCTCCGTGTGCATTAAGAAAGATAAATAAATGTACAAATATGCTTTCCACTCCCCCAAATCTGTGGTTGTATGTGCATCTTTCTATATTCATATATATTTTTTTTTTTAGTTTTTTCCTTGTGTAGAATAAAGAGTGATATACCTAATAAGGTGTAATGATGGTCCTTCTTTTAGATCCCATTTTCACATCTCAATGCTTTGTGCTTCATACTCAAATTATGTTCAAGTAAGTGACAATTTGTCTGCTTTGTAACAGGGTGTTACAAAACGAATTGGTAGAGGTATGCATGAGTTGGCGGCTAAAGTTGATGAATATGCTCGTGGTATGGTAGGTCCCCTAGGTTCTACTCTTTTTGAGGAGCTTGGGTTGTACTACATAGGCCCAGTGGATGGACACAATATTGAGGATCTAATATGTGTTCTGCAAGAAGTTGCTTCCCTGGATTCAATGGGACCCGTCTTGGTACATGTGATAACTGATGAAAATCAGGGAGATGAAAACAATCAGAAAAGTGATATAACAAATAGGCAACAAGATGGTGGCATTTCTTGTGGTAACCTATGATAATTATATTGTGTTAATTGTTCCATTGCATGCTATTTCTAGTAAAATAGCTTAATAGTGTGTTTATACTACAGTTGTTTCTTTTTTTTGGTTTTCTACTTTTTCCTGTGGTTGTGTTCTTATTTCAAATGCTCAAGCCTTTCAAGAAAATAAAATGAATCTCTTTGTATACTGATTAGTTTATAGATAGATTCTATGCAGTAGCTTGAAGATAACTTGCTTATAAAGGATATCATACTGCATAAACAACAATAACAAATTAATGAACCTCATACAAGTGGAGTCGGACATGGATAATGGACACCATTAAACTCTACCAAAACTAAAATTTCAGTAAAATCATTTAGTTTTATATTTTTTCAGATGCTCTCACTGAATGTTTTCGTGGGTTGTCCTTTATCCCTTTAAATAGTATTCCCAAGCATTTTGACCTTATTTTGATACAAGTTGAAGCCAACACTGCATATATTTGGCTTCTTATGGCTTCTAGTATATAATTATTATTTAGGTGCACATTTATATCTTCTGAATGTCAGGAGATTATAGTTTAGGCTCTTTATTCGATTGACCTTCTCGTCATTTTGAAATTTTGATTGATATGTGATGTGGTCACATAATTATTATTGAGTAACTATGTTTACTTTTCAGATCCTTTTAAATATGATTCGTTAGATAATGTTGTTCGGCCTCAAACATATGGCGATTGCTTTGTGGAGACTTTGGTTGCAGAAGCAGAGAAAGACAAAGATATTGTGGTTGTTCGTGCTGGAATAGCGATGGAGTCATCCCTTGAATTGTTTCAGGGGAAATTTCCAGATAGGTTTTTTGACGTGGGAATGGCTGAGCAACATGCAGTCACCTTTGCTTCTGGTTTGGCATGCGGTGGATTGAAGCCATTTTGCATTATACCTTCTTCCTTTCTGCAAAGAGCCTATGATCAGGTTCAATCTTATATCAGCTTAATAAAGCCTTAAACTACCATGACAACCACTATTTATTGTTCATAGAATATTTGGATTTCTTTGGGAATAGATTAATTGTCGTTGATATAAATCTTTAAATTTAATGGAATTTAGTACTGTTGTCATTATTAATTTGCTGTTATTATGAAGTGAACGAATTTGGGAACAGCACTGCACATCTGGTATGTTCTTGGGGTGTCAAATTGTCGTCACGACTTTACTGAAAGTGACTGTACTGTAAAAAGTATGAACCTTCAGGAAGTCTGGTACTTGAGGATATCTGACCGTGTTAACAAAAGTATATAACAAAGAAAAGTAATTAGGTCTCACTATACCTTTTTGTAATTTTAATATGGATCTACATGCATGAGAATGGATAGTTAGTTCGCATTGCATAATAATGTGATTTAATTTAAGCAATTATGATTTTAAACAAGTTACATATCACACATAGGTGGTACACGATGTTGATCAACAGAGAATTCCAGTGCGCTTTGTCATCACAAGTGCAGGATTGGTTGGTTCTGATGGTCCCCTCCAATGTGGAGCATTTGATATAACCTTTATGTCGTGCTTACCAAACATGATTGTCATGGCACCATCTGATGAGGTTGAACTCATGCACATGGTAGCTACTGCTACTCATATCAATAATCAACCAGTCTGCTTTCGGTATCCAAGGGGTGCCCTGGTTGGGAAAAGCTATACTGTAGGCGATGGAATCCCCATTAAGGTAATTAGGCGGCACTCTATTTTCTCGATACATTGTGAGTTATACTGAAACTTCGAATAGGGTAAACTGATTAACAAATCTAAGGAAGCGTTATTCATTTCTAACTTCCCCGAAGATTTGTCATAATATTTTTTAATATATCTTCCTTCTCTAAATTTGGGGTGGTTGTAATCTATTCATTCACAGATAGGGAGAGGAAGAGTTCTTGTTGAGGGTAAAGATGTTGCTTTCCTAGGATACGGATCGATGGTTCAGAACTGCCTAATGGCTCATTCACTCCTTGCAAAACTTGGCATTGAGGTGACTGTTGCTGATGCAAGGTTCTGCAAGCCCCTTGACATCAAACTTCTGAGGCAGCTTTGTAAACATCACTCTTTTCTAATCACTGTCGAGGAAGGATCTATTGGAGGATTTGGTTCCCATGTTGCCGAGTTTATTGCAGTTAATGGACTACTCGATGGAAGAATTAAGGTAATTGGGTCAAGCTTTGTATGTGGGAAGGCTATACTTCTATGGTTAATATTTTGGATTATGAATGTGCTATTCAATTGGCGTAAAGAATGGTTGAATGGTCGAGTTACTGACCGACTCGGTCATACTAGTACATTTATCATTTTAGCACTAGAATATTTCTGTTGTGTTGTACGTGTAATTTGCGAAAGCTTGGCGTCCCTTTCATGCAGCAAATTGTTTATTTTAGTTTTATATCATTTTAAAGATGATCTAGTGATTTTATATTGTGTTTGGTGCATTTATAATCACACACAGCCTTGGCATAGCTTGTCTGCAAAGTATGACTAGATTTTTGTTTTTTGTGATCACAACGTTGTGATATGTTTTTTGTGACCACAACTTTGTGATATGTTTTTTGTGTTCCAGTGGCGACCAATTGTCTTACCTGACAGATATATTGAGCATGCATCACCAAATGAACAGCTTGACGAAGCGGGGTTGAGTGGACACCACATTGCTGCCACGGCATTGAGTTTGCTAGGCCGTACACGGGAAGCTCTGCAGTTCATGTGTTCCTCCTGACTTCTTATTTGCTTCCTGTCTTGCCCTTTTTCAAATACCATGAATTCAACCTGGTTAGCTTCGTTTTGGAAGAGGAACCATGACACAGAACCTGTCAAGGGTGCCGTTTTTTTTGTAAATGATGTTAAATACTGAAAAGGTAATTAACAGCAGTTTTTATTTTTGGACGTCTAACAGTGTAAATTGTTGAGATCGTGAATTTTGGATGTATAGGTTTAGTTTGAAAGTGTAAGATAACGAATGTTATTGTGAGAAAAGTGTTGTGAATGTGCATTTTGGATGGAATAGTTTTAGATTTGTTAAACAAAACATTCCTCTGTCCTTATTTTTCTCTTAATAAAACTAAATGCATATATTCCTTTCCTTGCAGTATTATATATTAGGGGTATTACATATTAGGGGTGACAATGTTGGTTGATATTAGGGGTGACAATGTTGGTTGATATTAGGGGTGACAATGTTGGTTGGCTCTTCTTACTTAGACTTGTTCCGTGTTTAACCAACAAAATGTGGGTCGGGTTGGTCTCCGAGAGTATATTTTTTTTAAAAACTAAAATTTAACTATAAAAAGTTATTTTTATTCGTGAAAAAATAAAATTTCATTCTTGTTTTAGTTCATTCAATTAATATAAGAAATATAAAGATATTCAAGTATTAGAGTTGTTAGAAGGTTTATTAAAAATAATTAAAATTTTGTTTTCCATATATTTTCCTTATTTATGTATGTAAATGTAGGAGAGTATCTTATCAAAGTTTTGTTACAAAATATTTTAATGAAATCTCTTCTTTATATTATTTTTTTATTAAAAAAATTTAAATGTAAAATTTTACTTAAAACTAAATCCACTCTTATTTTTAATATTAACTTCTTTAGATGAATAAAATAATTTTTTTTATATATTAAATTTAATTTTTTTTTTAAATAAAATAAAGGTCGTAGTGCAATAATAATGTGAATAAGATATGATTATTTTTGTAAAAAAATAAAATATCTTTTTATTTATTTATGTGGACCAATGGGTCAACCTGTCCGTCCTGTTTTACTGTTGATCCACGTGGGGTGCGGGTTATGCGGAATAGATCTAAGTGAGTCAGTATGCTAGATTACTGTTGCTAGATTAGACCAATGGTTATACTTTTAGTAGTAGGCCACGGCTTGTGACAAAAAAATATTAGAAGAGAATGAGAAATATTAATAAGAGTGATTATTTAATAAATTATAAACAATAAAATTAAATTTAGAAGTGCATTAAAATACTCTTTGGCTAAACCAAACCAAACACGGCATTCAAAGAATGAAAACCAAAATAAGAGACAAAGGAATGTGGAAGGTATGAACTGAATGTACCAAATTCCAACCAAAACACTAAAATCCAAATTAACCAAATAAAGCCAGCTGCAAACGCGCTTCGCCTTCACCCACTTTCCTTCTTCCAGCTCACACCCTCCACAATCAATCTCTTCCTAACCAACTCATTTTTCACCCTTTCACATTTATCTCATTAATAATCATTGTAATAGTTAATCATGCTCCATTAATAATTCCTTTTCTTCTCTTCAACTCATAAGTCATACTTATTTTCTGGCCTCCTCAATTGCTTTATATACATGTCATTTTCATTGTCTAGCTTCTCCTAATTCCCCATTGCTCCAATTCTGCATCTTCATCTTTGAAGGAGTGAATATTGTTCAAGTTAGTGAGGAGTGAATATTGTTCAAGTTAGTGAGATGAGATCTATAGAACTGTTGACAGGCTGATACCTTGTTCTTGGAATATGCGTTATTTATATTATTTCAATGGACTTACTTTATTTGGTCGAATTAGTGAAGTAGATCGCACTTAGGAACATATTATTTAGTTCTTAATGGTGATTTAGCTTTACTAACCTTGATTTGAGCGTTAATGGTTTGAATGTGTCGATTGGCCTGCACGAACGTGTGGGAGCCGGTCGACTCGGTTATGAGAACTTAGTTATGGTAATGAACGTTCGATCCATACTAATACAAATACCATTTTACATTACTCTTCTTTCGCTCTCTTCGTTTCCTTGTTTAAATTCTCATTACATTGTTCCTAAGTCTGATATTACGTAAATATTTGCATGTCATTATCACTATCTAGTTTCTCCTAATTTTTCATTGCTGCATTTAAGCATCTTCTGAGGAGTGAGTTATACATTACTCTTCTTTCATCACCTTCGTCTTTTCGTTTAAATTCACATTACATTGTTCCTAAGCCCGATTTTATGTAAATATTTACATGTTTAATCGAAATATTTTATTTTATAATATATTTATTTATTTATTTATTCATCTTCACTTAAAATAATTTTAGATAATTTTTACTACAAAAAAGTTATGAAATAGAAACAAATTTTAGATAAAAAAAATAATTAATTGCTATAATGACTAAATTAAAGATTATTTTGACTAAAAAAAATTTTGGTTTGTTAATTAGATACCAATTTCGAAACTATTTAAGAATAATAGAAACTAATTTAAAAATTAAAAATATTTTTAATCTCTAAAATATCTCTAATTTAGTCACTATAATAACTAATTATTATTTTTTCTAAAATTATTTTATATTTCATGATTTTATCGTAGTGTTTTTCTCTTCAATCAAAATTTTGTAATTGAACATTTTTAAAATAGAAATATTTTACACTTAAAGTCATATTACTGTGAGTGTATTTTGGAAAGTTTACTTTTTTAATTTCAATTGATTTTGTTTATAAAACAAGTTATGTTTGAACATTAGCTGAAATTTAGTAAAAGTATTATTTAAAATTGACTCTCATTATAATCTATTATAACAATAATATATCATATAATTCACTATCCATTATTAAAATAATCTAAGTTTTATAGTTGTCCCAAACTCATTCTCCATATTAAATTCTAATTGTGAAAATGTATACAATATTGTTTATATAAAATAATTGTCATTTTGTTTATCTCATTTTTATTATTCAATTATATGATTACTTTTTCTTGGTTATGCTTCTGACCACCGTCATGCCATATTGATGTGTTATTTGTTTCTGCCATATGATTTACGAAGCATGAAGAAAGACAAGTGACGATAAACATTTTACTTTTTGTCCTATAAACTAAACAAAATTATGTTGTTGGGGAGAAATCAAAATATTTATATCATATTACAACTCTTAATACTAAATTCATGAGATTGTATACAATTTTGGATGTTTTAAGCAAGTTTACTGAATAAACCTCATATTTTGTTAAAGTGAGACCACACCACACCAAAGCATGGATCCCTCAGAATTCCTAGGATGTTAAAACGGAATTCCCTTACATGGGACCACAAATCCCAATTTTCAGTTACTAATTTTTGCACACCCATTTGTCTCAGACCCTCTTCCCTCGCTGTAGTGATGTCCTCTCTCTTTTCTTCTTTGCTCCACACACAGAAAATATTCCTAGAAACAGAAAGGGTCTCATCAGTGTACCGTTTCACCAACCAACATAAATTCATACATATTCCTCATATTTTCTTAGGGTCCCTCTGGATCCTCTTCGTTCTTCAACTGTCTCACTTTTCACCATTTCTCATTTTTCTCCTTAATGATCATTGTAATTGTTAATTGCGTTGCATTAATAATTCCTTTTCTTCTCTTCAAATCATGGTTTTCTTCTGGCCTCCCCAATCGCCTTATATACCTGCCCGTCTAGCTTCTCCTAATTCCCCATTTCTGCATTTCTGAGAAGTGAGCACCCTTTCACATTACTCTTCTTTCCTCGTCTTCATCTCCTTGTTTTCAACTCACGTTACATTGTTCTTGAGCCTGGTTTTATGTATATATTTACATGTTTAATTTATGTTCAAGAATCGATTTAGTTTTATAATGTGTTTATTTATTTTCACTTGAAACAATTTTAGATACTTTTTACCTTCAATCAAAACTCTGTAATCGATCATTTCTAGAATAGGAATATTTTACACATAAATCGTGTGACTATGAGTGCATTCATTAGCTGAAATTTAGTAAGAGAATCCTCTTCTGAAAAATAAGTAGTTTAAATTTTACCGTAATTATAATTTATTATAACAATCATCAATCGTATAATTCATTATCCATTACTGAAATAATCTAAATTTTATAGTTACCCATTGTGAAAATGTATGCAATGTTGTTAATATAAAATAATTGTCATTATGTTCATCCCATTTTTATTATTCAATTATATGATTTTTTTTCTTGATTATGCTTGTGACCACCGTCAAGTACTAGCATATCATCATCGATCATGCCATGTTGGTATGTTGTGTGTAAGCTTTGACTGGTCCTAGATTTCCTAGATTAGCATAAAACAATGAATGTGTTCCAAAGATTTCCTATATTTTAAAGTGTGGCTTTTGTGGTGTAGAGACGCGGCAACTCAAAAAATGCATCTTCATCACATGTATCAAACTATTGGCTGCGATTTCTTTAAGTGTCAATTTCGTCCTTTCTTTATTTGTTTTGCTGTGTCTTTGACTCCATTATCTATGTCTTATTCCCTCCTTTCTTCTTATTTAAATGCACGCTAATACACTTCGCCAACCAAAAAGTTCCTCACATTAGATCACACTTGCTTTCTTCAAATGCAATCAGTTTTGTAAAAGTTGTCAACTGGTATATCTAATCTGTGGTGTGCATAATTTGCTGCATCAGCTGTGAGAAACATGGTAGCACCATTTAAGGGAATAAGTGAAGATGTCAAGGAAAGAGCTGAATTCTATAAACAAGATTGGATTTGTACAATCTGTTCTGGGGCTAGGTAACTCTTGTCTCTCTTGGGTAACACATTGCATACTTGCTCTTTTCTTTTTCTTTCCTATATATAATGTCATATATTTAGCAACAAATTTTGATTCATGCTTCTTGAGCAGCATTTTGGCTCCAACTTTATACATATTCTTTGCTTCTGCTCTTCCTGTCATTGTTTTTGGACAGCAACTTCATAGGGATACAGGTAAAACAATCTCTTTCTATCAACACCCTCAAATCTTTGAAGTTCTGTAAGTGAGCTTACGTACGGTGTTTTTTAACAGATGAAATCTTGAGCGTGGTGGAAACAATGGCATCTACTGCTATTTGTGGAGTTATCCACTCAGTATTTGGTGGCCAACCTTTGTTGATTTTAGGAGTTGCTGAGCCCACTGTCATAATGTACGGTTACATGTACAGTATTTGCAAGAAAACGCCTGGACTGGGTAGGGAGCTCTCTCTGCCAGCTCTTAGTTGGTACGCCATTTTACATTATAATTCTGTTTCTGCTTTTCACATTTCCTGAATCGTTGTGCATTTTGATTTCTCTAACTTCAATGCTCACCTGTGCTTCAGGGTTTGTATTTGGACAGGATTGTTGCTGATTCTGCTTGCAATTTTCAATGCTTGCTCAATTATCACAAGGTTTACAAGAATTGCTGGGGAGTTATTTGGCATGCTCATAACTGTTCTTTTCTTACAAGAGGCTATAAAGGTGTTGCTTTCTCTTCCTAGCAAAATAGATTGTAAATTTGGTACTGCATAACTCAACATGCCAGTTATTTAAGCCTTGAACAACAGGGATTGATAGGGGAGTTCAACCCAGTCAAGGAAAAAGATCCTTCTTCAGAGGAATTTCAATTCCAGTGGCTGTATACAAATGGATTACTTGCAACCGTTTTCTGTTTTGGATTACTTTTCACTGCCCTGAAAAGCAGAAGAGCAAGAGCCTGGCGATATGGAACAGGTAAATGAGGCATAATATCTTAAAGAGAGAGCTTGATTTACCATTTCAATTCTTTGTTTCTTATTCTGGCATCCAACGCAGCGTGGCTACGAGGATTTATAGCAGATTATGGGGTTCCATTGATGGTGGTGTTATGGACTGCACTATCTTATTTTGTACCTAAACAAGTTATAGATGGCGTTCCTAGAAGGCTTATTTCTCCTCTACCATGGGAACCTGAAGCTCTCCAACACTGGACAGTTGTGAAGGTACCCTTACATATTGAGTACAACTTTTTCCATCCAAAGTGCAATCTTTTGAAACAGAATTAGATCCGTTGCTTTGCAAAATACATTGGTTTTGTGTTTCTGTTGATTTTGTCCATCTGCTTTTAGGTTAGAGGTTGGTGTTCATCATTGTGAACAGAAAGCAGTGATCATTTGAATTTAGGCAAGTCTAAAACATGGATTTAACAGATACTGCAAAATGCAGGATATGGGGAAGGTACCCCTAGCTTATATATTTGCGGCAATTATTCCAGCTGTGATGATGGCAGGCTTATACTTTTTTGATCACAGTGTAGCTTCGCAGATGGCACAACAGAAAAAATTCAACCTTCAAAAGCCATCTGCCTACCACTATGATGTTTTCCTGCTTGGAGTAATGGTTTGTTAATTTGTCTCTAATAACCTTCTTGTGCTATTCCATTTCTATGTTGATAAAAGTTGCTGACACCTTTTTTGTCCTTAGACTCTGGTTTGTGGGATCCTTGGTCTTCCACCTTCAAATGGAGTCCTTCCACAGTCTCCCATGCACACAAAGAGTTTATCAGTTCTTAGGAGGAAGGTAAGGATCATGAATTGCATCAGGACTCTGCTTCTTATCTCTTAAATAAGTATGAATTGAAGTTATGAATTTGCATTTGCAGTTGATCCGAAAGAGGGTGGTGAAGAGTGCCAAGGAATGTATTAGGGAACATAAAACCAACTCTGAAGTGTACGGAAAGATGCAAGATGTCATTGTAGAAATGGATACAGACCCTACGGTATGCTCAGAATTTTTTCCACAACAAATCAAATTGAAACAAAAAAAAATTCTTAAGTAGAACCTTCACACTTTATAATTTTTTAAAAATCTAGTTTTAATTTTAAACTTATGAAAAATAAAAGAAATATTATTTTGGATTGTGTAAATAAATATAAAGTGTTTAAATAAATATTATTTTGTAATTTTTTATTATTATAATTAATTTTTTCAACATTAAAAAGAAGGAAAAAATTTCATTGATACTGTACACACAGTAAAAACATATACTTGACTACATTATAATAATATAATAATATCTAAAGTTTAAAAATAAACTAAATATAATTAAAATATTATTTTTTGGTTTGTAAAGTGAATATTTTTTTACTGTGGTTAACATATCATTATTCTAAAAAGAATTGAAAGAAATTTTAAAGATTTTTTAAATAATACATTGGAAAGGTAAAATTATTTTAAAAAATTATTAAAAAAATTATTGCATGTTATAAATTTGATGATAAAAGTTGAAATAGTTAAAATTTAATAATGACTAAAGGATTAAAATTAAAATTTAACATTATAAAAATAAAAAATTATTTATAATTCTCATGGAATAATTATTTAATATAAAATTTATTTTATACATTTATTAAATTATAATAATAAATTTATGTAATAATTTGAAAAAAATCATATAAACTATATATATATATATATTCTTAGTATTTAATAAAGAAAATTTTAATATATATATATATATATAGTAATAATTAATTGAAATTTAATTTATTTGAGAGTTAAAGGTGTATGAAGATAAAATAATAAAACATAATTATTATTGAAATATAAATGTATCCTATATATATGTATATGTATGGTATGAATCTTATTAAATTTTTTTATAAATTTATATTAATAATAATAATATAAAATTTTATATTTTTTCTATCTTTTATTGAATTTATGTTAAAAAAATGAAATTTTTTATTCTCAGTTATATTAAAAAGTAAAAATAGAAATTATACTCATTTTTTTCTAAAATTTGTTTACATACATTACTTTTTTTTTGTTGATTCTCCCAAACCAAATTAAAATTAATCTCAGCACTTTTAATTAATTGTTTTAAATTATTTTTCTCTATTATAATTTTTATTTTTTATTTTAAAATTGTTCCTTTCCTTTTTGTTTAAATTGCAATAAAGAAGGAAAAACATGTTAGGATTGGGGTGTAGACTCAGATGTTTTTGGACATAAAAAATCACTTTACATAGTTGAAAACTTATTCCTAAAAGTGAATTCCAAACTTAGAGTAAACAGATCTACTAAAAAAGATAAAGTATGGGTTGACATGTAGAATGAGTGATAAGAATGTTATGAAATTGGTGCAGGTTAAAGAATTGGAGACTTTAAAACAAGCTGTGATGAAATCTGATAACAATGATGATGCAGCAGAGGAGAATTTTGATGAGAAACACATAGATGATTATCTACCAGTGAGGGTTAATGAGCAAAGAGTGACCAACCTTTTGCAGTCTGTCCTGGTGGGTGTATCAATCCTTGCCATGTCTGTAATCAAAAGGATACCAACCTCAGTTCTGTGGGGATATTTTGCTTACATGGCAATTGATAGTCTCCCTGGAAATCAGTTCTGGGAAAGGATATTGCTCCTCTTCATCACCCCAAGCCGCCGTTACAAGTAACTATACATTACACTATTTTCTATGCATAATATTTTCAAATTGCACCATTACATTTACATTTTCATCAAGCTTTTTTCATATACTGTAAGAAGCCAATGTGCTATTTTGTCATTCGGCAGAATTTTGGAAGGTTCTCATGCCTCTTTTGTGGAGGTAGTACCATTCAAGACCATAGCTGCATTTACAGGCTTACAGTTAGCATATTTTTTGATATGTTATGGGGTGACTTGGATTCCTATTTTTGGAATACTGTTCCCGGTACCATTCTTCCTTCTCATAGTCATAAGAGAACGATTGCTTCCAAAGATGTTCAAGCGTAACCATCTCCAAGAACTAGATGCTTCTGGGTATGAGGAAATTGCTGGAACTCCACATAGTTATTTAATGGTACGGATGATCTTTATGCTTCTAATAATTATGACACATCATGTGCTTTGCAAAATTTTACTATATTCCAAGCTTTTTAGCTTAGGAACTGAAAATCTTTTTTATCAGGATAAGAAACCAGATACTGATAGTGAAGGAAGCTCAGAAGACTTCTACGATGCAGAGATATTAGACGAGATGACAACCAACAGGGGAGAGTTGAAAGTGATAACTATAAGCAATTTGCATGAAAGAAATCAGAGCTCCAGTGAAGACAGACACGTTTAGGATGCAGAAAGGGTTTGATATAATAGTGTTCCTCAAGATAATAATTTTGTTGTCTGTTAAGGTTGAATATGATCTTCTGTGGAACAAGAAAGGATTCAATCGGTGAAAATTGAAAGAGGTGAAATGCAAAAGGAAAAGACAAGTGGATAAAAAATGCATTTGAACTTTGAAACGGGCTTTCAAAATTGGTGGGAAAACACTCTGAAATGTTGAGATCAAGGATAAATTCCCTCATAGATTGGCTACCAAGTTCACAGAAAACAAGAGTCAGTTTGGGAGGAGGAAAAAGAAAGGGAAAGCAAGGAAATAAGAAAACTCAATTATTAGAGTTATTTCATTTAGTTAAAACATAGATAGATGATGTCATTAGAACATTTTTTTAGCTTTTAGTTAACACCAATTCTTTGATAGGATACATCAGAGTTTGTGAGCAAATTTTTTTGTTTGTAGCATTCAACGACAACCAATGTAATGGAATCTGGTTTTTCTTAACAGTGTATTTATTACAAAAATTATAGAAGAATGATTCTTTTTAAACATTAGTTCCAGCTTTGATTGTTGGATCACTTCTTTCCACAGTTTCAAAACATACACACTCCACAGTGTGCTCAATAAATAAATTAAATGAGGGTAACTCGGTTTTATTGCCAGAAATGGCTTTGAACATTAAAATTCGTTTTGAAGAAAAGGAAAAATAAAGGATACGCAGTCTGATTAAAACACAAACTACTCAGAATAGTCAGTTTGTTGAATTTAATGATAACCTTAATTTTTTTAAAGGGATAATTACCTGAGGTTACTAAATGATGATATGGCTATTAAATTCACAATTTGCTTATCAAATTAAACTTTTCCAATCTTATTTTTAGAACGTTAATCCACTTTGCCGTCTCTCTTATTGTTTATAGGAGTGGAAGAGCAGCATCTATTACAAGTGTAGAAAATTGTTGAAAAAGAAGAAGGAATATTACAAGTTAAAATATAACTTTTTTAATTTATTAAAATTTTATAATAATTTTTTATTTTTAATTATAATTTATATATATATATATATATATAATTTTTTAAATATAATATAAAAAATTATTTTAGCATATTAATCAAATCAAATTATAAGTTCTGTCGTTATTTTATTCTTTTTACCATTTTATCTTAAAAAGAAATTTGGCAATATTTTTACACACGCAACCCACCATGTTGATATTAGTTAGTAAATGTTTCTACCAGTCTTCTCTAAACAAGATTAACGATTTCTTCAACTGTAAACGATGGAATGAAATAGTTGTAAAACATATTTTATCATCAAAGCAAATTTGTTTTTAAAAGGCAAAAAAATGCTATTTTTATTGTTTCTTCTCTTTTCACTTTAGACTAATATGAAATCAACTGAAGGGGTAGGAGTGGGAATAATTCTGCCAGTTACCAGTTACAAAAGCGTACTCTTAAAAGAAAACTATGAACCAAAAAACGATTGCACAACAATGGATATTCATGATAAAAGGAGAGGTTTAGGAATCATCGCTGGCAATAACAAGATGATCACCATCTCTTATAAGATTTATATGGTCTACTTCTGCTCCTTCTGTGGTCAAAATTTTGGTGGGAGATATAGCAAATTTACTGGCACCAATATCTAGCAGCTCTTCAAGGGACTTGGGCAACAAAACAAGTTTTCCAGCATGTTCACCTTTTTCAGGACAACTAATTATCACTCTGGGTAACTCTCTCTCATTTCTTCTAACACTTTTACTGTTTTCAGATTCCCTTGCCCTTCTCTCTGCCGTGTTCAATCAAAAAACACAATCAATCAATTTCGTAACCCAAGGGAAAAAGGACTTCATATTTTCTAACATGCTTGGATTTAAAGTATGGGTCTTCCTGGCAATTATTCTTAACATACCAATTAAAGATAAAAAAGAAAATGAAAGAGTCAATGATTTCCAATCAGACGGTATATGTACTTGGGCACTGTATTCTAATTTAATTAAATTATCATAATATTCAAATTGCTTACTGTTTTCTGGGCATCAGAGAAAAAGTTGTTCAGTTTAATATCATCTATTTGTTCTAAGATATACTTACCACGATTGGAAGTAGAGAGGATTCCGAAAAGGGAATTATGGAAAGAGCTGGAAGACCTTCTTCTCCCTTTACTATCTTGCCAAGTAAACTCTCTAGTAGATTGCAGGCTTTGGTAGGAAGTGGCAGACATGCTGAGATCTCTTTGAAACCTTCCAATACTGCTATCCTTTGTTATTGGAATAGCAGCTGGTTTTATGCTCTCCCCCGTGTCATCTATTACAGCGTGAATCTCTTCACTATCGTGTTTTTCTGTCAAAACTCTGGGAGTCTGCCCATTAGCATCAGGCATATCTATGACTGCTCCTTGGGCTAAAAGAAAGTTAATCATGTCACTGTTTGAGTCAACTACTGCAATATGGAGAGCAGTATCTCCATTTTTGTTGGGTTGTGACACAGCCACACCGCATTCAATAACTTCCTCGAGCAATTCTTTGTTATTTTGTTCAACAGCCCTGCATGCTAGATTGCCTTCATCGGCAGAAGTAAAAATTGCACCCTTTTCTCTTAGAAGTTTTATCACAGATTTATGATCACCCTTCCTTGCTTCCAGTAGTGGGACAATTCCATTAAAATCTGCACAAATAAAAGAATTTTGAGTTAGAGATATCACCGGTGCGAGCACATATACTCATGTAGAAAAGGTTTGATAATAACTTTTGAAAGGGTGTGTTTCATAAACTGACTAATTGGGTGCTAAAATTTTCAGTAATAAAAAATTAAGCATCGAATTCATATTAAAATAAAATAACTATACTGTGTGATAAGGAAATTTTTGGAATTTAAATAATGATGAGGCCATGATATGGAGACTACTTTCCTTTAACAAATGGAGTGAAAGGTATTGTTAGACTCTCTTTTAAGTCCAAGGCACTATAAACCTTCCCTTTTTCCCACTAACGTTGTGTTTTGATCTAACGAAAGAAGAAAGAGGAAAAAGATTTGTACTCAAAATAAAAAGTCGAAACATGTAATCATTAAAAAACACAAATTTCAAGAAAAAAAAATTCTTTACACAAGAGTGAAAGTTTACACTATTATAACCTTCTTGATTATGCTGAAGATAAATATAATTGTTTATGCATGAGAAGATAATAACATATATATGAAGACAAAATTGCGTATGTTGTTATGCATAGTTGATGAGATGTTTTTTATTTTTATTTATTATAGTAAAATAAATAATAAATATCATATTATTAAAATAAAAAATAATTTCTTTTTCAATCTTATCAATCACATTTATTATAAATATTTTCCATTCAAATTCATTCACTTCTTAGAGACAACCTTACTTTCGGTTTTTCTTCTCCTCAATTCCTTCTAATTCCATTCTCACACTCGTCCATATAAAGCTCAAATGTTCCAAAGAGGGTCAAGAGTACCTTTGCTATTTGGATCAGCACCATACTCTAGAAGCAAACTTACGCACTGCTCACTGCCTTTGGAAGCTGCAATATGCTGTTACATCAGAAAGTAAAGTTGTCAGCGTCTAGTTTTGTGTCTATACTTAATACTTATGCTTGGATACAAACCAGTGCCGTCTTTCCTTTCTTATCTCCTTCATTTGGATCTAAACCCTTCTTTAGCAAACTCTCTAACAATCTATCATCATTTCTGATTGCTGCAAAGCACGGGCTAATGGGCATATCCATTTTACCCTGAACAATCTTGGCCACCGTTTCTGCCAAAATAACATGCCTCTCTGGATAACTTGATTCTTCCAAATTCTGTGCAACAAAAGTATAGCTAGCACGTCACAATGTATGAAGCAATGAAGAAAATGTTACACGGATACAAATTAAAATGTGTGTACAAAATATTATGTGAATGAATCTAAAACGTAACTAGCTAGCAAATAGACTCACTCCAAGAATAAAACACAAATCAGCCATTGAGCATATACTTTTTAGCTTATAAATACCTGGAGAAAATTGTTCATGACTATTCCCCCATTTCCAACATTTGAATTAACTAGATTTAGAAATACAGTACGGCTCATACGCAAAATTTGGCTCAATCGTTTTGTTCGAACTGTAAATATCTGTGGCCTATAGCATAGAACTCCAATTTCTCCAACTATATCTCCACTTACAGCCTCACCAACGACCTGCAATTATCGCAAACCACACGCTTTGTTAGTCATAAAGACAACTCTTCACATTGGCAGGAATGATTCATGAAAGTGTTAATGAGACCAAACTCGCCTGTTCTATTCCATTCCTTTTAATGACGAGTTCCTGACAGCCAGAGAAGTAAATGAAAGTTCAGTTTCTCCTTGGATTGGAGAAAAGAAATTTGAGAGTAGTACACGTTTCATATGCAATAAACGGAAAATTAAACAAAACACTTAATTTCCTCATTTGCATTATCTTACACTCCTCCTACTTTAAATCATGCAATTCAGTTTTTAGGGTCGTGGTCTTTGGTTTTTGCTTAAAAGTACGTCAAAATTTGGTTTTTAATAAAAAATAAATCTGAAGCAAACATAAAATTGGTTGGAATATAAACGGTAAATCAAATTAAACCAAATCAATCTCTCCAGTGTAGTTTGGATTGGTTTTAAGATTTTATTGTATAATTCTTTATTAATATAAGTCTTTGGTGTTATCTTTTTGGTCTATTACTATGTTATAATATTTTATTATATTTAGATATTTGTTCTATCATTGTACGTAACATTAAATAATTTTGCATACGCATGTTAAAACCTATAATAAAAAAATGTGGTTGTGTTATATTGTGAGATAAATGAATATAATGGATAACTCATAGGATGTATTTTTCGTGTTTTATTTTGCTTTAGAACTTTTTCTTTTCAAGCCTAATAATATAACATTTAGAGTCGAAGATAATTCTTCTCCTACCTCATTCATGTATTAAAATAATTAAGCTAAACATATTACATTTTCATCTAGAGACATATCTTCCATATGAATGAAATAATTGGTAATACAGTACTATTTAATAACTAATTTAAGCTCAATTCACTTTATTAATCCTAGAACATCAAATTGTAAACTGAATTGAATCGCTACGCTATGAAACAAAAAAAAGTCAAAATTAATCCAAAAATATTTGATTTTAACAGTCTGTTATCAACTTTTTGGATTAGTTTTCAATTGTGTTTTTCGATTGTGAATAACCTTTCCATATTCTAGTTACCACTAAGAAGATATATTAAGTGAATGAAAATTGGAGTATAATTATATTATAGGTACCATTAAGATGATATATTAAGTGAATGGAAATTGGAGTATAGTTTCTTACTGCGGCACCATTAACAAATATATAAATGTCTGTGGGCGCTTCATTCCGCAAAATTACTTCTTCCTTTGGAGGAAAATACTCAACCCTCATCTCCGAGACCTTCAAATTTTCAATTTCAACCATTCAAAACATACACATAAACCATTGTTATCAATTAACAATATACAAGGACTATCAGGAAGCAGACATACAACTTAGCTATTCTTGGAAATAGTATCAACTAGATGAATTTATTTCAAATTAAACGTGAAAGGTTAATTAATTAGTAAACAAGTGAAAAAGAATCTATGTTTACACTAAAAAGCTTCAAACTGTCAAGTTTTGAGTACCATGGTCACAGAATTATACATCAAGGCGAAAATAGGAATATTACCAGTTGAAAGAGTAGGTCAGATGAAACCCCATGAAACAAGTACACTTTCTCAAGAAGTGAGGTGAATAGGTAGTCTGAGATGCTAGATCGAATAGCCTTTGGAAGTGAATCAATAATTTCTTGTTGTTGCAGTCCTTCTAAATCTGTTCTGTACTTCATAAACAAATGAGCAAGCATTTGTTCTTGCAAGCGGATAGGTAACTGATTCCGGTGGGCAAAATCTGTGACAGCTTGCAGGTTGTCTCTCTGACATGCCACAAAACAGACACCAAAAAACAACATAAGAATATTGATGGACACCGAGAAATGAAAGACCATTATTATATTTTAGAATCCCTAAATATTTTTATAATTTTTTAGTTTTAAATCATTAACAATTCTATTAGGGATGCTCCCCTCCCATTTTTCAAATACAAACATTGACTTTCCAAAGAGCACTCCAACAAATTGAAGAGAAGAAACAATGTTTGAGATTTAATTGATAACAACTCACATATGTTCTAGTTCTGCTTGTCCCTTGAACAATTAAGTTTGTCATGTTTCCTATTAGATAAGCCGTTAGTCCCAGGTTAAACATCATATAAAATATGTCAAACACCATCTCCTTGGTATTTACGGGATGCAGGTCACCATAACCAACTGTTGTAAGAGTCGTTATTGACCAGTAGATTGATGTTACGTAGCGATTGTAAATACTCTTTTGAGTGTTCTCAGAGACCATGCTTAGCCATGTTGATTTTGGATCACGATTTAGAGCTATAAAATAGAAAAGGCAGGCAGCAAAATGCATTGAAAATAGTGTTACCTAGAAAAAGGCAAAGTTATAAGTTAGGTTACTCAAACTCATTGTCACCCATCTAAAGAGAAAGAAATTAAGACAGTGAATTTAATTTTGACATTGTATAATTCATGATTGATTCAGTGTAAAAGTACTCTATCAGTCTATTTCAAAATAAATCCTTTAATAAAGGACATACTTACACATACAAGCTTGCAAGAGCGTATCCAAAAGTAGTTATAATTTCTGTCCTTTTCTAATCTGATACAGAAAAGGGAAGGAATGTCATAATAATAAGTTTTTACGTAAGACCCAATAAAAAAATGTCCTGTCCCAACTCAAGCCTATGAGTTTAACATCTTGTATTTAATTAAACTTCCATGTAAGTAGTCACTTATGAATTCAATGTGAATAAATATTTGAAACTTAAGTAAATATATATGAATTGTCCACCAACTAGCATAACTGTCACATTCGATGGAATTTTTTTTTCTCTGACTGGATGGAAACATTTTACACTGTGAGTACATGAACAAAGACGCCAAAATACAATACAAAAGCAAAGCAGGACAATTACCTTGCAAACATGGCACTAACTCTTCGGAGACGCCAAAGACGTAGCATATTGAAATAGCCATATGTCTGAAGAGGATCGGGCAACACAGTGCCGGCAAATTCAGAAGGGATCGTGGAGATGACATCGAAGGCAAACCATGTTGTGACGTATTTGTAGCAAATGAACAACGGGCGGTCCTCGAGCAAATATGTCTCCTTGTCCAGGTAGGCAACAGAGAAGGTGAGAACAATGTCAATGGCAAAAAGACCGTTCACCACGTTGTCCGTGATAGAAAGGGAATCCGTTGGTTCATTAAGAAACCCAAACTCAAAGGGACTAACAAATGCAGTGTAAAAAACTAAGATCACCAGCAACGCGTCCCAAAATCTGCATCACCCCGATTATACATAAAAGAACCATCAGTTCCGTGCCAATCAATTATTATCAATTAAGTAGCCTCATAGCTAAAAATGTGACAATAACTACAACCTGAAATGCAAAACATGATATCGGAAGTGATACTAATGAAAATAGCAGAACTACTCCGTTAGCTAAATTTTATTTTTCATTAATAATTCTAGAATTTGAGCATACTTAAAGAAAACGAAACATGCATTAAATTCCCAAATCAAGCTTGTATACATTTTTTTGTTTGGTATACCTGTAATAAGGGTTGTAGGGCGAGACGATGAATGGCCGTATCCTGCGGTTCGGCCCGGTGCTGCCGGCTGCGGCGCCTAGAGAAGGAAGCGGAACGCCGCTGAGGATGCTTTGTCTTCCATCTTGGGACCACGGATCAATCTGCATGCGTCTATCGTGTTTCCGTACCCATAACATTGCAAACATATCCTTCACATGCTTCGCTGTTAATTTATCCATTGATCTTAATTTCTTCTCACACTTTCTCGCTCACAGAGAAACCTCAATTTCCTTTTGCGTGCGAAACTTGAAACGTTTCTTCGAAACTAGGCTTCTTCTTCATACACGCTCGTGTTTGGGGCCGCAAGATTAAGAGTGGAGCAGATATACAGTTACAGGTAACAAGCGCGCATTGCTTCTTCTCTGCAGAATCCATCGATGCAACTTTTCTTAAAACCCAAAACGAATGGAGTTAATTGCAGATTATGCATATATGTGTACAGACACACACATGTACGTATAACTAACTAAAGTAGAAGAAATCACAGATGTACGTATAATATAACTAACTAAAGTGGAAGGAATCACGTATCTTTTGTGTAACTGCCTCGCACCCAACCCACATTAAACACGTGATCTATGCAAGCATTCCGTGCTGGCTACTTTTACTTATAACACGTGTTTCATCTTTAACTATCTTCTCAATTTACATCTCCAGAAAATTAGGTTTGGGGAAAATATCCATACAATGATTCAAATTCAAATAATCTTATTAGAATTCAAATTTATACGTTTTTAAAATAAAAAAATTGTTTCAGTATTTATAAATTGATTTCATATTAGTTTTTCAATTATTTTTTATCAGTAATTTTAAATATAAACTAATTTAAAGGAAAAAAAATAACGAATATGTTTAACAATCATTAAATTTGATTCAATGTAATAAGAGGTAATATGATAAAAAATAATAATTATGTGAAATATTTTTATAATATATAATTTAATATGGTATATTAATTCTTAATGTATATTTGAAACTATATGTAAAATTTTATTAATTTAAGAAATGTAATATTTCATCTAATTCAACATACTAATTATTCATAATACAAAAATAAAAATTATTAATAAAACTATGTATAAATATTTTAACTAGTCTCTTCACTTTTTACTTTTTAAATAGATGTCTGCGAATAATTCTAAGCTTCAATATAATATATTATAACTTATAACACTTCAATAATCAGTAGAAATATAATATAATATTTTATTTGATCGTTGACAACTATAAGTTAACGTTGTAGTTTACCAATTGAAACTTAATATAAATATTAAATATCATCTTTAAATTTGAATTCTCTTTATATTTTTTATATAAAAATAAGAGGAATACTCAACTTAAATTGTTGTTGTCACGTATAGTGAATTTTATGATATAGTTCATAAGACATATATTCTAATTAATGTTTTTTATATTTCATGAAATTAAAGTTAATTGTATTTTATATTAATCTCTAGATGTTTTTTCACCGAAAATTGACGTAAGATTTTAGAGGTGGAAAAAAATTGTAAGTCAAAATCTTTAATACTAGAAAAAGAGAATTGAAATTCCTCAAGATTTTCTAAGACAAAGTCCTTGCTGAATAGATCATTTATGACGTATTAAAGTAGTTATTATCCTTATTTTATATATTAAGAGCATTGGTTATGCCTAATTATTGAATGTATCATTCTATTATTTTGGGTAAATACAAAATGTATAATATTGATTTTACGTAATTACTTTTATTTCATATATTGTTTATATGATGAAAAAATTAAATATTTTTTGTGTAATAATTTTCTTATAAACCCTAAACATGAATACAACATTTATTCATGGTGTTATCAATCATAAATAAAAGTAAAAATGTAAAATGTATGATGATATCTTGAATAAACAATACAATTTGTCATATTCTTTTATGAGAGTAGATGATGATAAAAAAGATGACAAATATTATATTTGTTAAATTACAAAAGTTGTTTATTTAATTCTAAACAACTAATAGACTATATGATTTAACATGAATAAACATATTGCTTTGGAAGTGTGTATACAAAAATACTCTATCATTGACACTTGATTATACACTAATTTAGGAAGTTAACTTTTACACTTATCTGAATTATTAAAGTGTCATTCAATAGACCTATACATTTTTTTACATAAATGGACATGTTTTCATAGAAGAAATATATACCATGATAATTATGAACAAATAGAACTTTGTAGAGTAACTTTATAATATAAAAATATATTTATCACGACAATGTTCTTAATTTTAAAGTATGCAGTTGTCTTGATTTTTTTTCCATATATATATATATATATATATATATATATATATATATATATATATATATATGATTCGTATAGTATTAAAACTCAAAAAAGTAGTGACCAAAGACTAATATGTGCTCACGGGATATGAATATTGCTCGCTAATTAAACTTCCTTGTCACATTCAATCCGAGCTTATGTTGACAAAGTCAATGGGTATACTAATCCAACCAGGAACAAAATTCATGCATGGTCTCGTTCCTTTTTTTCTTTGATTATATTCATCATCGAAAAATATATTTATATTAAAATACAAAATAATTATTATTATGAAAGTTGAATGACTATTTTGTAGAGGATTCAAAATTTAAAACGGTTGTGATTTTTTTTATAAAAACTTTGATATGTTAAATATCACGGTACAACTTACATTTCAGTTAGGTTGACACTTCAAGTAACAACAATCATCTGTCATCACATGAAAAAAAATATTATTTAAAAAAAATACAAAAATATGGGAGACTAGACTAAAACTCGTATGTTAACAAAAACGATACATATGTAGACTATACTTATTCATAAATAATTCTAAAAACATACTAGATGAAAGTTTATTATACCAATGAAATTATTCTTTATGAATAAATCCTAAATTAGCCAATTTTTCAGCACACACATTCCCTTCACAAAAAATATGACTAACCATAAACTTGATTCTCACACAGTAATTAAGATAAATATTTCATCGATTACGAAACATCCACAAAACATTAGTCCTAGCAGTAAACGCAACACAAACCAAGGCAGAATCACATTCAAATCAGACATTAGTAAGCCTCATCTTTTGAACTTCCTCCATAACATGTATAATTCTATAAAACTCAGCAATACCAGTCTGAACTTCAAGAAACACAGAGAAAGCACTAATAAACTTCATCATACTTCCACGAAAAATACCTCCATAAGTAGCAAAACCAAGATACCTCCTAGCAGTCCCATCAGTATTAATGTTAACCCAACATGGTGAAGGAAAATCCCATCTAACAGAAAGAGGACGAATAATTTTACCACTACAAGTGTTAATACCAAAAAACGTAAGCACTTTGAATTCCAACATATCATTCTTCATTGAAACTTTTGATGAATTTCTCACTATACAAGTTAAATATTTAATTACCGAAATAGCCCTAGAAACCTCAATCTTATCTTGAAATCTAGCATAATTCCTCATACACCATATCATCCAAATAGAAAATTTTATCATTGCAAGCTTAATTAATTTAACCAAGAGATTACCATCACTCTTAATAAAAGAAATAAGATCATTCTTATTAGAAAAATGAGAAGTAAGAAAAATGTTGAACTCAACTCCAAATATGCAAAGCATTAGAACATTCAAAAAATACAAGTTTAATATATTTCCCATGCTTTTCACAAAGCGTACACATAGAACATATATGCAAACCTTTATTCTGAATATGTTGATCTATAAGAAGCCGACCATGAAAAACTTTACAGAGTACTAGAGTAGAGTTTTGGAAGGCGGAATAGATGAAGACCAAATGAATTTACCCCAACCACAGGGAACTCCTGGTTCCAAGAAAAAAGTCATAGTCGATTTAAGAGTGAAACGATCAGACTTATCTAGAATCCAATTAGGAATATCGTGTTCCTCCCTAACCATGATATGATTAAAAAATGCAGCATTTGCTGTAAAGATAAGGGAATATTCCAATCATAACCTATCCAAAACTAAGAGACTGTATCCAGAATGCTAGCACCATTAAATAATTCTGCAATATTTGTTAAAAAAGTAGTAAAACACCACTTATCATTCCATAAATTAATAAAAAAAACTTGTACCTACAGTTCAAGAAGTATAATCAAGTATAGTAGAGTAAAACTTCTTAATTACACGCCAAAGAGATGAGAATCTATAAACCATTCTAAACTCGTATTTTGATTTAAGAACCATGGTTTTCAAGAGCAAAGACCAAGACATGTTGCTATAAGCAAAGTTCCAAGCAAGCTTAATAAAATATGCATTATTTTAATAACTAAGATTAATAATCTTCAAACCTTCATTTTCAAGAGGAGAACAAATCGTTTCCCAATTCACGGTAACTGTGCCTTTTTACAAAATATCACCAACCCAAATAAAATTTCGACACAATTGCTCAAATTGGCTAAGAAGTGAAATAGGTCATTTATATATATTAAAGCTATAAGCTAGAAATCCAGTAATCACTGTATTGACCAACTGAATTCAACCCATCATGCCAAGAGATTTACCTTTCCAAGATGCTAGCTTCAATTTGACTTTGTCAACCAAAGGTTGAAGAAATTGTCACTTTGGAGCACCAACAAAGATAGGCACTTCTAAATAATTGAAAGACAAACAACCATGACTATAAGAAAGAATACGTTGAATTTGTTAGTCTTAAACATGACTTTACTTTATCGACTTCATTTTACTGACTTTACATAAAGTTGTAATAGCAGTGCATTTTAATGAAGTTGTAGATCAGATGTGCGAATTCAGCCTTTATTAATTTGTCTAACGATTCAACAAATGTTAATTAAAATCATATGCTTGCAATACGATTTATGCACGAGTATTTTGGATTGTGATTTAGTTTGAAGTCGTTTGTTATTTACACGATTTATTTGAAATTTTTTTCTACCCATCAAAAGTCGTTAGCATAGAATATGATGTCTGTTAAATATAGACCTAGATGATACATTTGCTAACATCTAAAAACACATTAGTTATGGATTTAATCATTTAAAACAAAGGTCTTAATTAATATTGGTCCACCACAAATTTTTCAATCTTTTATGTTTTAGCGGATTTCTAAAATTTTGGATGCTAATCTATACTTTTTTTTTTTATAAAAAATTCTAACCAAGTGTGCTTTTAATTATTGAATTTAATAATTTTTTGGATTGTCAACAACATGTGTTATACCAATAAAAAAGTATGATGAAAAGTCAAACCTATTGTAATATATGGAGGCAAAACTCTTTGTTCTTTTAAAGTCTTTTACCACAATTATATGTCTCATTTTCAATTTTTTCATGAAGTAAATAATATGGAAGTCAAATAGATTAAATATACCTAAAACAAATTTAATTGTGGTCAATCTAATATTCTTATAGAATATCTCAACTCTGAGAAATTCATTGTGGAGTAAGGAATCCCACATTGAGTTAAGATGAATAAGATCAATGGTATATAAAGATAAAGACTCACAAATTAATTGTCTTCAAAGTTTTGGGTTGAAGGTGGTGTCAAATATGTTATACATGAGTTGATTCATGACTTAAAACTTATTAGATCCACAACTCTCAAGTTAAAGTTAAGTAACAAGTCTCCCAAAGTATGTCTATTCAAGGAACCCAACATCATTAAAGTCTATACTTTTTTTTAACATATTCATTCACCCTTAATTTTGTTTCAATATATCTCCACTTGATTATTTTTATTTTATTTAATCTTAATATAATCATTTCCTCACAATAACTTTGTTATTTTCTAAATGTTCAATAATATCTTATTTATATGAAAAAACTCCAAATTTTCTTATTGTTATTATTTATAAAATGCATTTGAATGAATCATATTCTTTTGAAAGACTAAAACTTTCAATTTTCATTTAAAAGAATTTTCTTCATATCTTTTATCATATTTTGTGAGGACTCATTATGAATGTCAACATGATTTATTTTAATATTTGTATTATCGTTGAGTTTATTCATTCTTTAATTTGTGTCTCATATTTTAAATGTGTTTCAAAATTCATAAATTTTAAGAATTTATTAAATAAGAAAGGTAAGATCTTAAGGTAAATAATTTATTTGAATTTATTCTTATAACGAGGATGAATGAGTTTTGAAGGTTTTTAAATAGTTTAAAAATATATATTCAGACAATGTTTAGGTTTTTGAAATGGCTTCATACATTACTAATGGTATATAACTTAGCGCGATATTGAAATATGTAATAGTAACATTTTTAGTTGAATTGGTATAATGATAACCTAATATATTTTTATTCTGATTATTAATATGTTTTATTTATTATTTATAGTATAAAATTTAATGTTTTTATGGTTACTTTTACTTTTTAAATATAGTTTAGGGTTATTATATATGGTTATGAATAATCATATTTTCTAATATAATTGATTGATCATGCTTTTTAACACAACTGATTGTTACTGGTATATGTGGCTGTCAATGCCTTTTTAATAACTGATGCTTTATTTTTTCAATATATATTATAAGTCATTAAAAAAATAACCTAAGACGCTACACACCTTTTTTTTTACGAAAAAAACAGATTAAGAATACTTTATATAAGGAATTCTATATTGAAATAAACATGTGATTTGCAAATTATTGATGGGAAATTCAACAAAGTACAATAATAACTCAACAAGAGCAACATGCAGGGATAATAATTTATCCAACTTGTAAGAATATGTGAGTAACAATAACAAATAATAACAAAAACAAAAACATAAGGAAGACACAAAAATTGTGGAAAACCTTATCAATGTGAGAAGTAAAAACTACGGGCATGAGTCAGTCAATCAAGTTTCACTATGATCAAAATTAGGATATAGGAGAGTCTCAAATCATAACACAATTCGTATTCAAAATAATCATTCAAATAGCAAGACAACATAGATGAAATAGAGAACAATAAACCAGAAAATTCACCAAACTGCAACTACTTTACGTGGCCTATAAGTCACTGTTCCAGAAAACTGTGAACAAAGTGTCAACGGCGACTAGAAGTTGTTGGAAGAATCTTCCTCTCTCTTCACTCTTTTCTCCTTTCCTTTTCTCTCTTTGTCTCTACTGACGGCTCTCACTATGTTCAAGAAAAAACCCTAAAAGTGATTAATATTGGACTACTGCTCAAACAACTTCTCAAAGATCCTAACGGGTCGAATTGAAGTACCACGTATGAACCTGTTGACAAAATTTCTGCCTGATTACGAAGCCGGTGATCCGAAAACTTTCGTCCTAAAAAAATGCTAAAAGTGTTGCTGCAGTGTGAAACAATTTTCTTCCTACTCAAACAACTTCTCAAAGATCCGAATGATCGGATTAAAGTACCACAAGGTATGAACCTGTTGACAAAATTTCAATCCGATCCAACGTGAACAAAGGGTGTCAATCGGAAGTTGCTGGACGAAACTTCCCCTCTTTACTTTTTTCTCCTTTCCTTTTCTCTCTCTATTGACGACGACTCGCACTCTGTTCAGAATTTTTTTTTAAAGATGATTAATATTGAACGGGACCACCATATAAAAAGTGAGATCAACCCAACAATAAAAATCAATTACATAAAAAACTAAATCAATTATAAAGAAAATCAAAACAATTACATCAAGAAAATCAATTATAAAGACTAAATCAGTATATATATACACTCAAAACAATAAAAATACAAATTTAAATTCTAGGTTATAACTTTTGTCTTCCCTGTAAGAGAAAAAAAAATCCACGATCATGCATTCACAAATTGGAATATCAAAATTGTAAACGTGACAAATTTAATTATAGTTGATTTATTTACCTGAATTAAACAGATTTAGATGGCACTTTTATCTGTAGTTAACTTTTTTATATCGCAATAAAGTATAAAGAAGAAGAATGAGAATGTGATTAATCTTAATATATATATATATATATAGATAATATTTAAAAAAATCGTTTGTAAAAATCAGATGTAAAATTATAGCATTAGGTAAAATTGGCAAGGGTTGGATAGGCAGTGACAGTAAGTACAATAACGAGCAAAAACAGATGTCGGGTTGGTGGTTTGAAATTTGAAATTGAGATTGAATCTGTCATTTAATCCAAGGGTGGAGAATGCTGCGTCATGTTGACGCTGGAAGAGACGCTCTCACATCTACCTATAAATAAACTTGAAAACCCTTTCTCTATAAAACCCTCGCTCCTTCCTTCATTCTCAAACCCTTTCTCCTCACCGCCTCAAAACGACACAGTTCTACTTTTCACACCAACACACTCTCCTTCATGGTACGCTCTTTCTTTACCAAATCACTTGTTTTTTCAATTCTTCTTGTAGCTTTTCATTCCAATTGGATCTTTCATTTCTAGGCTTTGCCCAATCAGCAAACCGTGGATTACCCAAGTTTCAAACTCGTAATCGTCGGTGACGGTGGCACTGGTCAGTTTTTCTTCTTTTTTTCTCGCTTTTATTTTCTCCGATTACCCTTTTTTCAGTTATTAAAAGATGTTCTGTTGTAGCGATCTAGGCCATACCTTGGCATATGACCTTATTTGTGACAAAATTTGCAGGAAAGACAACATTTGTGAAAAGGCATCTTACTGGGGAATTTGAGAAGAAATACGAACGTAAGATTCGTTTAGTCATATCAAGATTAAGGTTCTGTGTTTAAAGATTTTCACATTAAACTTATTGTTTATGATTTTGTCCATAACAGCCACAATCGGTGTAGAGGTTCACCCATTGGATTTTTTCACTAACTGTGGAAAAATTCGATTCTACTGCTGGGATACTGCTGGACAGGAGAAGTTTGGTGGTCTCAGAGATGGATACTAGTAAGTCATTTGGTCACAAATTTGTGTAAACAAACCAATCAGGACACTTAACTTTCCATTTTTATATCCACTTATGTACATGTTTTGATTGGTTACTCTGAGTTGGCGTTGTTGCTTTGTATGGTAGTTACTAGTATTCGTAGTTTTTATTTCTGTTAGGTTTAATGTGTTTAGATGTATAGAATCTCATTTCTACCATGAGGGTTTTAATTTGTGCCCCTGGAAGTGTCTCTAAGTTTTTATTGAATTCTTCAGTTATGCAAACTCCTATTACTTGTGTTTAACGGTATTCTACGTTGCAGTATTCATGGGCAATGTGCGATTATCATGTTTGACGTTACTGCTCGATTAACATACAAAAATGTCCCTACCTGGCATCGTGATCTTTGCAGGTTCGTAAATGAAATCATCTAAGCCATTTTGAATGTGTTGTCTCCAATTTTTGGAATTGTGTGGTTTTTTGACACCATGAGCAATTTTTGTCTGAATGATTTTTCAGGGTCTGTGAAAACATCCCAATTGTTCTTTGTGGTAACAAGGTTGATGTCAAGAACAGGCAGGTGAAGGCAAAGCAGGTTACTTTCCACCGGAAGAAAAACTTGCAGTATTATGAGATCTCAGCTAAGAGTAACTACAACTTTGAGAAGCCATTCTTGTATCTTGCTCGTAAACTTGCAGGGTATAGCCAGAGTTTGCACTTCATAATTTCTATTTACACGTTTTAAAATGCATGTCAACTTATGTTTTGCTACTTGGGACATTTCTGCAGGGATCCTAACTTGCACTTTGTAGAATCTCCTGCATTGGCTCCACCTGAAGTTCAAATTGATTTAGCTGCACAACAACAGTAAGTCCATCTGTCCATGAGCTTCATCATCGTTTCTCCGATTCCATCACCCTTTTATGTTTTATGATTGCCAAATTGCGTTGAGTTAAAAATGCTTTATAAAAGTGGATTGTAGGTAGTGAGGAGAATTGTAGTTAAAAGTGACTCCCATAATGTTAAGTTTAATTAATCATGGGGCATGGGAATTGTTTCCAATAATACTCTTTCCCTGCCAACATCGACATCTCGTTCATATGTTTTAAATTCCACAAATGCACTGCTTGTTTCATGAAGGTCTTTTACATTTATTATTGTTTTCATTTGATTTGATTGTTTCTTATATTAATGTGTTGGTGACTTTTGCAGGCATGAAGCTGAGCTTGCTGCAGCTGCCAGTCAGCCCCTTCCTGACGATGACGATGACACTTTTGAGTAGAGGATCAATGTAGTGTGTTTATGGAATGTCATCCTTATCGTTGGTATTGTATGCTACTGAAGTAATTTTGGGGGTTGCAGTGTTGACATTTTTGGATTTGAATTCGACATCTGAATTCAATTATAATCCGAGATCCGTTGCTTAAATTAAATCTCATTTTTACTATATTGTGGGTGTTTTTAAGATGTGGATTGGTTGCTTGGACAATTATTTTTGTCTTCTAAAACACGAGGCTGTGCTATTTGATTCAGTTATTATCCAACGGTGAAGAAATTGGTTGCATTTCACAGTACACATTTTTTTTAAACTTAAAACTGATTGCTTTGTAGTGATAGTTAGGCTCCCTAATATTATTTAGATCTATAGAAATAAGAATAATGGGTCTGATTTTCACAGAACATAAACTACGTCATTTTAATGTAAAATAGTATCGTAATTATCCTTTCAGAAATTAGGAAAAAGACTAATTTGTGATTGTTTATATTTGTAAAATTAGTTTAGAAAAAACAGTCGAATTTATGAGAAAATCAAATAACTTAATTTTAATTGGTTTTAAAACTGTATTTTTTTTATGTAGTTTAGATAAATTTATGACTATTTTTTGAGAGAACTCGAGTGATTATTTAATGAATTAGAATTATAGGTTCATCGTCATGCGCGCCAAATCTTGGTTTGTGGTTTTATTAATTTGTTGTTGAATTGGTAAGATAGTGGTTTCTGGTTTATTAGTTTTATTTGATTTGTGATTATATAACTACATAACTATATTACTATTACTATTAAATTACAATTTAAAACAATAAATAAATATAAATACTGGTATGTTATAAAATAAAATTAAAAATTATATAATATATTTCGTCTAGAGTTATTTATATGGTTATATTTTAATTTATGTACCTTTTAGTGTATCGTTCTTGTAATTTTTATCGCCAGTAATTTTTTTATCTTTAAAGCTTATAATGTTTTTTTTATGTATGTATAAACTTATTTAACGCTTAAATTTTGAAAAATAAATTCAAACTGATTTATCAATAGATGAATTGATTCTGAGAAAATTAGTCCAATTTAGCTTCCACAGCATTGCATGTGATATTGGAAGGGTAGGATCGTGCTGCATTTGGTACATTTGATCAGTGGCTTTTAATTTGTTTAGAAAGCATATTACTGCAAAAGCAGAGATTAAGGACATTATGATGCACTTTCTTGCTTTTAATATTATGTTTAAAGTTTGTTGGGCAAAACCTAAAAAGTAAAATAATTATATTTTTTTTTTCTATTTCTACATTATGATAAATATATGTAAATTAATTATAATTTGGGTGGGATGAAATGTACAATTGACAAAAAAATGTTTATTGAATTATCAAAAAATAATTAAATTAAAACAAAACATGTTAAAAATCTGTCATTTAAAAAGGAAAATATGGAAGTAATTAGGAAACACTCCTTATATATATATATATATATATATATATATATATATATATATAACCTAAGATAAAATAAAATACAGTATTTTAAAAAACAAGAAATTAAGAAAGAAAGCTTTAAGGTGTGGGATCCATGACTAACGTGTAATATAATTTAAAGTATTTCCCTTTTTTTTAAATTGATAAATCTTTAATCAGTGTTTTAGAAATGATGAAATCCAGTTCTTTTTAATAACGATAACGACCAAAGCAACGCAAAGAAATTAGTTGAATCGGATTACAATTTTTTATATGTAAAATGAAAAAAATATAATATATTTCTAGATTTAGAATACGTATTCTAAAATTATTTTTTTAAATGTGATCTTGATTTTTTTTAGATATATTTTCAGAACATAAAATTCTATTTTAGATTTATTTTTCAGAATATATTTTTTAAATTTCGAATTTTCAGTTTTGAAATGAAAGATAATTTTGGAAATTTAAAAAAGTTTTGGTGCGGGTCACAATTTATAAGGTGCTGGAAGAATTTGACGCAAAACAATTGCCGATACTATGTCCCAAACGAATCCAAAGTTTTTTTTAGTGGCTTAAAAATCCGAAGTTGATAAAATAAAATCAGGGAACCAGAATATTTTGACCCAATAATAATAAAATCAAGGCAATTTATCCCTCCACCATATATTTTTTATATACACCCTATGTAAGTTTTTAAATCCAATTTTCTCTTTGTCACATATTTGTATACGAATATTAATATTCGGAAGTCACATATTTACTTATGGATATTAACATTCGGAAGTGTTAGTTTTGCCTACTAATATTGGTATCAAAAAGTGTCATGTTTATCTACGTCATTCAAAATTGTATTATTTGACTATGGACATCTTTATTCGGAAGGTACCACCATACTTTCGTATATACATCTCTAGAAATCAATCTTTCTCATCTTTTTTGTTTTACAGTGTGTGATGATTTTGGTATTTTTAATGGATTAAAACCCTCTAAACCAAACCAATTTAAAATAATATAAGTAAAATCAACATTAAAATGTATTTATATGGTCAAAACAAAATTAAGTTATACTTCAATATCAAGTTCAAACAACATCATTCTTGGATAAAAATATTACAACAAATGTTATAATACATAATCAATCATTCTTACGTGAATGTCTTATGACATACACATCTCTGTCATACATTGCTCATCGTGCTAACATCAGGCTTACTTGTATTCTTTTCCACACAAAGCTTTTTCTGGTTTAATATAATCTTCAAAGTTCTTATTTATAACTAAAGTATTATAACTACCACACCTTCTTCTCACATATGTAGTTGGTCGCATATGGTCCACATTAAAAATAAAATTCTCCTCTAGTTCTCACCAAGTTCCTAATCATAAAATACGATAAAATTAATTAAAAAAAATGCACCTACACTAACTTTTATATTTCCACATTCAGAATCACTTGAAAACACTACCTTATGGATTTTCTCATCCGAAACCCATACAATCTATATCTGAAAACAATAAATAAATAAAAAATCCTTTCAGACATAATCATCTACAACCCCTTTGGATATACACTTATAGAACACATAAAAACACTTCCACATATATATAACTTTACCATTTTGTATTACTTGTTTTTTACTGCGTATCCTCCTCCGTCAACTACACCTCCTTTTCGTTACGCTACTGTCGTCGTTGTCATGACTTAAGAACGCTGGTGAATGGAATTTCGAATATGTTGAATTTCGCCCTTGCCTGAATGATCCGGAAGAATGAATGCGGTGTGGAGAGTGTTAGGTGTTGGTGCATCTAAAATTTAATCTAATTTTATTTCATTAAGGGTAAAACAGTAATTCCATATTAACCTATTGGTGTCAATAGAATATGATATGGTGCAGTGAGAATCTATCTAAAATCAAGAAGAAGTCTAGAGAGCTTATGCGTTGGGCCGAGCCCAGTTAAAGATTGAATTCAAATTTAAAGTGAGCGTAATCAGAGGGTGGACACCGTTGCGTTAGGGTAACGCGTTCATTCAAAATACGGAACTTCAAACCCTTACCATATAAACCCTCGCTTGGGTGTTTTCTCTCACAAACCCATATCTCTTTGATCATTTCTCGTTCATTACCTTTAACCCAACACAGCGTAGCTACATTTCCCATTCCATGGTATGCTATATGCTATTGAACTCTTCTTTCAACGCTTTTCTTTCCACTTTTATTTCGCACTTCCGTTTATTCTTCATCTTTTTCGATGCAGGCTTTGCCCAATCAGCAAACTGTGGATTACCCGAGTTTCAAACTCGTAATCGTCGGCGATGGTGGCACAGGTTATCTTTTCTTCTTCTTTTTTCTCACTCTTATTTTCACCATTTAGCCTGTGTTTTCAGTTATTAAAGGTTATTCTGTTGTAGCGATCTGGTTATACCTTGGCATGTGAACTTATTTGTGATGAAATTTCCAGGAAAGACAACCTTTGTGAAAAGGCATCTTACTGGGGAATTCGAGAAGAAATACGAACGTAAGATTAGTTTATAATTAAGATTAAGGTTTTGTGTTTAACATTTATTTCAAATCAAACTTCTTGTTTATCTTGATTTTGCTTTTTCACAACAGCAACAATTGGTGTGGAGGTTCACCCGTTGGATTTTTTCACTAATTGTGGAAAGATTCGATTCTATTGCTGGGATACTGCTGGACAGGAGAAGTTTGGTGGTCTCAGGGATGGATACTAGTAAGTCTTGTGTCCACAATTTTTTTCTTTTAACAGTATTCTATGTGTATCTGATTGCATGTTGTAGTTTGCATGGAAGTTACCTGCACTTTTTAGTTTTTATTTTTTGTATGACGACTGTTAGACACACACACTCATATATTTATTGCATTTAGTTTTTTAATTTGTTCCACTGGAAATTGTTGGTCAAATTATAGAATATAGGTTTATATTGCAAGCCTGTTTTATAGATTTGATTTAGGCCTAAATTTTCTAATGAAAAGGTGTGTAAGAATTTTATTTGTTATGCTGTGATACCAACCCTTTATGTTGTGTTAAATGGTATCTTATGTTGCAGTATCCATGGACAATGTGCGATTATCATGTTTGATGTTACTGCCCGACTAACATACAAGAATGTCCCAACCTGGCATCGTGATCTTTGCAGGTTTGTAAATGAAGCCCCTAATCTTTTTCGGCTGTGATGCCTCTTATAACTCTGAATTTGGTTTATTTGGCTCCATAAGTAATTTCTGCCTAACCTATTTTTCAGGGTCTGTGAAAACATCCCAATTGTTCTCTGCGGTAACAAGGTTGATGTCAAGAACAGGCAGGTGAAGGCAAAACAGGTTACTTTCCACAGGAAGAAGAATTTGCAGTACTATGAAATCTCAGCTAAGAGCAACTACAATTTTGAGAAGCCATTTTTGTATCTTGCACGTAAAATTGCAGGGTAGAGCCACTGAGTTTTCATTTCTTACATTCATTTCATTTTATACTACGCTTTTAAATGGACACCAATTTATTTTTTTTCTAACTGTGTCAATTTTGCAGTGATCCTAACTTGCACTTTGTAGAATCCCCTGCATTGGCTCCACCAGAAGTTCAAATTGATTTAGCTGCACAGCAACAGTAAGCCATCTGTCATTAACTAAATTGTTTCTCCGATTCTATCAGCATTTTACTTATTATTGGTTTCTTGGCATGATAAGAAAAAGATGGGTTGTAGATTTGTCAAGTGTGCGTTTTGAATTAAAAAAATTGCTTAACGAAAACGAATTACCACTAACCAAAATAATGGGGAGGAATTGAGGAGAACTGTTTGAGAAAGTGTCTTTTGTGTTGTTAGCTGGGGGAAGACTTTGCTGTTAAATATACTTAAATAATAACGAGGAATCGGAATTGTTTCGTATAATTAATCATTCCTCTTCTGCCAGCATTAACATCCAAACAAAGTGAACTAATTAGCCGGCATAGCTTTCATATATTTTTAAATTCCACAAAATGCATGACTTGTGTTTCGGAAAGGTCCTTCTAACGTAGTAGTATTGTTCTCATTTGATGTGGTTTTGTTCATTTTAAATTTCTTATATTTATTATGTATTGGTGGCTTTTGCAGGCATGAAGCCGAGCTTGCTGCAGCTGCCAGTCAGCCCCTTCCTGACGATGATGATGACACTTTTGAGTAGAGAACTAGAGTGTTTATGGAACAAATGTTGGTTTTTGTAAGCTATTTCAAATCCTTTAAGGGGTTGTAGTGTTGACACTTCGTTGTTTAAATTACAATTTGTTTTTAAAGTAAAATTCTCATTTTTACTATGTAGGGGTGTTACGAAGGTGTGAGCTGGTTGTTTCAACAAAATTTTGATCTTTTATTATGCAAGGATGTGCGTGTTGGATATTTTCAATTACACATCTAGGAATTAAGGATGTGATTTTCACAGAATATAATTGAAGTTAATTTGGTGTAAAATAAATTGGTCATTTTTTTTAAAAGTTAGATTTTTGTTTTTATTTGATTCCTCTGTTAAGATAACCTGACATTAGACGTTTCTGGTTTTATTGTTTATAATAACGGTATCACTGATATTTTAATAGAAAATGTATTAAGATTTGGAAGGGAACATTTGATATAAATGAAATTTTAGTAGTTGGTGTCTATTGATAAGGAAAAACTGAGGCTATTTTAGTGGATTCTAGAAGTCAAATCAATACTGTATTAGTGAGAAATTTGTGGTGTAGATTTTCTTATATAAGCACTGAAGACATATCTCAGTGAAAGCTGAAACCTGTTTTTTGTGTTCATTTTCATTTTTTGGTGTCTAGTTTGATGCACTAGGGTACCATCCCTTCCTACATATATATATACATATATATATATATATATATGTCTTTTTTTGCATTGCTAGTAAAAAAGAATTAGTTGTGTTTAATTTGTTTATATTGGCATTAACTAAATTGAAATTTATAAGTAGGGAGAACTAAATGTATATTGTTTCTTAAAAAGTTTTATTTTATCTTCAAATGTTTATGTTAAATTTTAAAAGAATAAAAATTTGGAAAAATAAGTTTTAATTCAAACTAATTTTTCTATGCTAGTTGTTTTTATTGTAGTTTTTAATTTGTGTCAATGAGTTTCTTTGATGGGCTCAGCTGGACTCAAACAAGTTTATTTCTTGGGCAAATTCTTCCTACACCCAACATTTCACAATTTAAAAAAATCCAAAAATAACCTTTATTTCGAAAATGAAAATTCGAAATAGAAAATAGTACATCCCGAAAAACATGCGCCCAACACAATTTAAAAAATTCCAAAAATAACTTTTATTTCGAAAATGAAAATTCAAAATAGAAAATAATACATTCCAAAAAAATAATATCCGAAGAGCATTTTGTGTTTCAAAATAGAAAAATAATACATTCAAAAAATATATCCGAAGAGCATTTTGTGTTTAAAAATCCGAAAAAAAAATCAAAAGCTCGGATAAGAAAATCCGTAATATAAAAAACAAACAATACATTAAGGTTATTTTTGTCTTTTCCATTGAAATTAGGTGCAGTGATATGCATTGCCTATTTCTTGTCCATTTATTCTGCATCCCCCACTAGTTTGAAGGTGCACCTTCATGGATGGTGAAATTTTAAAAGTGTTCTCCTATTTCATATTTGTAAAATGTATTTTTTTTTACCTTTTAAAATACATTTCTAGATTTAGAAATACAATATAAGTTGGATAATTCAAAATATATTAAGTATAATTCCAAATACATTAAATCTGAATCGTTCATTCTGTGTCTGGAAATATATTTTGGATTTTAGAGTCTAAAATGTACATTTGTATTCTATGATGTACATTTTGTAATATAAATTTTGTTTTTAAAATTATATATTTTGTAATAAAAAATATTGATGTTTCATGAGAATGAAAGAGTAAATTTGAAATGGTACAGTCAATGGGAGTTCAATTAAAAACTTTACTTTTATATTTTGATTATACCAATGAACTCTCCTTAATCATTTAAACAAGTACAGTACTTCTCATATAACTTCTTTTTCAAAGTTTTTTAATCAGCAAAAAATTTGATTTTTTTTTTTTGTAATAGCACATAAATTAACTGGTATAAATTTATTGAATCTAATCAATTTAAAATTGTGTTAACTATTTTAATATGAATTCTTACTCTCAATAGAAATCTTATTTAACTATAAAAATATTTTATTCAATAAAAAAATGGTTTATATAAAAAAAAACTCCAACTTTTTATCCCATGACCTGTTGCTCATAATATCTTATATTATTAATTTATTTGTTAAAATTTTAGTAAGTTTTTCAAGTATAAAATAATTTTATTACAGAGTATATCTCTACTTTAATGCAGAGAAAACCAAAGTATAAAAAAAAATGTTATAAAAAGGATATTTAATACTAAAATGGGCAGTGTTGGTGCATTCCCATGCTTTTTGAAGTTGCACACCCATATGGTGGCAAACGAGTAAAATTTGGCAAAGTGATAAAACTGACCTTTAAAAAATATATTCTGAATGTTATATTTTAAATATATATTATAAAATATAAAAATTATATTTTATAAAGTACCATTTAAAGTATCAAAAAATAAGTTTTAATATTTTAGAATATACTATATGAAAGGTTACTGTATTGCAGAATTGAAAACTGGAGCAGCAAAAACGGTAATAATTTATTTTCAGTATTTATAGGGTGCAACTTGAAAAGTATGGGGTTGCACAATGCAATACCTGTAATTAATTATATTAGGAGGCCCATTTATGGAAAAAATAATATATGACCGAAAAAGCAAAGTCCAGGTGGAAGAGGTGCGTGAGGTTAACGCTGAGAGGAACTCTCTTGTGAGAAAGGGGAACTATTATAAACCCTTGCTTTCATTTCTCTCTGTCTCCTCTCTCAGTCACCGCTTTCACCATGGTTCTCTTTCTTTCTTTCTGTTTTTTTTTTTTTTTTCAATTTTCTCTCCACATTCGATTAACATTATATTTTCATCGCAGGCTTTGCCAAATCAGCAAACAGTTGACTACCCAAGTTTCAAGCTCGTCATCGTCGGTGACGGTGGGACAGGTGAATTACTTCTTGCTTCTTGAGGGTGATCCACTTTCATTCTTTCTTGATTTGAAACCGTTAGGGTTAGGGTTAGGGTTTGGTTATTTCGCAATTGGTATTGTTTGTCTGGTTTTTCTTTTTTGGGGAACGATCTACCTTATTTCTAAAAGTAAAATTTCAGTATCGAGTTGTTCATCATCAATATGAGTTTTATTGTTTTATTATACGATGTTGGATCTTTACAGGAAAGACCACTTTCGTGAAGAGGCATCTCACCGGTGAATTTGAGAAGAAATATGAACGTGAGATTTTTTTTTTTTTTTTTTATCAATTATTATTTGTGGTTAATGATTTATGCTCATAGTTTGTTTTTGTGTTTGTATTTTATTTGCGTTTATCATCTTATTTGTTGTCATGGCTCTGTCTCAAACAGCCACTATTGGTGTGGAGGTTCATCCGTTGGATTTTTTCACGAACTGTGGAAAGATTCGTTTCTACTGTTGGGATACTGCCGGGCAAGAGAAGTTTGGTGGTCTCAGGGATGGATATTAGTAAGTTTTTTTTTTTTTTTTGCGGGAACTGGCAACAAGACCGCAGACTCCCTTTGTTATTCTAATGTTTACATGTAGATGACCTGTGTGATCATTTGAATCCAAAGGGGAAATACGAGTTGTTATACTGTTTGATGCTTAGAATTAAATAGCACGCATCTCTTCTGTTTGCATGTTGTTGGGAGCTTTCATCATCTATGTGTTTCTTGTTTCTTACATGGGTTATTGTTTTGAATATCTACATTGTATGACAAGGCAAGACTGAAGATTATGATTTATTATATCTTGTTGTGCTTACATACATCTTTCAATCATAACTTCTGCATGTGTGTTAAATGTTAGATTTGTTACTTGTGAACTAATATTGTTGTCCGTTGGCATTGTTTCCATAATTTTATTTTATCATAACTATTAAAGCTTTTGCGTGAAAATTGCCTGGCTCTGCATGTGTTGTTAATCTTTATAGGATGAATTGGATAGGATGAATTGGATACGTAAGAAATTTCTAATTTATTCTTTTGGAAATGTTTATTGGAAATTTATAAAACCCCTAAGCTTATCTTTATATATATTTTGATCCCTTTCTCTGCTTTTAACTCATATTCTTTATATTGCAGTATCCATGGGCAATGTGCAATAATCATGTTTGATGTTACTGCTCGGCTAACTTACAAAAATGTCCCTACCTGGCACCGTGATCTTTGTCGGTTCGTAAATGAATTTGTTAAAACCTGTTTATTAGTTTCATACGAGTTCTGTATACATCAGATCATTGACGTTTTCTGCCCAATTGATTTTTTAGGGTTTGTGAGAACATCCCAATTGTTCTTTGTGGTAACAAGGTTGATGTAAAGAATAGGCAAGTGAAGGCCAAGCAGGTTACTTTTCACAGAAAGAAGAATTTGCAGTATTATGAGATATCTGCAAAGAGCAACTATAACTTTGAAAAGCCATTCTTGTACTTGGCTAGGAAACTTGCAGGGTACCTCCAAAACTGCTAGATTTATTTGCAGTCCATATTATAAGACAATTACAAACTTCTAAATTTATTTCTCCTAAAATTTTGCTACTTGTGTCAATTTTGCAGAGATCCTAACTTGCACTTTGTAGAATCTCCTGCTTTGGCTCCACCCGAAGTTCAAATTGATTTAGCAGCCCAACAACAGTAAGTTACCTGTCCTTTAGCAAACTAATTCTTTATCAGCAACCTGTAGTTCTTGGTCACGGCTTCTCTAGGATGATAAAATAGGTTTATAGAACTGCATGGTTGTATGTTGAATTTAAAAATGTCCTAATGGTTTGTCGTCATGGGTATTATATTAGGTTTTTAGTAGGCTGTGTTATTTTAGTTTCTATGAACTAAGAGCCTCCGAGTTGTTTCATATCGATCAAACTGAAAGTATTCTTATTGTATTTGGTCATCCAGAGTTGTTCAGATTTTTTATAATGTATGAATTTGTGACTTTTGCAGACATGAGGCTGAGCTTGCTGCAGCTGCTAGTCAGCCCCTTCCAGACGACGACGATGATACTTTTGAGTAGGAATTGTGCGTCTGTGGACCATTTTCCTTAGTTACTGGTATTTGTGTATGCTACAATATATGTTTTTTGGGGTTGTGTATTATTGACATTTTTGAACATGGATTTGAGGTTTTAAATTCAATCATTATGAGGTGATTTGATTATGTTTGTTTGGTTATCACGTTCGGCATTCCTGTTGTTCAGTGTTTTTGACGCCCGACAAATACATTTTGCATATATGGTGGGCAAAGCCATTTATTTTTTTTAGTCAGTAATCACTTCATATATTATCTTCCAAGTAAATGAAGTGATATTAGTGACTCAATTCTCTAATAACTTTTTGAACTTGTATTTTTTCTGAACATTAACGTGCTTGAAAGATCATTACAAGCACTTCTCAAGAAAATAACATTGCTATCCTTTACTCTGAGGGTGAATCTGTGGACCGGTTAACATGCACTAATAAGATTAAAATAGATTAAAAGGATAAATCGAATATAATTTATTTAGGCAGTGTGATCTTTTAAAAATGTTTAGCTTGTTAAATTTATAAGCAAGGTTTTTTGTAGCGGTTGGACCCTCTGAAATAAATTTAAATGGAAAGGTGAAATGAAGTTGTACCTATAAAGTTGGGCACCTTTCTGTCAGTACAGGGGATTTTCACAGTATTCTTTTACTCCAACAACTACCACTCTTTCTGAGATGTAATTTTTATAGTGCTGAAAGTGCATGATGTAATAAATAACGTTGCGTTATTCATTTGGCCGAAGATAATAAAATGTGACGTTTATAACTACTTAACTACCTAGCATTACATAAATCATCAAAGTCGACACATGTCCCGTTATCAACATGGTGTTATCCATATCTTATTTTTATCAAATACTAACATAGAGAATAAAATAAAAAGAGAAAGAAAAAGGTAAAAAAAATCATAACAAGATATTCAAGTCTTCTTTTATTGACAGTAATTTGTTTTCTTTTTACATAATACTTTTTTTTTTGCTGAGTGATTGTAATGTGCTTTTTTACTCCATTTTATTCTTTGGTTCTAACGTTTATAGTCCAACCTACTTTAGTTAGCTTTAACTTGCGTGAATTAAAAAAAAGAGTTAAATGATTATATAAAGAAAAATCGTAAGAAAAAGATACTATAAAAATTATGGCTATGCTTACTCAGATTTTAAAAACCTCAACTTCATGTCTTTATCTTTTATCTTCAATAATCAAAATTGTACTCGTAATTCCTACCAAAACTTTAATGTTTCGTGAGAATATGTCCACAAATGTAAAAAAATGTATTAGACTATGTACCATTGTGATTACAAGGATACAAACACATCTCGAGCAATTATAAAATTTACAGTAGACATTTTTGTCACTAACCTTTCATGTTATTTTGAACTAAAATTATTTAGAAATAAAATGTTGGAAAAGATATTCTAATGTCAACTTCACGAGCAAACATATACACTCGATTGCAACATCACACTTTCGACTGGAAAATATAAAAAATATGTTGTGTTTCGTTCTATTGATGACATACAAATGAAGACCGACGAGTAGATGGAAATGATGTCTGATTTTACTAAATATAAATCCTAAACCCTAAATTAACTCATCCTTCCTGCATTCACTGAGTTATATATATATATATATATATTATATCATTATATTTAAATTTAAATTTAAATTATACACTATTTTAAAATATATTAATTATTTAAGTTATTAATAATATTAATTATTGGTTACATTATTCATTAGTTTGGACTTGAGTTTGGATATCGATTATGGATTCTCACTAGTTGGACTGGATCAACTGTTGGCCTTTGATCAACTCTCGAATATGTACTAGCAAGAGGCTCCGATGATATAATCAGAACTGATTTTAGTTAATTATTAGATTCTACTTACTTCTTGAATTAATTACCTATTTATAGTACTTTTTATTAGACTTTAGATCCAATTGAATTGTACATTGTATTTATTAAACATATTAAACGTACTTATACCTATTTAATAGATTTTGCTATAATATTTTACTATTTAATCATTTATTCATTTTTATTTAGTTTTCAATTTTATTATCGATTTTTCAACTTTTCAACTATTCGACCTATAGTGCAATTATTAATAAAATTATATATATAATATAAAATATTAATATATTAAATATTACATAAATTTATGTAATAAAATCATTTAATTATACTATTAATAAATATTAATAAAAACATATAGATATAAATAATAATAAAATAAAATTATAATATCAACAATATATATATATATATAATTATATAAAATAATAAATATGTATAATCATTTTTATTATTTTTATAAATACTAATATACTTAATAATTATATTAGTTAAATAAATAAAAAATATATTTTATTTTATTTTTTGTTAAAAAATACTAATAATTATAAATACTATATATTATAAAAATTTAATTAAATCAAAATTATAAAAAAAAATATCATAATTTATTATTTTAATTTTTTAATAACAAAAATAAATTTATAAACTTAAATTTTACATCTTTAAAATAATTTATAAATTTTATCAATAACAAACTTTAATAAATCATCTTCATAAATTTATTTCAATATGCATCCTCTACCTCACAAGTTCACTCTCTTCTCTCCCCCGACAAATCTCACACCCATCTAAGACCATTGTTTAATTGCAACATCAAACTTTCCAAAGGAATACTCTACCTCACAAGTTCACTCTCTTCTCTCCCGACAAATCTCACACCCATCTAAGACCATTGTTTAATTGCAACATCAAACTTTCCAAAGGAATACTGATAGTTAACACTTAGTAGCCCTGATTACTTTTTTACACAAGATAATTTATTGATTATTGTCAAGGTTACAAGTATTTTTTTTATTTCAACTCAGGATTATAAATTTATAAAGGAACGTTTAAGCGTTGCTTATGCGATATACCTAGTATAATTAAAACATTAAAATATTTTATTACAACACCATTAAAAGACTTGGCAGATAACATTTTTAAAACGAGTAAAAATGTTCTTAATATGTATTATGTTAAGAATTTTTTTACTAATGATATATGCCTTTCATTTAGTTGCAGAAATTAATTTAGTGATATCTGTTTAAGAGACTAATTAATGGAGACCTTGAAAACAAAACAGTAAGCTTCACTATCTACTAATGTTTTTTTACATCACTAGTTCTTTGATTAACATGCGTAATTTTGGCCTCCATGTACTAATTTATGAAAAAGCATTTAATCTTTTTCAGAAATCTTTAAAGCCTAAGTGAACAGCTACATTAAAAAACATTACGCAAAGCAACCCCAATTATGTTTACATTGAGCGACACAATTGCATTATCGTCCGCAACTGGTCGGTTGCTCAATTCCCCTAAATAAGAATATGAAAAACATAAAAGAGGGATTGGGAGTGTCAATCTTTTACTGAATGAATTTAGCCTACAATAGATACGAGTAATAACTCTAAACATTAAAAGCACTGTAATTGGATCCAACAGCACATTAACAGAACTGTAATAACTAAAAATTACTGGAACTATACTTCAATCGAATACACAGCACAGGCTGCAATCATACAAAATTTGAACATATTGTGACTTAACTGCGCATAATACATCGATTAAATTGATTATTCGCGATATAACATATTCAAAAAAATTCAAAATACGGAAAACAAGCCAGATTTTACACAAACACACAATGAGGCAAACCAAAAATGCATCAGAGTTGCATCATCTTCTCAGGTACTTGCTTTCCACATTTGATTTGGAAGAACTAAAACATTGATCAGCTCAGCAAATGGGATTCAAATTGACCACAACGAAAAAAAGTGCATTAGATTAAATTACCGAGAACTATGTTTATGAATAGCCGATATAAATTTTATCTCAATATATAACATTTCAAAATAAACAGTCAAGAATCAGAATGATGAGGTTGCAAAGATTAACAAAATGTCATCAACGGATCTCGTTAGCGATCAGTATGTAAACCCAACACACAATATAATTATTTGGAGACAAAAACAAAACGATAGGGATAAAAAAACATAAATTTGACCTCAATGAGAATAATGATAGAAAATGGTGCTCCATGTCAATGAGAATCAACGGATGTCCTAACACTTTTCTTGATGGTCAATTGACAGTGTGCTTGACAATATCGAGGGGCTGAGAGATGTCAGACATTTTGAACTTAACAACATATACGCTCAGAAACCACTATAGAAAGGAGGAAATGAGTTTATTGATTTTTGAGTATGACGGGAATATGCGAATCCTATGTTTTTTACAAATTCTTAGATACAGTAAAGTTCCATTAAAAAATTACTTAATGGAGTATTTTTCCCAAGACCTGCTAAAAAACCATCGTTAACATGTTTCCTATATACGCCAATTTCAACAATGTCAAGATAAAAAAAAATGTTGATGAACTCGTGGAAATTATAAGATCCAAGCCTAAGAAAGTTTAGAAAAATAAGAGCATTAAGTGACCAGTTCAAAAAAAGGTACAATAAGACAGCATGAAATGGGCTGTCAGACAGTGGTGAACTGACATTAGAGAATGGAGAGAATAATTTTGCAGACAGGTCAATTATGACCAAACGACCCTAAAATAATTAGGTCAATTATGAAAAAACGATATGAGATTTTTACCCGTCTGATGTAGTGGCTGCAAAGCATTATTGCTGCTGCAATTTGCTGCCATGTCAACACACCGGACATCTGCTTATGCATCATGGAGAGGCCACGGGACAGAAATCCAGGGCAATTAGCTACCTGATATATAACACATTCTGAACATCCTAGCATCACTTTTTTTCCACTGACAGGATAAAGTATTCAAGTAACAGTGAAGATAATTCACAAGGTATGCAAATAAATGAATTAAATTGTTATTATCTGAATAATTGCACTATAAGAAGACCTTCCATACGAGGATCGTGTTCTTGAATCACATGAGTAACCCTAAAGTGAGATCGTGTTCTTGAATCACATGAATGATAAAGCAGTGGTCAGAAATTTCTAATCTCAGTAAGAAAATTATTGGTAGATGTGACCAATTAATTTGCAGAGAGAAAAGAAGCAAACCTAGTATCATATTTAGCCATTGGAAGCAAGGCATGCAAGCCTCCTACACTGGCCCTGGAAAATTGTAGTTGATTCATCAATAATATTCAAATGGCAGAAAAGTTGATGCCATAAAATAAATCGCTAATATATTTCATTCAAATTAAGTATTTTAGATCAAATTCAGAAGTATAATCAAGGTGTCCAGGCAAATCAATTACTTGGCAATTAAATGACATACAAGTAGCTAAGGAGACAATCAGTTGAATATCTCATATCAGCAAATCATAACAGGTGTAGAAGCCAAGAACTTGTGACATTGAAAAGGAAAATTATAGCATCAAATATAAGGAGAGAGAGAGAGTGAGACTAGCAAATAAATAAAGAGCATCGTAACTTGATATATTCATAATGAGTGTATAGCAACATTATTTTCCCAATATAGAAATATTAAGAAAAAATAATTCAAAAATATGTACTCTTCTTCAGAACCTACTAAGGCTGTACAAATAAGGAATTAAAATGTAAACATTTAAAAATTCTGACCACATGAACCTAAGTTCTTTATCTCCATCAAATGTTCATCATTTGAAATATTGAGTGAAATTCGAAGGTTAGTCAATAATTCTTCCTGTTCCCAACTTAAAGAACCAGAGGCATACATAACTTCTAGGGTACTGTGGTATGCATGCAACTCTAAACTATGAATTCTTTCTGCTGCAACCTCACTGGGAGAAGTGGAGCATCCTTCATCCACATCTCCAACATCTAGAGATTCTGCATCACTGCAAAGGGTATCCTCATCCTGGCAAGGACCTGGTAAGGTATCACTGGAAATTTTATTTGAGTTACTACTTATGACACTACAACTGCCAACAGAACTCAGATCACTACAAGAATAATCAGGTTCTTCAATTCGTTCAAGAAAGTGTGTTGAAACATTACAAGGATTCTCCTTTCCTGTTTCATAATATTTTTTGGTACCATTAGTAAAGGAAGTATGCATGCATTTTTCACCCATATTATTTTGTGGGTAAACAACAGCATATACCTTATGCAGCGAGGGGGCTGTGGTTACAGCTTTGAATCTTTCACACTCACCCATATTCGACACAGCCCTTAATTTTCTGGGATAAGACTCAACAAGAGAGGAGACAAAAGGTGATGTTCTTTTCAATGTTGAAGATGAAATCAGGCAAGGTTCCTGGTGATCACTGGCATCTAATCCTGGAGAAACAATATTTCTGCACTTATTTTCAGGCTCATCTTTGGAACTGTTAGAAATCAAGCTAGACTTCCCAACTGGTGACTTGACAGATCCCTGAAAGAAGTATGAACAAATATCAGGACATTGAATTAAATTTACGAGTACTCAAGGAATCTCTATAAATAGATCAGATATTCAACCATAAAGAAAGTAATCAAGCTTTGGAATATTAGCTAAAATTAAAAATTAAATCATAAGCAAAGCTGTATTATTTATGTTGAACAAATGGAAATTTACCTTAGACTTGACCACCCATTGACCATTTTGAAAAGTCTGGCGTGCCCTCATGTTTACCTTGAGCACCGTTAACTCTTTGCAAGATACCCACAGTCTTACCAGGTAGAAATCTCCATCAATGAATTTCAAAACAGTAGCTGCTCTCCAAGAACCGAAATTGTAAACCTCCACGTGATCATTAGCTACCCAACTCCCAATACCTTTAACAGGAGGGGGAGATGGTCTGATGGCCTTTCTTGAAACTCTCTCTATGCTAGCTTCACTTGTTGTACTAGAACGGTCATACTGAACACTGTAGGTGTGCCCATTACCAGAAATTATTCGTGCACATCGCCATTCCACACTAAGTCCATCGGTATTGCCAGGGATCTCCACTTTAATTCCCTTTCTCAATCTCATGGTGATGACTACTCCAACTCAGACACGAATCTGTGGCATTAATACTCGTACGTTAATATCACAGAAGAAAAATCACAAAATTGTTTATATCAGATACCCTAGAAGGATTATAGATTATCTTCCTATACAACTCCAAGAAAATATTCAACAAATTTTACCAAAGATGGAAATAGAATCAAATTTAAGGTTTTAAACAGCCCACGACGGTAGCAAAGTTAGGGTATACCGAATCTATATCGCAATTCAGACCACGATTGTGGATGCATAGATTGCATTTGTCAGCAATTTCTCACGATAAAACCATGACAAAAACAAAAATTCAAAAACCTTGACCGGTGTTGCGAATCACTAACTAATCAGGCAAGTGTGTCAATCGAATGAATTCATAAAAATCAAACTTACTGCTATGCTCAACAAAATAAATCTCCGAAAAAATTTGCAACGAAAAAAAAAACTACATTGAATATTGTCAACGCGATTAATTGAAAAGTAACTAAAATCTTAGAATAGCTACAATTCATAGAAGCGGACTACATAAAATAGACCAAATAAACTGGAAAGGGAGGTAACAGGATCAAAATTTAAAAGCAGGTATCGCAATCGAAGCAGAAACGTTTAAATTGTAAAAAGTGGCATGAATCGAAACAGCTCTAATAAATGAAGATGGTGAAAAATTACCTTTATCGACGATTCACGATGCGAGATCGCTTACAACCTCTGAACTAATCGCTGCGCCTGTAAGTACCTTTGATTTTTCGAAGGGGAAGAGTATTGAAAAATCGAACAAATTAGGGTTTCTAAGAATTTATCGTCAAAAATGGCATAATTGTGCAATTTATGGGCGCACTGGAGATAAAAATAGCCATATGGGCCGCAATGGTTTGGGCCCATATAATTTGTACTTTTTAAGAAAATAAATATCAAATTCATTTGCTATATAAGTTATGTTTACTATATAAGAAATAAGTTTTGCTTACTATATAAGAAAATAACTAGTTTGTTAATTTAATATTGATTATTAACAATTTTTCTATATATATTTTTTACTGAAAGTAAGAGCTATACCCAATATAAACAAGTAATTCTAAAATATACGCAAAACTAAAGTGACCCGTGCTATACTAATTAATATTAGAAGATAGTATCTGATAAATGTTAATTAGTTAAGATATTTAACATATTTAAGTCACTTTTGTTTTACATATTTTGTAATGTTATCAGTGATGCCCGTGACATCTCAACTCTATTTAGTAAATAATGTAATTAAAAATCATTGTTGTTGTAACTTTTAAGATAATAATTATTCAAGAGAGCATATATCTTATTTATCTATTATCTATTATCTATTATCTATTATCTATTATATCTTACCTATCTTATTTATCTATTATCTATTATATCTTACATATCTTATTTATCTATTATCTATTATATATTACATATCTTATTTATCTATTATCTATTATATATTATATATTTTATTTATCTATTATGTATTACAAGAAACGGTTTTGCAAAGTGAATGGATGCAACGTGATAACCCAATTCTTTTACTGTCAATATGTCACTAAATTATTTTATTTTTAATTCATGAAATATATAATTATGTTAATTAATTTAATTATTTATTTACTTATAAAACATTTAATTATGATTTAAAATTTTAAAAAATCAAAATTTATACCTATATATAAAGAGATTCCCCTCTTTAACTCATTTTTTTTATATTTTCAATTTTACCCTTATATTAATATTTATTTTATTGTTTTATTTTGGACATTTTAGTTATTTTTTTTAAAGCATTTAATAAATAACTAATTACTTTTATATTTAATTGAAAACTGTTTTTCTTTTTTATTTTTAAAACTAATATTCTATCATTTTTGTAAAAAAAGATACCAATTTTAAATTTTGGATGTGAAGTAGTTTATTTACCATTTTGTATTGGTTTTTTACCCATATCTTCACCTCTCTAAAAATCATAATTGTTATTCCTTCTTATCATTTGGTTTCTTGTTCTTTATTTGTAAAAAAACACGAATCACTATGACTCAAAATGTGATTGATATGGATGGAGATGTCAACGAGGAACAAAACAACTTATTCTTCTTCACTACATCCTTCTTCATGGATCACATATTATTCTCATCACCAATGTGGCATGGAAGCTTCTCCAAATTTGACAATAGAATTTTGAGTTTATGATTTCTAACGTGATCTTTCTCGCACGAGGCATGGAAGAGGTTCGTTGCATTACGAAAGATTGAATCTTTGTAACTTGGATTTGTAATGGTAATCTGTTGTTTATCTCGCCTTTCGCAACCAAACCTTTAAGGTCATTGATTGGGGGCGGTGCTCACACTCTCTTCTGGCTTGCAGGTTCGCTTACTATTCCTCTTTATCAAATTGATCATTCTTTCATTTCTTTCTTTATTTGTTTCCATTAAATTAAGAATTATTAATAAATATAAAACATTGAATCATTTTTTCTTTATTGTTGTAGTAAAATTATGACTTTAAAATTTTAACCATAAAAAAAAAATTGCGGACAGCAGGCACTTGACATGAACGTATGTGTTTCTACTAGTAATAATAATGTTGATATAAATATATTAATCTTATTTTAAATTAAAAAATATTATAAGATTCATTTTAGATAAATGCATGTAAATAAAACCATGATTTAAATTTCATAAAACATGAATATATGTGATGAAATTATCTACAAATATAAATACCTATATACTGTGTTATTTTTTTATTTCTTTGTTTTATGTGTGAAATGATATATTATTAATATTCTTTTATTTATTTATTTATTCACTTTCAATAGAAGGGTAAATACATGAGAGAAACAATCATACAAACTAATTATATAACAACTATCATAAATATAATGTTTATGTTTGTAAAGTTGATATATTATCATATGTTTAACCTCAAGTTCGTTGAGATAATATCATTAGGGTCAATAATTGTATTTGATGCAATCTTCGTTTTAGAGCTTAGAGTCCCATCACGATTTTGCTCTTAAAATGCGTCTTAGAGGATTAAAGGAGGAAGATGTATTTAAATTGTCCTTATCCTTGACTCCTAAGTGATGTTGGACTATTGAGTGTACATAACATTAATGTTCCAACCTCAAGTTCGTTGAGGTGACATCACTAGGGTCAATTGTCGCATCCGGTATATTGTTCACTCTGAAGCTCATAACTTCGTTATGATTATATCATCAAAAGGTACCTTAGAGGATCATGGAAAAAAATGTATTTAAATTGTCTTTATTGACCTCTGAACGATGTGAGGCTATTTAGTGTACCAAAACATTAATTATATATATATATATATATATATATATTATTCTATACTTAAAACATTAATATATTTTAGTTAAGTTTATTCTAATAATAATCATATTAAAAATGTATTTATTTAGTCAATTCTATAAATAAATAAATAAAAGAACATAGAATTAAACATCTTTCATCTTCTATTGAGTGCAAGTGTAGATGTTTGAAATGATTGAAAATCTAAATAAGTTATTTTTGTACTAATTTGGAATATTTAAATTTATACTTATATCTAACACTTGCTATGAATAGCTTTGAAACTTAAAATTGTTTAAAGATGTCTTCATTATTATTTGAATTTTATTTATTTCGTTCATGTAAATCCTTCTTGTAGTTAGACGTGTTTTATGCAATTTGAATTCTTCTATAGCCTCTGTATTTAATTAAATCATGACTTCAAATAAGTTTACATCTTTAATTTTAACCTGGTTTATTTTTTGATAAAAAAATTGATTAATTATGTAATTCATATCTCTCTCTTTATATTAGAGACAACAATCCAATTTGTTAGAATTATCCTAATATTTATATTTTTCACTTTTCAATTATCTTAAATGTAAAACTGCTTGTATAGATGGATTTAGGCAAATAACTGATTCCATTCTAAATTCCTATTACATATAACATGAAAGTGGCTCTGGTGCACCTGTATCAAAAACTTTTGTTCCTATTCACAAATCTTATGAAAATCTTTTGAAAATTATTTTTAAACATACTTCTAACATACAAAAAATAATCATTCAATAGTAACTAATTTAAAACAACAAATAACTAATTACTACATTAACTAATTTTAAGAATAATAAATAAATAATTAATATATTAAACAAAATAAATATTACCTTATAAACTAAAATATTATTAGTATTTAAAATAATTTTTATTATTAATAAAAATTATAAATAATTTATAAATTAATTTTTAACATTAGCTACTAACTATTTTATATTCTAAATTAATCACTAATTTATAATAAAAGATTAATTCATTTATTTGGTGAATTTAAAATTCTTCAAAATGTATAGGTGGACAGATACACTTATTAAAAATTTAAATTGATGGTCTTTCACAATTTATAGGTGGACAGATACACTTATTAAATGATTTATTTTGGATTTAAATGTTTTATTTTGAATATTGCTGTGAAAATATATTTTTCTGTCTAGCCGAATAGTGTTTTTTTTTCTTCTCAATATTAGTGTGTTGGCAGGAGCACGAGACCAATGAGAAATGACAAAGATATATAGATTAAATGTGTTACAGCCCCAAGAGTAGGACAAAAATCTAAGCCATTTCCAATGCTAATGAAACATTGAAACTATCTCTATATATACATAATTTACATAACCAAAGATGTAGGGTTTAAGTTTAAGCTTCTTAAATACTTCAATTTAAAGCCTAAAAAACTTGGGTGGTTGAAAGGTGGTACTGAACACGAGATGTCGTCAGTAATATCATCATCCTCGTCTCGTGTTTTTGATGCCATCAATGAATGTCTGTTCCTGGTTCAATCAGACTCAACTGAAGTTCAAGAGAAAGCTCTTCAAATGCTGGCTTCCATCACCAAGGTCAGTTCCCAGAACAGAACCTCACTAGCTCAAACAGAAGGAGCCATTCCAACAATAGCCACACTAACAAACTCTTCCTCCCCCATCATCCAAACACTTTCTCTATTAACCCTCTTCAACCTATCCCTCAACCCAGATCTGAAGCAATCTCTTGCTGACATGGAAACCATTTACTACCTCAACTCCCTCATCACCAACTCATCATTTTCCCTTGACTCCTCCAAATTGGCCTCCTCGTTGATTTGCAGCTTGGCCATGCATGACAAAAACAAGGCCAAGTTTGGGGTGGCAGGCACAGTTCAGTTGCTAGTGAAAGCAGTTGAAGGGTCTCGTGGTTCTGATGCGCACCACCTTCTGAGTTCTCTGGCTGAGCTTGTTCATTTTCATGGAAACTGCACTTTGGCAGTGCGAGCCGGGGTAGTGGCAGTGCTACTTAAGGTGGTGAAGGGTACTGATAATGAAGACCTGGCAGGAACTTCTCTGGCTGTTCTTAGTCTCCTTGCGAGGTTTGATGAAGGGTTGAATGGTTTGAAGAAAACGGATGAGATAGTTAGGGTAATGTTGAATGTGTTGAAGGGTAGGTCTTTGTTGAGCAAGGAGGGTGCTGCTGATATCCTTATCCGTCTTTTTGATGACAGTGAAGACTGTGTCACTGAGGCTTTGATGCTGCCGGAATTTTCAACCGTCTTGGCTGATCTTTGTGTGAGGGGTTCGGTGAGAGTTCGTGACAAGGCGGATTTGTTGATGAAGAAGATGGCACAGGTGAGCTTGGACTCTGATATGGACGTATGCTCCCTCCATGCTTAACTTGCCAAGCTTTTATTTTGCAATTTATAAGCACCAATCAATATGTGTCACTTTTAGATTGAGTATTACCAAGTATAAAATTGTGGGACAAATTGATGGGAAAAAATGTGTTCACATTTTTAAATAGGTTAAATTATTATTATTTTCTTTAATTTTACCCTTTCTTAATTTATAAATTACGCATTATAATAGTGATATGAAGGTTTATTGATGATGGGGTTATTTTTTTTTTTTTTTATCAAAATGGTGTCCGTTTAAAAAAAATTATAAATTTAGGTAAGTCGTGCCTAATTAGTACTATTACGAAGTGAACTTTAAGCCTAAGTCAACCCCATAAAACCGACTCATACGGTTGAGGTTTGCACCCACTTATATACAAGCTCACGCCGAGACTGCCAACTCGTGCGTGGGACTATATATTTTTGGTGGTCCGATAGTGGCCCGATAGCGGGTGGCACAATAGGCCTAACACAAACACTCGCTAGGATAGGCTCAAAATGGCTCTGATACCATATTACGAAGTGGACTTAAAGCCTAACTCAACCCCATAAAACCGGCTCAATGGCGTGAGGTTTGCACCCACTTATATACAATGAAAGGCTCTAATCTCTAGTCGATGTGGGATCCCCAACAGGTACGACTTCATATGCAGAAGTCGTACCAATTAGGCACGACTTCTGCCATGTCATACTGAAGTCGTGCCAACTTGGCACGACTTTTGCCCTGTCATACTGAAGTCGTACCCATGTTGATTATTTTCCGCTTTAAGTCAACATTTTTAAACCTCTTATTGAAATTGGATGCTATATAGCGTATGCAATACACTGAGGTTAAACCATCTTCGGAAGCAACTTCAGGAGATTGTAATGCTGATAATATTGTTGTTCCTCTATCAGTAATCATGCATAAATTTGACTGAGGTGTGACATATGCTCGTAACAATTGGAAAAACCATATAAGGGCTTCCTTTGTTTCACCTTCAACAATGGCGAAAGCTAATGGAAAAATGTTTTGGTTCCCATCTTGACTATAATAATGATTGATACACATTTTTTTATTACCATATTTAAAATTATATATAATAATGATTGATAGAAATTAAGTAATACGAACAAATATTTTTACAGATTCTTAAAATATTAAATATTAAATAAAATTAGACACATTTTTCTATTATCATATATAAAATTATATATAATAATGATTGATAGAAATTAAGTAATACGAACAAATATTTTTACAGATTCTTAAAATATTAAATATTAAATAAAATTAGACACATTTTTTTAATATCATATATAAAATTATATATAATAATGATTGATAAAAATTAAGTAATACGAAAAAAATTTTTTACAAATTCTTAAAACATTAAATATTAAATAAAATTAGACACACCTATTTTATTATCATATATAAAATTATATATAATAATGATTGATAAAAATTAAGTAATACGAAAAAATATTTTTACAAATTCTTAAAACATTAAATATTAAATAAAATTAGACACACCTATTTTATTATCATATATAAAATTATATATAATAATGATTGATAGAAATTAAGTAATACGAAAAAATATTTTTACAGATTCTTAAAAGATTAACCATATATAAAATTATATATAATAATGATTGATAGAAATTAAGTAATACGAAAAAATATTTCTATAGATTCTTAAAATATTAAATATTAAATAAAATTAGACACATTTTTTTATTATCATATATAAAATTATATATAATAATGATTGATAGAAATTAAATAATACGAAAAAATATTTTTACAGATTCTTAAAATATTAAATATTAAATAAAATTAGACACATTTTTTTATTATCATATATAAAATTATATATAATAATGATTAATAGAAATTAAGTAATACGAAAAAATATTTTTACAGTTTCTTAAAACATTAACCATATATAAAATTATATATAATAATGATTGATAGAAATTAAGTAATACGAAAAAATATTTTTATAGATTCTTAAAATATTAAATATTAAATAAAATTAGACACATTTTTTTTATTATCATATATAAAATTATATATAATAATGATTGATAGAAATTAAGTAATACGAAAATTTTTTTTTACAGATTCTTAAAACATTAAATATTAAATAAAATTAGACACGCCTATTTTTATTACCATATAAAATTATATATAATAATGATTGATAGAAATTTATTAATACGAAAAAATAAATTATATATAATAAATTAATTAATACGGGGCAGAAGTCGTGCCAAGTTGGCACGACTTCAGTATGATAGGGCAGAAGTCGAGCCAAGTTGGTATGACTTCAGTATGACGGGGTAGAAGTCGTGTCAAGTTGACACGACTTCAGTATGACAGGGCAGAAGTCGTGTCTAATTGGTACGACTTCTGCATATGAAGTCGTCCCAATTAGATACGACTTGTCTAAATTTATAATTTTTTTTTAAACGGACACCATTTTGGTAAAAACTAAAAAAAATAACCCAATCATGGTCAATAAACCTGATATGAATTTAAGGGTTCCAGAGATACAATATAATTCAGTACAAGAGGTACCGTGTAATTTATCCGAGCAACATTGATTTAGTTTCTAAAATTAAGATATTATAATTTAGTTCCAAAATTTGTAACAAAATTAATTTCATTTCTCAAAATTGATAAGTTATACCGTTACTTTAATCCTTTCAGCATTAACTGACAATGATTTTATCTTCCAAAATTATAATAATAAATAAAATTATTAATACTAAATAAATATTCCATGTATTATGCTAACTTATCCAAAAATACTGTCACTACTTTGGGTAGTGCAGTACCTCCTAGTAGGCCTTCTTGACCCTCGCTGGCATTCTACATTATTTTTCGATTTACACCACATTTTTTATTCTTTACACTTTCTAATTTGTTTTTGAAATTTTAGAGGTTACTCGTCCTTCTCTTTACACCTCCATTTTAAAAAACTTTCAAAGTCTCTCTTCACACCCCACTCGCTCATATTCAAACTCCCCAATCCTCATATATGTAGCACAGACACTCACATGGATACTGATATGACACAGACACAGATACGGAGATACTTAAAATTTCTAAAATGTAAGACACGGGGACACGAATCTATATATTATATAATTATGAATTATATAAATTGACAATAAAAATTTATGTGTACAAGTATGTTCCAGATTATTTTTCGGAGCGAAAAGATGTTTTTTCATAATTGGTTCACAATAATTTGTTTCTTAGTTTTATAATCATAATAACAATTTATACAATAAAATTTGAATTTTGAGAAAATTAATGTATTTTTCTTTTTTAAAATTGTGTTAAAATCGTACTATAATTGTCAGAAATCTAACAAATACTTTTTGAATTTGACAGTTCACAGATACGTGTCCTACAGATGTCATACGAGTGTCGGTGTTCGACACAAGTATCGGACACCGACTCGCCATTTAAGAGGAGTATCAAGCTTCATAATTGTTACTCTTTGTCTCCCATTGTCCTTCTACGTTAGTTGCCACACCTCATTTCTTTCTATTTTAGCACAATTTATTCATTACTTTTTGTCTTCAATTTGAAAAAAAAAATAGTATTCTTAATAGGTAAAATTATTTTTCAGTATATATTCAATTAAGATATACAACATAATCTTTTGTTGTTGCTTCTGTTTACAACATTCACAACATCAACTAATTTTTGCTGTGTATTTGGTCAATATATCAATGAAAACTATTTTTTATAATGTAGTCATATATCATTAAAACTACTGTTGTTTTACCATAGACTTAAAAAAAGTAAATTAAGGAAAGAAACTGAGTTAAATAAGAAGGAATGTAGAAAAGAAGGAATAGAGAAAAAGTGGACAGTAAAAACATGAAAGAGATCCACATAAAAAGATACGGAGGATGGTGAATGAGTTACTATAAGAATTAAAATTAAATTTAGTAATTAAAACTTTGATAATTAATTAAATACCAAATTATAAACTATTTATTAATAATAAAAATTAGTTTATATGTTAATAAAAAAAATAATCTTTAAAATAATATATAATTTAGTTAATATAACAATTAATTATTTTTTATTTTTAAAATTAATTTTTTTAATAATTTTTAGTAAGAGTGAAGAAAAAAAATATTCAATTTAATTTTTTATCATATTAAAAATAAATTTGAAATTTAAGTCAATCTTATAAAATCAAATTCATGATATCTTTATCCACTTATATCCTATCAATTATCATGCTCTTGTTCCATATTAATTTATCTCACAAATGTAGCGGTCTTAAATGAAATTTAGACAATTTCAATTTTAAATAAACTTCTTTCACTAACAAAATTATAACAATAGTTGGTAATACGATATGAGTAGTATACTCAAAAAACAATTTAATCGAAATAAATATTGTTTTCTAATATAGTGTTGCTTTGTCTTTTTTTTTTTTTGACAAATTGAATTCTAAAATTAAATTGAAAACATTAAAATTATAATACTTCCCAAAGCTCAATTTTTAAAGATTAATACGATACTCACTTTTCCTAAATTTGATGACTAAGTTAAAGAATAAAAATTAACTATAGATTTTTAAAGTATTTAAATAGGCCGTGGAGAGGACAGTTAGATTAATTAAATATGCACAGAAATAATATAATATTTAAAATAAACATAAAATCTCCTCACAAATAATATTAAATTGATAATAAAAAAATTAAGTGCGTAATTATTTGTTTGGAAGCTTAGATCATTGGGCCTCATACTCGGCCGAAAGCACCCGTGACCACTGTCCGTTATGGTATTCGCTTTAAAATTTTGGAAATTTATAATTATTGATTAAAAATGAACTATTTAAAAGCATAATCAATTTATAATTGTGGATTAAAAAATGAACTATTTATAATTATTATTTTTGTTTTAAATAAAGTGAATGCGTATGAATATAAATATAGTGTTGGAAGAAATAAAAGTTGTCCAACATCCAATATATTCTATTGCAAAGCAGCAACAACCCGTAATAACTTTTTTGAAGCCTACCTCCCACCTTTTTCAACCCTAGCCCACTCAGAAAAAAACAATATTTTAATATTGTTTTTATTATTAATAACTTAGATAGCAATAAAATAAAATAAAATATATGCCTGAAGGAACTTGTGTAAGTGGCATACAGAATATCAACGACGTGATAATAGTTTTAAATCTCCATAGATTCCCGACACACACCATTTCAAAATACTAGCTGGAATTTCTGCTTTCGAACTGTTCACAGACACTGCATCTATTTTATTTTATTTTATTTATATACCTATCTTACACCATCAACACCACTAGGTTTAGGTTATTAATTAAAAAAATCACAACTTATTTTACTCATTCTGGGGCTTCGCATCACTTCACTTCTTAAAACCCTTCTTTGTAGGGTTAATCTTTTTATAGCATGATATTTAATTATTTCTATTATTTCATTTAATATTTTTATTAGTTTTTTTTTTCTGTCTGAGATGGAAAAAAAAAATATATATATATATATATGTAGAAATTCATTTTGAAAAAACAAGTTCCATATATCCCTTCTCCGCGCCCAAACCTACTTTACTTTTAAACAGTCAACCATGAAAAGAAGATTGTCGATTTATCGAATGTTTCTGTCTGAGAAAACGACAAAACTTCATCACACTTTAATGTACTTTAGGTATAATTTGTACCTTTCTTATAGTAAACCGATACTTATTTTAATAATTAATATATACAACTAAATGGCCAAGACAATTAATAATTAATTTTCCAAAGTAATCACTCTAATTATTTTAACTAAAAGCATTCTGAATTCAAGTAAAAAGATTTAAATGCTTAATTTCAATTATTTTATCACAAAACAAATTTAACAAAACTGAAAGGAATGCATAACGATGACTATATTTTAAAATCACCAATGGTGTGAAATCTGTTTAAGCTAAAAAAAATGTCAAAAACATTAACAAATTTAATAACCTTCTTACATAATCAGTTTAGTCCAAGAAAGATAACTTTGATTTTATTTATTTAGCTTTTAGTTATTCAAACTTAGTTCTAAACTGAAACCCAACTTTAGTACTATTGGTTCGTCAATAACTTGCCTATTTCACACTTCATTCAATAATTAACAAAAAAAAAAGCGTAATAAAATTTGATTTATATAGGTTACTAAATATATTCATTAAAACTAAAAAAATGGCTTCAAAAGTGCTGACTATGGACATTTTTTTTTCTTCATGTTTATATTTTCCTTTTGTTAATTTATAAAATTAATGTTTGTAACGATTAAAAATAAAGATCACACAATCACGAGAGTCATCAAGAAGAAGTCAAAATTTGTGATGATTTAGTATGATTAACTCATATCGCGTATTAATAAATAATAACGACCATATGATTATATAAGATAAGAGTTATTTATCTATGTTTATGTATTGTTTACGATTATGTTTATTCAATATATAATAATTCTATATAGGTATATTCAAAATCATATATACTGAATTTTAATTTGTATTATAAGTAATAAAATATCAAATATTAATCACAAAGAATAATGAAATAAACCCTGAATATATTTACATAATTCAGACTAATACGAGTTGCATTGTTACATCTAATACTAATTATAGATAAACTAGTCAGATTAAGTGTTTTTTTTTTAAGATTCATCTAGCAAATTGACTTCAACACGCAAGTTTCTTCCAATAATACATTCAAATTTTGCAACTATAGTTTCGTTTAACAAATTATTTCCCATTCAAAGAATTACCAAAATTATTGGATTTTTTTTTCTTTTTTGTTTTCACCCCCAAGTTCCTTTGCATAATTTTATTCATTTATCAACATCAAAATACTTGAATTCAATGCATCAAAACTTACTATTATAACATCTAATATTTTTTTTCCTACTTTATTTACAAACTAACAGCTGAAAAATATAAAAAAATATTCAAAAGTTAAAAAAATCAATGAAATTCACATCAAAATGGAATAATTTAATAAATGAGTTAGTCATTTACTATGAATAGAGATAAAAATACTTCGATTATTGGACAACTATCTATAACTCAACGTACATTAAATTAAACTTAGATATATTTTTTTTTCTTTTCTAAAAATTGTGTTGTGTGTGGACTTTCATAAAATTCTATTTTTTATAAATTTTCTTTATAACATAATATTAACTCATATATATATATATATATAAAGTATTTTTTTTAAATTCAACTTTTATATAAACTAATTTTAGTTTATAACAAAATTATTTCATATTTCATTATTATTTATTCAAGTGAAATAATTTATAAAAAAAAAATAAGTATTCAATGTCTTTAAAATAATTATTCAACATAAATACTAAAAAGAAGGAAAGTCTTAGATTGTTAAAAAGGTTTTTTAAATGGCTTATTTAAAATAACTATAAACAATTATTTTACATTATATAAATTTATTATAATATATTAAAACCATGCATTTATTTATCTTTCTTAATTATTAGTATGTTACCCAAATTGGGAAAGTTAGATTCATATGGAAGAATAAACTTGTATTTTCTTTAAGAATTTTGTTGAAAATTACTATTTTTAAATAAATAAATTCTTTTACTATATTGTATATATAACAATGTAATATATATTCTTACAAAGTGAAAGTTTATTATCCGTCCTCTTTTAAGTATTAGGTTTCGATTTCTTGATCTTTATCTTTTCACGCATTTCTCTTTATATAAGAATAGTATAAATGTATTCCGACACTTAAATTAGTATCAAGTAGATAATAATATTAAAATTTTGTCATCTTATTTTTTATTGAGGGAGTTAACTCCTATATATAATTATTATACTAGACATTAATATAATTATTTATTGGACATGAATGATTAAAGTTTCATCCAATATAATTCAAATATTTATAATTATCTTATGAAAATGTTTATTTCGTATTATCTATTAATTTAATTATAACGTTAAATTATAATTTAGATGTGTACAACAACTTGATTCTCAATGTATTAAGATGTCGAGAAAGTATTGATGTTTGAGACATGCTCAGAACCAATAATTTTATATATATATATATATATATATATATGTGGTGAGAAGGCATATCTTAAAAGTAATATAAAAAAAATAATCATCAACAAGTCAGACGAAAATATAATAATTCTACCAATTTTGTAACGATCTCTTGATAACTCTCATCAAATTTTTAAAAAATGAAACTATATTTTTAAAGATAAAATTCAAATATTTTTTTAAGTCAGATTCAAAACTCACAAAACTCTTACCCACTTACAAAATATTAATATTTGTAATAAAAAAAATTTAAAAAATAAAAAATGTTCTTAATGAAAATATAAGAAAAATGCAAAATATTAAAATAATTTTTAAAATTAAAAAAAAAAATAAAAAAAAATAAATATTTAGTGGGGTGTAGAATGAAATAATGAGTGTCAAAAAATCATTTTCCTTTTATACACATATATTCGACATCACTAATTTGTCTCTACCCATATATTTTAAGAATTAACTAAAAATGTATATTTTAAAATGAAGTAACCCATAAATACGTTTCCAAACTTTCTGTGTATTTATTATTTCTAAACTAACCTGACTAATAAAGTAAAAATATTTACAATAATGAAGGAGATTATCATGTGGCAAGATCTATTTTGGAGTTAATTTAAAAGGTTAAATTTTTGAAAAAATCTTGGTATTTTGAAAAAAAAATTGAAACTTATTTTGTAGTTGTCTCGATTTACTATGGTATTCTGTAAAAAAAATAGTTTTTGTAAATAATTACATGTTGATAATAAAGTTTCATAATTTAGTAGATAATATTATATATATATATATATATATATCATAGTTTTATACTCATGATATTGATGTTATTTAAATAAATTCATTCACAATTTTTCATCATTTCGATAGGCATTGTTAAAATGATCTAATATGGAGTGTGATTTTTTTACCACTTATTATACGCAAATGAAATATTAACCAATTATGACTAAATTTCAATTATAAATATAGTTTATTTTTCTTAGCTGATTTTTTTCTTATCTGCATAACTCAAATTTAAAGATTGTGTCTGAGATTTTCAAACTTAATTTCACTTAGACTAAGGTAATGCTAATGGAAGTGCATTTTATACGCTACTTTTGTAAAGGCTGAAAAAGAAACATCTCTTAAATATTGAGTGGAATGTTCCTTTCGATATATCATATTTTAAATGTATTTCTAAATAAATTTTAATAATAACTGGTTCAGTTATTTGAGTATGGTATATTAATTATTATAAATTCTTCATACGCGTTTAATTTCCTTGAATAAAAAAAAAGATTTTAATAAATTTTGAACATAAATAATCAATAACTAAACCTAATTCATATCATAATTTAATTGTCAATCATAGCTTTAAAATACAATTTATGTACACAAATATTTATTTATCATACTTTTAAATGTAATATTGTATAAATATTCAAATAATTTATCGAATATGAATTTAAATTATATAAAAGTGATTTAGTGCAACATATAAGTTGAAATAGTGGTATATTTTACTTATAAATTCTATATGATATAACTAAACATAATATTAAATTTAATGTGTCATGGAAAAAATTGGATTGTACCAATTTTACTTCATGTATGATACATAATCTCAATCAAAATAAACTTAAATAGAAAGATATTATTTTACATCAGTTTAAATTTTTTTAAAATTTCTTCAATTTCTCACACTGATCCATATTTTAATAAAAAAATAATCTTCCTTTTACTTTTGAAAGTTATAATTTGGAGTAATTCACTTTTGAATAAACACATTCCGATTCATTTAAATAAACAATTATTTCATCAAAATTTCAGAGTAAATAAATAGAAATTAAGTTTAAGTATATGTTAAGTGTGAATGTGATGATGAGTAGCAAGTAAGGGGCATTGTGGTCAAGAAATGGTTGTAAGAAAATAAGCATCTATTTCTATATGCTTGGGGCTTTGTGTTGTAAGTGTGAAGAGTGAAGAGAGAAGTAACAAAACCATAAGAGCTGGGGAAAGTCGTGGGAACGAGGAAGCCAACAAGACAAATCAAGGAGAAAAGAAAAAAGCTCTTGTGCTTTTTTGGGTTTGTTTCTCACCAGCTAGAGTTGTTTAGGTTTGTGCAAAGAACAAAACTTTGCTCACTTTTTTCCATTTCCTTTTTCACCTTTCAATCTTCTTTTTCTTTTAATTTCTTTTTATGTGTAAGATTCTGGTATATATGTGTATATATTATCATATAAACGAGAAATGTACCGTCAAGTTCATACCACCAACTATGAATGACATCATTCCATAGTAAAGGTTTCAACTTCATTTACTTAATGCTATTTTGCACATAATTTCTTTTGGAAAATTCAAGATGGCAAATGGCTGAAAAAAATGGATTTTTATAATAACCAAATATTCTTATTGTTGTCTTAGGCCAAGTGCTTTCCTCGCTTTATTCAATTTCTATGAGAATAGATTCTCCAATCTTATTCTCTTTGTGTATTACAGAGTAAAATACTTGCCTTGGCTCCTTCTCTGCATTTTTGTGCTACATTTATTGTGGATTCTTGCTCACAAAAGGTTTAAGACTTTTTTTAAAAGAAGATTTTTTTGGCTGCATCCGTTTCTATCTCCTTTTCTTAAGTGCCTTTCACTTTCTGTCAATTTTCAACGAGATTTTAGCTAGTGTTGTAAGCAGGGTAGCTGATGCAGATTCATTCATATTTTTATTTTCCATTGCCACCCTCCCATTTGGGTATAAATAGAGATTGCTGATGTTGGTGCTCTTCATTGCAGAAGCTCATCTTAAGCATTGTGGCAGTGACCTGAGCATTTAGCTGTTTGAGTAGAAAATATGAGCTACAACAGCTCCTCAATGACTTCTGGTCTGTTGTGATTCCACATTTCCATTCCTTTTTTCCTGCACTCTGCATTTATTGATTTACTAGTGAACCTTTCTAGCTACTATATCATCCTGGATTTCTGGCATTTTTCAAATGAACTTTACTGCTGCCACGTTTCAGGTAGTGGAAGTTCTAGAAGGGCATTTGAGTTTGGGAGGACCCATGTGGTCAGACCTAAAGGGAAACACCAGGCTACTATAGTTTGGCTACATGGCCTTGGTGACAATGGCTCGAGGTATATCGATAACTTGAATCTACTATACAGTCATATGGTTTAATGAGGGATGCTATCTTTATTAGAAGTGGAATACATCTCGCGATTTATTTAAGTGAAAAGTTTTCTTCTTTATGAGCTGGTTGGAAAATGAAATTAAAAGGTTATATTTTGAAAAATAAAGCTAATTATACTTAGCAATACACTCACATGTACTTTCTCAATAACCGCCCTTGTCAATTTGCATGCTTGAACAGTTTGGAGTGGGTGATGTTTGGAATTTTAATATTTGTATAGGTTTATTTCTTTTTTTCTATTGGCAAACTCAGTTGAGTGGATACCTTCTCTTCATGCTTGAGATTATGCTTTCAATGAAATGGTGGATTTGATTTCTTTTAATAAATTCAAGAGAGGGGGGGATAAGGGAATGCCAATATGTTGTCCTATCTTGGTGAAGTTTGTTTATTAAATAAGTTCCTAGACTCCATATCCTCTTTTGGGAGATTCTTGCCAATTGATTGACACAAAGGTACTAGCCACCAAAGTATTATAAAATTAATTTTACTTAATCTTCTAGCTTGAAAGTTTGCAGTAAAGGAAACCTAGAGATTTTTATATGCCAAAAAATAGAAAGGGGACCACTTGACTAGCTATGTTGTTACCAAAATTTAAAGTCATTAGGTACTAATCACCAAACAAAGATACAAATAGTCCCAATGCCTATGTAATAAACTCTTGATCTTCGTGAATTTTGAAATCAGGTTGATTAGGGCCTGTGTATTAATATGATGCAAATTATGCCATTTATTAATGTGTGGCCCAGAATTAGGTAGGGGTGATGTAATTCTAATGTGTATTTAATCTGCACTAGCATAATTCTTAGAACATAAATAGTCCTAAATTTTTTTAGTTTAACTTGTTTGTATAGCTAGTTAGATTAGCCTATGGTGAATAAACTGGACCTTTATTTTGTTTTGCAGCTGGTCCCAACTCTTGGAATCTCTTCCTCTTCCAAATGTAAGAATAAGCATACTTTGGAATTTTTTTCAATAGTTACTGTACATATAAGGTTGCACACCACATGCTAATATGCAATATTTGGAAAACACTTGGAATGCTTGAACGAGCTTCTCCATAGTTCCTTTAAGGAAAGAGGAATTAGAAGAAAAAAATAAATGTGACGTCTTCATAAGCTAAATTTAGTTCATGCATTAGTTAAAAATAAAAAGTTAGAGAAACTATGAGAAAGGTTCTACAAATTAACCAATGCATGAACTAATAGTTTATAAAAAAGACTAATTTCAATTTTCTTCTTATATTTCTCTTTTAAAAGGAGCTTATAAACAAGCTCATCCAAAGAGGGTCCTGTTACTCAATCAGTCACTATCTGTTTTCTTGTAATTTATGTTGCAGATTAAATGGATTTGCCCAACTGCTCCTACACGGCCTGTAGCTATATTTGGTGGATTTCCTTGCACTGCTTGTAAGATTCAATGCTTGAAATTATACGTAATTCACTTGCAAACACCATTGTTTGTTTACCATTTTCTTTTTTACTACAAAATTTGCTTCTACACTGCAGTATATTTGATGTAGAACTATGATGCCAGCTCCTTTTTAACTGTCAAGAATAGTCTAATTTGATTGAGGCATCTTACCAGGGTTTGATGTTGGGGAGATTTCAGAAGACGCTCCTAGTGATTTGGAGGGTTTAGATGCTTCTGCAGCACATGTTGCCAATCTTTTGTCAACAGAGCCTCCAAACAGTAGGTTTTCCATGATCACTCAAGAAACCTATTGATATGATCTGGCATTTGTTTTTTGCTCAAGGGTATATTTCATTAACGGAAAGGATCCCTGACATTATAATAGGTCATCTACAAGTTTTGCATGTGTCTCTCTTCTTGTTAATTTTTATATGGCCCAGCTTATTTAATATCTATCATGAGAAGATTGACACAAAACTTGCACATGACCTAGTCGTGTGAAATTTGAACACGAGAGGGTCCATTCTCAATCCACTACATTAACTAAATCTATAATAGGAAATGCCATAATGGAAAACATGATACTTGGTGCTAAGATCGCAAATACAGAATAAATCCCCATACTGACCGTTGCTCGTTTTTAATCTATGTTTTTACAATCTCCTTAGCCATATATATTGATGGGTACATGAAGTGAGCTATTGCTCATGACAATGTAAAGTGAAAGTAAAGGGTTTTCAGGTATTTTAGAAGTGTTCAATGAAATTATCAGAAATATTTGAATATTACTGAAGTAATCAGCATGTTTATGGTCTCTATATTCTTTTGTAGATTCCATATAATAATTCAACATAGTTATCCTGTAGAGAAATTCATTTTATTGATCATTCTTTGGCAAGTATTGGTTCTGTGAGTATTGTCTAATTACATGCATGTTTGGGGGAAAACAAGTATTGTAAAGGGATAGAGAATTTTTTAGTAAGGAAAACAACTTATTTTATCTTTTCACTATTTCCTTGTTAGTACATAGAGGAATGACAAGCACCACAATCATTTGTTTAAGTAGGAGCAGCAAAATATTCTCAATTTCATATTTATCTGCACAGAAATTGGTATGATGGTAGAACAAGAAAAATTACAAGCTTACGAGTCCATAGCTTAGTTTTGAAATAACCTTCCACATTTGCTACCAATAAGGTGTTTAGATTAATATGCTTCTACATATTGAGTGAAATAGTATTTAGTAAATCAATAAATTAGAGCACAGACAGTTATTCATTTATATTTTATTTGTGGGAATGTTTTAACTAAATTCAAGTTACTTGTAATTTACTTTAAATTCTACTGTTTAACGTACAGTCAAACTTGGTATTGGGGGCTTCAGCATGGGTGCTGCAACTGCACTTTACTCAGCTACATGCCATGTTTTGGGGCACTATAGGAATGGAAACATTTACCGTATCAACTTAAGTGCTATTGTTTCTTTGAGTGGCTGGCTTCCTTGTTCAAGGTTTGGTTTCTACCATTTGCCATAATGAATATGCAAATGATCTACTAATATTACACATCCACCAATAATTTCCTTCCTTCTCCTTGAGCTATACATTATGTAATCCACCAGAAGCTTGTAATTGATCCAGGACCTTGAAGAACCAAATTGAACAATCACGTGATGGCATAAGGCGTGCAGCATCGTTGCCCTTATTTCTCTGCCATGGAAAAGGTATTCATAAGTTCTATCCTGTATCATTATAGCTTAAAGTTCAAATTATTATCATTGGGAATCTTTTCCTTTCCAGTTTCCATTCAGAGGAGACCTATATTTGTTTTTGTAATCAATATTTCAGAATTAAACATCTTCTTGATACATGTATAGCGAGCAAATGCCTTGTAGGAGTCACTGTCAAAACTCTTGACCAGTACTTAATACTTAATGGGAAAGTGAACAGTTTTCACCTGTACAATTCATTGCTTGAGTTTGTACTGATTTTTCACATGTTGCACTTAGCAGTCTGAAATTCACCAGTTCTTGAATTCACCATGTCAAGATCTTCATTTGATTAAACTTTTTGACACTTTTTGTGAACTTCTACAATGGGAGCTTGTACAAGTTACTGCAGTATACTTTGCTTCCATTTTCTGTTGTAGTTCAGACTTAGAAGTGATATGATAAACTCTTGAATCATGGAGGATAGTCCTGATTTGATTCCTGATGAACGTTTGATTGTTTTTGCAGGTGATGATGTGGTTGCATATGAACATGGAGAGAGGTCTGCAATGACCTTAAGTTCAGCAGGATTCCCCAATCTTATGTTTAGGAGCTACAATGGGTATGGTGCTTTGTTGTGAAGGCTATGAGTTATGATATTTGTGGATGAGAAAAGTGTAATGAATAGTATACTGTTGGTTTGCAGGTTGGGTCACTATACAGTCCCTGAAGAGACTGATGAAGTTTGCAGGTGGCTAACTGGAAATTTGGGACTGGAGGGGTTTCGGTTGAACTAGAGAAGAAAAGTTGAATGAGCATAGTTTTATTTAGGCGAATGAAAGAGAATAGATAGTGGTATATTGGTAATGGTATAGCTGCTTCCTTCTCACTTTTATATTTTCATGCTACTAAATAAATGGTCTTAACCTTTAGTGCTTTGGATTTTGGAATGCGTTGGTGGAAGGACATGACTTGGATAGTTTCCTTTACACCCACCAAATTTTGTTTATTTCTTTCGGGCATGGATATGTTTCTTGCTTTCTGTATTCATATTTTCTCTTAAATAAAGTCAATTTTTAATTTTATAAGCAAATGTGACGAGGTTAACTATTTCCTTGGCCAATTCTTGGTTCAGTTATTTCAATTCTTAACAGACTAAACATTTCATCATTTTTTTGGGAATAAATCAGTGTTAATTGTGTAAAGAGTTCTATATTGTATAATTCAAAAGTATTTTCGACTTTCTGATGGCACAATTTGAATGATTTCCATTATCTTAGTTGTCTTCTTCAATATTATTCATCATCAAGAAGAAAACCCACCATCAAATATTGAGCTTTTTCATTAATGATGTCATCGTTTTTTTGGCTATTGTGACTTTTGATAAGGGGATTACGAACATTGAGTGCAACCTGAGCCACCACTAATCCATTTTTCAATGAAGAAAGTCGCATAATTTCTGAATTATATAATTCAAGAAAGATAAAATGAAAATTTTCATATTAATGAAAATATAGAAGAAATGTCTAGGAACAAATGTCCCTAAAAATGAAACAAAAATTGGGCTATTTATGATATAGAGTTTGTTTGGACCAAAAAGGATACTGGCCTAGTTATAGTGTTCTTTTATGCTCTTATCTTCAAGGATGTTTTCTTTTTTCATAAAATTCTTGCTAGCCAAATAAGTTCGTGGGTGGAGGAATGTGTGCATATTATGTTTTTAAAATATATAATTTAGGACTTTATCCAAATAATTTATGTCAATTTAAAAGAATTTCTTTTACTTAAATGTTAATAAGTTAACATTTTTTTTCTTCTTAAAAATGTTAAAATATTTTCGATTTTTTTTATCTGGATAAAATGGGTTAGTAAGCAAATTTATGAATTAGAATGTTTTTTTTTTTTCATTATGGGTCTATTTAGTCTAATGTTTGGCAAATTCTTCCTTCACCTTATCAATTTGAAGTTACACCCTATTATCTCAACTTACCCTTATTTAAATAAGTGAAATGATAAAAGTACTCATGCAAAATGACAAAAATAATCTTAAACAAAAGAGGACGTGCGGATAAAAAAAAATACTTTTGGAACCCTTCTCTAAAATACATTTCTAGATTTGGATTTTTGTAATACATTTTCAGATTTGGATTTTTGGAACACATTTTTGAATTGCAGAAATTCTTTTTTGGAATGCATTTTGAGATTTTGTGTTTTAGATTTTCTTTTTTAAAATGTAATTTTTGAATTTCAGATTTACTTTTTCAGTATTTTTTAAATTCTAGATTATCAATTCTGGAATAAAGGATAATTTTGAAATTTTTGAAAAGTGACAGAGTGCATGTTCAAATTGGTATGGTACAGGAAGAATTGTTGAATATTAAATATTTTGATTTTATTAATAAAGAATTTATTTTAAAATTAAATATTGAAATTTACTTTTTTATATATAATATTGTATTTATTAATTTTGAGTAAAGCAAACATACACTTACCTTGTTTACGAACACCCAAGAGACAATACCAATGTAATTGGTATAGAGTAGTTAACTAAAAGTAATCTTTAATTGATTATTATTAGTGAGATTTGAAAAAAACCCACAAACTTTACTATAGGTATAAATCCACCATTCAACAAAACCTATTCAAATATCAAATCGAAAATATTGAATACATATACACCAAAACGACGAGGATATTTGTTTGAGAAATATTTGAACACTTTCTTACTCATTTTTTTTAACATACTCTTATTAATTGAAATGTATTAATAATTTCAAAATTTGGTTTCACAACTTATTTAACGACTTTTAAGTCTCATTTTTTTTCTATCTTTATATAATAATCTTCTTTGTTGGAGTTTAAGTGAAAAAATTCCATTATTATTTTTACATGTACAAAATATTTCTATATATATATAATAAAAGAAGATGGACATTTGGGGACTCTCAGAGCATATTATAAAAGATATTGGAGGTCTAAAAAGTAAAAGAAAAGAGAAAACTTTTATCATTCTGATGGCGTCACTCATGTCTTTCTACCAACTCACGTGCATGCAACCATAAAAAACGAATTATATATATGTAGCTCTAATAATACATACATTCTTATTCTAATTAAATTTTCAAATATTCATAATTGGGTTTGTGTGTGTTGTACCATAAATCATATGAAGACAAATTCGGAAACAGTTAAAACTACTGTACTACATACGGTAATTTGTCGCTTTACATGATACTGTAAAACTGGAAATTTTCTCAAATCAAAGTGCATGTAATGTCTCTGTCTCTTCCTTGTTTTTTCTGCTATAACACTGATATAACCAAGTATATGTACACACACTCACATACATATACATAATCTGTGTTTCTGATATTCTGATATAAATTTGAAAATTGTTGATGTGTAGGAAATGAGAATAAAATAGATAGATATATCTGTTGTTTGTGGTGTATATGTATATATATATATATATATATATATATATATATAATAAGATAAGATTAAAAGATAAAGTAAAGATTATAGAGAAGTATACGTTAGATGGGTTTGGTGATGCATGGAAGCATTTCCCAATAAGAGAATCGAATCAGTACTCTCCCTCCCCTTTCTTTTTGCTTTCACAGCTTGCTACAGCCTTCTTTACCATTCCCCAAGAAAAATGGTGGGTGATTTCTATTAGTTTTAAGATTTCCTTCTTTTTATTTTTTTTGGGGTTTTTCGAGCTATATGTTTTTCCCTCTTTGCTGTTATTCACTGTAGCTAATCTCCTTTCTTTCTCACGGAGAGAGAGAAGGAAAAAAGAGTGAGAGAATATGCGATAATGAGGAATGAAAAGAACATGACAGCGAAAAAGCCATATCAGTGTAACGAAGGGGAAAAAGAAAAAGAAAAGATGGTCAAAATTTGAACCTCGAAGACTTCTCTTCCATCATCATCAACTTCGACTATCTTTATCGAAACTCTACCAAGTTTTGCTCCTTGCTTTGATTTTTGAACTATTCCTTCAATTCCAATCAACATTTAGTCATCAATGAGAATCGTTTCTCTTTCACTAAGTGGCATCGTAGTGCAATAATTTGAACCAAGGACGTTCCTTGAAGTAATGCCCATGCAACTTTTACTTTAACATCGCCTACGTCTTGGAGCTATACATAATTTCACCCTCTAGATCTTCAGCATCTGACATGCACGAGTGATCCTCCATTTTTTCATTATAATATTCATTAACACAGATTTATATGTTTCCTAGTCCAAAATCTCGTCGCCACTATCATTACTATAACACTCTCATTATGGTTGGGTTAGGATAAAGTTCTGCATGTGTAACCAACACTTCTCCAAACATGAACTACTATTTGCATTCGGGACCACTTTAATTAAACATCAGGATTAAATGACATCTATATATATATATATATATATATATAACTTCCTTTCTGTAGAATGATTTTATAGTATGTGAGAAATTCTTTTAATAAGGTTGGTAAAGGAGGATTGGAAAATGATGTTGATCATTAATTAGGTTAGTAAGAGGGAGGGGAAATATAGTACAAGATTTAGGTAGTAGGTAGGTATAGCCATAGGCCAAATGTTGAGTTAAATATATAAAATATCAAGATAGTGAAGATTACATAAGAGGGTTTATGTGATATTATAATCCTTTTGACTTACGCCATAAAGAAATTAAGTCCCAAGTACAAAAGAGGAATATTGAAAAATGAAAAGCAGCAGCGATTTTTACCATGCATGCATAGTTTGTGACGAGGCTTATAACTCCAGGGCAGGTTCTGAAAGTATAATATTGAAAGTAAGAGATGACATGACACCTCCTTGACAATTATTATTTATGAATATGGGAATAAGCTGGTCCACTACGCACTGGGGTCAACAATCTCTGATATTAAGGTTTTCCTAGAAGTATGAGGAATATTCATTTTGTCTGGTGATAAACAATGAATTTTTCCCTCCTTCTTATCCACTCCTCTCATTGATCAATGACATCAAAAAGAGGAAAATTAAAAGAGACCATGCGGTGGGTGATCGTAAGGTAATAATAAGGACCATTTTATCGTGATCTTTTCTTTCCCCCACCACTTCACTATAAATGAGGGTCCAATTAACACATATCCACAGTCAAAAAGGTCTTCTGCTATCATTTATGGACTACAACATTTAAAAGACAGGGCACGGGCAATGCCCATAGTGGTGTTTAGAGGTTACAATGCATGCTAATTTGCTTTATGTGGGGACAAAAAAGAGCAGCTTGACAAAGTTGAACAACTTAGTTATAATTTCCATAATCAATTTTTGCACAACTTACTATTTATAACATCCCCTTTTGTTAGCATATCTATCTATATAAATAAAATACACACACAAAACTGTGTACTTCACATCTTGTATATCTCTGTAATGTGTTATTTATTATACAATTAATATGTATGGTGTGTATGGAGTGGCACTTGAAAAATTCCTTTTACCTTTTTACCAAATTTAGTTTATGATGATATCACATTGAGTTGAAGGAAACAAGAAATAACCACCGGTTGCTCTGCCTGCACTGGCCTGCTACTTACTTCGATCTGCCCGATTTTCGAGGCCCTAATTGGCAGTATATAAACCACCCCAGCCTCTGCACTCATCTGCACCATAACCACAGTTCAACAACATCTCTCCTGAGCTACTTCCACTCACTCACTCACTACTACCTTCAATTTTTTTTCACTCTCATTCATTCTCCAGAGGTGAATGTTATTCTTTCCCCACTTCAAAGTGTTCTTCCTTTTTCAATTTTAACGTTTCTCTTTCTCTTTTCCCATGCACATCTTTCCTTCTGCACTTTGTCATTCTTCTACGTTAACATTGTTTAGTTACATGCACCACCAAGTGATTTAAGTTTTATTATATTTTCTCAAAAGAGAAATTGTGTAATTCTGATTTAATAATCTGTTAGAAACACACGAGGAATTGTTTGAATACTAACTAACTAACTATATATATATGCATGGTGGTATTTGGAAACTATGAAGGGAAAATGAGCAGACCAGGAGATTGGAACTGCAGAACATGCAACCACCTGAACTTCCAGAGAAGAGAATCATGCCAGCGATGCGGGGAGCCAAGGAGTGGTGGCGACTACGGCGGCGGCTTCGGAGGCAGAGGCTCTTCCTCGTTTGGCTTCACCACTGGCCCTGATGTTCGCCCCGGTGACTGGTACTGCACCGTCGGAAACTGTGGAGCCCACAACTTTGCCAGCCGCTCCAGCTGCTTCAAGTGCGGTGTCTCCAAGGAGGACTCCTCCACCGGATCATACGACGTCGACATCACCCGAATGAGACCCTTCGGCTTCGGCGGCGGCTCCTCCGCCCGCCCTGGCTGGAAATCCGGTGACTGGATATGCACCAGGTACATATATATCACTTCGTTTAGTATTTATTATAGTACCAAGCAAATTTAAGGGTTTTATTATATTTTTTTAGTCATTAATTAGTCTCTTTGTTTATGATGATTATAATTATTGTTATTATGATTAGGATGATTTAAAATAAAAAGTAAAAAGAAGTATGAGTAAATAAAACAGTAATGTGGTTAAAAATGTGAAGGTCTGGATGCAACGAGCATAACTTCGCGAATAGAATGGAGTGCTACAGATGCAATGCACCGAGGGACTCTAGTAGTGGCAGGCCTCCCTATTCATCGTAGAGTTCATCATCGATGTGGTAATTGTAATCTCATCTTCATCATCAAAATAATTTCATCATGCTATGGCTCTCTGATGACCCTTTGTTTTGTAATTTGCAGGTTTGCTGTCCAAGGAGAGAATCAAGAGGCTATCCCTATTTCCCAGTGACAGTTACTTTTTTTGGGTCTCTTGCTTCCACATGTTACTTTCTTCATCGTCATGATCTGATGCGGATATTTATTTTTGGTTTTTTGAATTTGATGTTCTTCCAGCTAGGAGGGTTTAGGTGAGTTATGATTTTTGAGGTTTTGTTGGCGGCGAGTGATTCTGGTATATGAGTCAGCAGCTAGGCCATGTAGTTTTTCAGTGTTAATGTGTTTTCACTGTGATTTGGTGCAAAGCGTTCTTTATCTAATTCTCCCAGATGTGTTCAGAAAAAGATGCTCTTTGTTTCTCTCTTTCTCTCTTTAACTCTCACATATACTCACACATATATACATATATATAGCTTTACAGTGGGGACGTGGTCCAAGGAATAACCACTGTAGTCGTAAAACTCAATGTCACACTCTCCATCTTCTTTAATATAAGGACCACTACCAACCAGTTTGCGTATAACAATGCCTATGCATGCATGTATAATAATAGCACTCTTTTAAAACAATTCAACACGCGCGCTTTCTCATTTTGAAATCAAGAATAACTCATACTATGTTGCTTTTATTTTTTCTTTCTTTGCTCAATTTAATACTTACGATACAGATCAAACTTTCAAAACCCAGCTGCAATCTTCAAAATCTATATATTTGGTAGTAATGGCACTATTTGTTCGTACAGAGTCGCATCATGTTCCTATTAATATCTAAAATAAAAATGTCAATCATTTTTCTTCATAAATTAAAAATTTAAATACATTTTATGTAAAGATTAATTAAGATCATGGATAATAGTAGTCGACCACCTTAAATTTTCTCATATTCATGTTGTATGATACACTAATAGTTATAATTATAATATCTTTTTTATCAAAAAAAAAAAAAATATAAAAATATTTAAGAAATAACTCAACTCTTATAAAAAAAACTCTCTCACCCTAAAAAAAGCATGGACCTTCCAACATTCTATAAAAAACTAGACCTAGTACTATCTAAGTATTGTCTTTCAAAAAGATAGCCATATAGAAAACTAATCCCCCAAAATGTTTACAATAGCAGGTAAGACAAAAACAGAGTACAAGTCTTCAAGAACCTTGCGGCATTCTCTGTTAAACAAGTATAATTATAATACTAGTTACAGAAAGAAAAGAAAATCGGGGTAAATTTTACTCCCTTTCAATCTTTTGTACACAAATGATCTAATTTCTATACAAAAGTTTAAGAAGGACTTTGATACGTTTCACATCTAAATTTCTTTTCCACATCAACTTCAATACCAACAATATTATCACTACTAAAAAATTATTAAACAAAAACTAATTTTAAAGAAAAAATAATAATTAGTCATTGTATTGACTAAATTATATACTATTTTAGAAACTAAAAAATATTGATATTTAAAGTAGTTTCTAAATTTATAAACTAGTTTCTAAATAGATATCTAATTAACTAAACCATATCTAATTAAGTAATTGATATCTAATTAACTACTAAGATTTTAGGTACCAATTTTAAAATCTACAGTATTTGGTAACTAAAACTTTGGTATCTAATTATATACCAATCACTACAAGAAAATCATAAAATAAAAACTAATTTAAAATAATAATAATAATTAGTTGCTATAGTGACTAAATTAGAAACCATTT